>NC_091140.1:11141397-11472786 GCF_041381155.1 Argopecten irradians | reverse complement strand
AACATAGACAGGTGAGTCCTCCATAGAGCATATCTATCTAACACTTTATTATAACATAGACAGGTGAGTCCTCCATAGGGCATATCTATCTAACACTTTATTATAACATAGACAGGTGAGTCCTCCATTAGGCATATCTATCTAACACTTTATTATAACATAGACAGGTGAGTCCTCCATAGGGCATATCTATCTAACACTTTATTATAACATAGACAGGTGAGTCTTCCATAGGGCATATCTATCTAACACTATTATAACATAGACAGGTGAGTCCTCCATAGGGCATATCTATCTAACACTTTATTATAACATAGACAGGTGAGTCTTCCATAGGGCATATCTATCTAACACTATTATAACATAGATAGGTGAGTCCTCCATAGGGCATATCTATCTAACACTTTATTATAACATAGACAGGTGAGTCCTCCATAGGGCATATCTATCTAACACTTTATTATAACATAGACAGGTGAGTCCTCCATAGGGCATATCTATCTAACACTATTATAACATAGACAGGTGAGTCCTCCATAGGGCATATCTATCTAACACTTTATTATAACATAGACAGGTGAGTCCTCCATAGGGCATATCTATCTAACACTTTATTATAACATAGATAGGTGAGTCCTCCATAGGGCATATCTATCTAACACTTTATTATAACATAGACAGGTGAGTCCTCCATAGGGCATATCTATCTAACACTATTATAACATAGACAGGTGAGTCCTCCATAGGGCATATCTATCTAACACTTTATTATAACATAGACAGGTGAGTCCTCCATAGGGCATATCTATCTAACACTTTATTATAACATAGATAGGTGAGTCCTCCATAGGGCATATCTATCTAACACTTTTATTATAACATAGACAGGTGAGTCCTCCATAGGGCATATCTATCTAACACTTTATTATAACATAGACAGGTGAGTCCTCCATAGGGCATATCTATCTAACACTTTATTATAACATAGACAGGTGAGTCCTCCATAGGGCATATCTATCTAACACTTTATTATAACATAGACAGGTGAGTCCTCCATAGGGCATATCTATCTAACACTTTATTATAACATAGACAGGTGAGTCCTCCATAGGGCATATCTATCTAACACTTTATTATAACATAGACAGGTGAGTCCTCCATAGGGCATATCTATCTAACACTTTATTATAACATAGACAGGTGAGTCCTCCATAGGGCATATCTATCTAACACTTTATTATAAACATAGACAGGTGAGTCCTCCATAGGCATATCTATCTAACACTTTATTATAACATAGACAGGTGAGTCCTCCATAGGGCATATCTATCTAACACTTTATTATAACATAGACAGGTGAGTCCTCCATAGGGCATATCTATCTAACACTTTATTATAACATAGACAGGTGAGTCCTCCATAGGGCATATCTATCTAACCTTTATAACATAGACAGGTGAGTCCTCCATAGGGCATATCTATCTAACACTTTATTATAACATAGACAGGTGAGTCCTCCATAGGCATATCTATCTACACTTTATATACAGACAATCTCCATAGGGCATATCTATCGTAACACTTTATTATACCCCTCCATAGGGCGCATAGACAAAGTTAATAAACACTTTATTATAACATAGACAGGTGAGTCCTCCATAGAGAGGGCGGGTAATTATACCCCGCCAACAAAGTTAAAGGGGGCGGGTAATTATACCCCCGCAACAAAGTTAAAGGGGGCGGGTATACTGGAATGGGGTTGTCCATCTGTCTATAGACACAACTTTGTCCGGCAAATTCCTCCTAAATGACATGACAGATTTTAATAAAATTTGGTACACAGAACCCTGATATAAAGGGGAGTTGAGTAAGCTATATAGGGTTCTGTAATATCACTTATTAATGAAGTAAATACTAAATTTGTGCCGCAGGGGTATTAGTCGTCCACTCTGGCGACAGTTTTTATTTAAATCTTCTGTAATATTAAGACATTTATGATATCAAATAGTCATTTGAATATTATCTTCAGTTAAAGATAGAAGATTTAGAGAAATTCCTTCGTACTTTACATCTGATTTTGTATTCAGGCAAAATCATAAATATGATAATAATATGATGATTGTATTCTTGATATTTTTAGTGAAAATTTGAAGAACCTACATAAAAGTCGACCTGACACAGCAGTATCAGAAGAAACAAAGCCTTCTTACAGTGCACCACAAGTGCAGCGAGTGATGGTTGCCGTGGGAACACAGGAAGAGAAAATGGACACCAGTGAGGACAGTTATATACAGATGCCAGCTACTAGTAAATATATTAAACAAGCAAAAAACTTATCGAAAAGTAACGCGGACAGACTTTCCAAAAGTAACACTGACAAAGTGGCAAGTCAGCTAGAGACAAATAAACAACCAGTGCCACAACATGTGCAAAGGGAGGCAACTCGTGTTGAGAAATATGATTCTCGTTCACGAACACCTAAACCTGCATTAGAGAGAGGGGATACTAAAGGTCAGTCTCAGGACAGTGGTGGTCAGTTTGACCGTGAGAAAACTCTGGTGCTTGATAATGGATATAAGATTAGAATGACGACGGATAAATCGCCGAGTGTGGAGGAGAGTGTGACAAAGGGAGGGAGGCATAATAGTACTACGAGTGAGAGAACAGTGGAAACGAACAATAGATCAGTGTCGAGAACTAGTCAAGATAGTCGCCATCACAGCACATTTGCTGATTTCCGCAATGCAAATGTGCTGGAAAGTGGCTTACAAAGTGCATCTACATTAACCACTGCCCATAGTCAAACAAGTTCATCCAACATAGACAGTGCTTCTCCGCGTACAGAAGATCTAGACTCACCGGGACTACACAGCGAGTCTAAGTACCTCAAACGTAAAGACAATGCAAAAGTGGTGCCCGACTTGTCTGGTGAGTCTAAGGCTGTAAAACAATCGTACTCTAAAGAAAGTCTGTCGGATTCACCGACAGCCACACCACGTGAACCAAAGGGAAGTAACTCTCAGTATAAATCATCCACTTACACCGTCAACTTACAGGCGCCAAATCATTCCCATAGTCAAGAGTCATCAGAAAATTCCAAAGGCCAATTTGGTAGTCCGCAGGTTGAACGCAAAAAGGTTTGTATTATTGTTTAATCTATAGAAAAACTGTAAAAACTGTCAGAGGAATGAAAAAAATAAAAAATAAATGTATTTTTGATGCTGTGAAACAGCATTCTTAGGTACGCTCGGCGAGCCTGTGCACATCAAAACAATGAAACCACTCCGCGATGAAATTTAAAAGTTGTTTTGTTCATTTCACGTAATACTTGATAGTATGAAAAAATAAAACCCCAATATTCAAAACCACAGACATAGAATTTGTACATACGTATACACCATGAATGGAGTGTTTTAAGTATTCAGTTGGGACTCTATGATATTTGTATTACTCCGAGAACACTGGTCTCCCGAAAATCACGAACAACGCCTTCTTCGCTGTCTTCCTCCGCGACAGACTTTCGATGGATTTTGGATTGTGTATGTTTATTTAAATTTTACGTAATTCATGCTAATGATCGATTATTGTAATCAAATGTAAGGAAGGTAACTGCAAAAGAAAGTTCTTATAACGCTTATAAAGTTTTTTGTGTTGGTTGTATTGACGAACTATATCTGAGATATTATTGCGCAGTAAAAGTTAATAGTTTTTAGTACGTACGTTTTCCTCCCTTGATCTGTCACTGGGAGTTCTGTCTTTTGTTTATCGACAACTGCGGTATATTGAAAGGGGAAAAGTACCAAATCTATCAACATAAAATTACAAAATATAATGATAATATAGATCTATTTATGTACGGGCAACTTAAAGTGACAAATAAACTTATATTGCCGTGTAATGTACGGTAGCCTTATGAAGACTTGCTAAAGTCCGATGTATTGCAGGGAGTTTTCATGATGTTAGCGTTCTTATGGATTCAAAAGAAATTTGACTGTTATAAGTAACCAAATAATGTACCCTTTACTTGACACACGATAAATGTTCTGCACGATAATATCTCGCCAACCAGTTACTGTTAGGCTTACGAAGACTTGCTAAAGTCCGATACATTACATGAAGTTTTCTTGATGTTAACGGCTAGCGTTCTTGTGAATTTAAAAAGAAATCTGAGTGATATACGTAATGAAATAGTGTACCTTTTATTTGGCAAAAGTATCTGGCTATGATTTATTAGTCAAAAGTCGTCAAAGCAACCCATGTTAGTTTTCTAAAAAGGAAACCAAAACATATCCGGAAATGGTGATATTTCTAATGTTATATATTTCCGAAAATATTCTTCAATGTTAAGTGGATATCAAGATACGAAAATGTTCACTTATTATTTTTTTTGTCTTTGAAGAAACATTGATGAAATTGATAATTTAGTAATTAATAAAGAATTATAAAAAATGATACTCAGATTCTGAACGGTTTTATTAGAAACATATATACATATATGTATTTGTGTTTCTGGTTTCATTGGTGTTGAAATCGTTATTTCAAAAATAATTTAAAAATAAAAAATTACAGTTTTTTCAGGATAATAAGTTATTCGACTTATTGTTCTTGAAAAACTTCATATATCATAAAATAAATAGGGTATATCGTAAATATTTTTTGTTAAATTCCGAAATTCAACACTGCACACTTATGTATAGTTTACTAAATTCTATATTTAAATGAATAACCAATTTCTTTATTAATTCCTTTGTTTGAGTCCTTCATTCACAGCATCTATGAGTGGCCTTGGCACTTTGATTTATTTAAACTATTATTCTAATAATGTTTCCATAAGACAATTAGTGTTATTGTAGAAGACTTATTTGGTTTACATTTTATTGACATTCAGATGTAAATATTTTTATCATTTTTACTTTAGAATACATACATGTATGCATTAATATTTTTTACAACATTGTGTATGATTTTTACAGTTTCTAGATAAAGCTATGCAGGAAGAGTTAAAACGGATCAAGTCCAGTACGCTCGGCCGTAAGAAGAGTCAGGATAAGATTCATCAGGGATCGTTTATACAGACAATCACAGACAAACTGTCTGATGCTAAAGTGAGTTATTTCCCCTGTTTTGACCAACATACATGTATAAATTAATTTCATCTGTAGTAGCTTAAGAAGACAATTTGATTCTGGAATATACAGAATGAACATATGTGTTATACAGTGTATATCTATCCTCTGTAATATATTGGTTTAATATTTTGCCATTTGTGAATTGCTGTCATTCATTCAGAATTTTTGGGTGTTCTTAAAAAATCAATCATATTGCTATTA
Source organism: Argopecten irradians (assembly GCF_041381155.1). Taxonomy (NCBI): domain Eukaryota; kingdom Metazoa; phylum Mollusca; class Bivalvia; order Pectinida; family Pectinidae; genus Argopecten; species Argopecten irradians. Next base: position 11,467,456 of record NC_091140.1, on the reverse strand, counting down.
CAATGCCCTACATGAGTTTGAATTTGACATTTTTAATAAGGATATTTTTATGTCTTTCTAGCTCCAAACAGCAGATTCCAAATACAGGGAAAGCAGCTTTGTCAACTACAACGGAACAAATAAAACAGTGAACAAACGAAATCGCAATCAATATTACGGTAAGTTGTGGACTTGTAATCGGAATCTGAGACAGCAGCTGTATTTATATATAATGCTATGAGTAATACCTATATGTAATGTATCTCATCCACTGTTCATATACAAGTACACGTCCTCCAGCATGTCCGTTGTGTATTGTCTCACTACAAAGTGTAAATACACAAAGGCTGTAGTACAGTTATAGTATGGTGAGGAATCAAGTGTTTCATTTCATCATTACATAATAATTTCTGAAGTCACTTTCATTCTACCAATATCTATTGTTAATTATTACATCAATTATCTTATTGAATTTAAGGATGTTAGGTCTGAACTATCGATAGCCCATCATTATAGGAATAACCTATGCTTAAGCCTTCTAATCCTAATGGTATTACCTTACTACACAGAAGATGAGAAGACTTTGATTAACATTCTGTCCACTGGCAGTCCGCGGCCATCCAAGACCCGTCAGTGTGCACAGACACCTCAGCCTAATATCGTCTTCCCTAGTTTAAGATACATGCATGCTGATGATAGTGAGGAAGGCCAGAGCGATGTTGAGCAGAGTAAAACATTTTGGCCCCTTATTTATGTTTTATCTGGCATTGGTAGTTATCTCCCCTGCTATTAATGTAGATGTGTATTTGCTTACATCATCATTTATTTTGTTGTTTAGTTATTTTATTCTATTTATTCCAAGAGAGATATGCGGGTTTTTTTTTACTTATATTTTTAATAACTATTCTGTCTTTACATATTACAGAGTAAGCTCCCTTGTCGGTAGGTATCGATTGTTACGTCATTATTATGTGAGCGTGATTCACGTCGTTTTCTCTGAAAAGTATGATGTTACGGTCAAAAACACATGACGTCACAATCAATACCTACCCGCAAGGGCAGATAACTCTGTAATATGCAAATACAGAATATCTTGGTTCTGGGTTTTACTCCTAATACTATATGTTAAACTTTTTATGTTCTATTTCTTAATGACTTTTAATCCCCGTTGATTTTTTTCTTTTAACGAAGTTGGTGATGGTAATATTTTTTGAGTGTTTTCTTTTATCTTCTGTTAACTGTTATTCCCCCATCTGCCTGTCATCGTGTTTTTGAGAGAAATTTAATTTTTCTTTACTTTATATTATACATTGAATGGACACAAGTTGAAAAAGATAGAACACTATTTGAAGGGGAACAAAAAAAATTTAGGATCTATATATCAGACTTTTAGGTTTCAAGGGAGGTAATTCATTGTTGGAAGGGGAAGAAATCAATGCCATAATTTGCTATCCTGTCGGTCTATTTATGATTTGATTATTAGAACTTTGCATCCTTACCCACGCTGTGTGTATTGTATATTGAAGTATAATAAAAAGACTTTAGTAATTAGAATCCCAAACTTGTTGTAAAGCGGAGTATAGATCTGTAGATAGCTTTTGTTAAACTTCTGTCATCCTTTTGATGTCCTTCTGAGACTATTCAGCAAACACCTGGTAATGTCCTTTTTCCCGAATGACTTTTTTTTATAATCATTGGATTTTGGTCTTGTACATTAATTTTCTGGTACATGATATTTCTGTCAATCACAGGTTCTTATTGTGTTGTGAGATGACACAAAACTTACCATCCTCATCCTTCAGTTTCTTAATTATCTTTAAGATATTTTGTTGGTAACTTTTACTATATATTACCCTACCATACAAAAAAAGTGAACAGTTATATTATTATTTAGCCAGGTAAAGAGGAGTACTAATTCTGGCCTGCATGTATCCATGTTTGTTGTTTGTATGTGTACTATTTATAAGTGTATGGTATACAAGTATACTACAATGTATATATAAGTGTAAGTATATGTTGTATTATATTAACAGACGGGAGCATGACTGCACGAGAGCGTGCGGGTAGCTACAGTCCGACCCCAGGTATATAGACACTGCAGCCGTTATTTTTACCTTCACCGTTTGTTGTTGTTGTGTGACTATAGATCTATGGCCATGCTCCATATCTGTTTGTTATCACTGTCAATACCTTACACCTTGTCTTTACTGTTTTCTGCCCCAGCGGCTTCTCAAAACTCTGCCATATATAGCACAAATCTCTAGGTTTTTTTTTTTTTTTTTTTTTTTTTTCTGTTTTAAGAAATGCAGCACTTCCTTATATTATAGCACTAAGAATATAAAAATATAACAGTATACACATTCAGAGCTAAATTATGTACATCCAGCTGTCTAGTACAGTTCTGAATTTTTTTTTTCAGAGTCAGTTTGGAATTAGAATTTACCCTATACAAACTCTTGTGCACTTCAACCTTAAGTTCAATTACCTTTAGTTAAAAATAATTCTAATTTCTATCCATATTTGTAGTATTATTTGGAGGTGATTTGCTGTTGGTGCATTTTAGTGTCTGGCTTTTCTTTTTGTAGTTGAATTTGCAAAAAAGACTCCTTACATACTCATTTGCATCATCTTAAATGCTTTCTTGGTACAGATGAAAATAAAGTCAGGTGGTATATGATTTTATTAGTAGACCTACTCATAAATCTGCAGTTGTGCTCCTCTGAGAGTATGACTATATACATGCATATACTTTAAATGTCTTCCTGTAAATGCATTGCACTTCGGTAGCTTGATGACTTTAGGTAGTTTAGACTACTAATGTCATTTTAAAATATTCTGTTTGAGAAAAGTTTTAAATTTAGATTCTGCCTTCCTGTTCTTGGAGACAGTGTTAGATTATGACTATGGCCTGACAACAATCCTCTTTTGCTTGAAGGAATTTGAAGATTGTGCACTCCTGCTTGAGGGAAGATTGTGCCTTTTTGTGCTTTGCAGCAGCTTAAGAATGTCTCCTGCTCCTCTTAATGTTTATACAGATGTCCTAGACTGCTGTGCTTGAAGGCAATTTTAGACTTGTCCTTTTGGTTATCATAGATATTCTGGGATAAAGGGAGTTAGATTGTGGTGGACATTATAGATCTGCTGACTGCTTGATTTCCTTGTGTTGAGATAAGGGACATTTAGTGTTTTATTGTTAGCTTGGTGATATGGTGTTAACCATGCCTGCTAGCTATTACAGATAACATTCTGTGCAAGGGAAACAGGTCTAATGGGCCTCTTGTTACGCTTGCTGTATCATTTTTATTTAATTTCATCTCTCTTGTGTATTATATATTGTGTAAATGGTAAAAAGAAACTATTATGTGTAATGACAACCAATCAAGTGTTCAGTGTCTGAACATCCTCTGGACATTAGTAATCAACCAGTTTACCCAAAGCTTTATAAGAAAAGCCAGCTTCTCCAATATGTCATTGATGAATTGACCAATTAAATGTATAGCTTCGGAACATCTCTTGTCATTGATGTCCTCATGTTGTGTTTACATTTCAGGGTCACTGATGCTTAGTGTTGTTGGTAATTATTGCTTCTTCTAAACAACTATAGACCTCATAATCAACATTGCTCAGGAAATCCTTTATATTGTAGTCTGGGTAGGAAAATAAACAAATACAGGATAATAAATACAAAGTAATACACACAAATAAGGTAATTAAATACACACAAAGTAGTATATGTAGTGCACACAAATTAATACAAAGTTAATATACATTGAAAACAAGGTTATATGTACATCTGATCTGTTTAACACTTCATCCAGTTAGATCAATAATCCTTATTGGTAAATAAATTACATGAAAGCTATTTGAAACATTTGATAATGGTATCATAGGGATTATAAATTTATACCTTAGGTCAGAGGTCACACAATAAATCACACGTTTAAACTGATAATAGAAAAATTTCAAGTCCTACATCGAAATGTAAAGGATTTCCCTGGGTTTTAGTCAGTGTAGACTGGTATTTTGAATCCAAATAAATGACTTTAGGGTCAAGAATATCATTTTAAAAACCTCCCTGTCCTTACTATCCCCTTCTTGAAAATCTTTTATTTTGGAGGTCAGAATGCCAAGCTACTCTGGTGTAGCTATGTAGACTGATGTATATATACTCCCAGCCATGTAGGTTGTTTATGCTTCTTAGTATCTAGATATCATAACAAAACCTGTAGGGTACAGGTGTGACATTAAACACACAGGTGTGGCATTGTGGTATACAGGTGTGATATTAAACACACAGGTGTGGCATTGTGGTATACAGGTGTGACATTGCAGTAAATAGGTGTGACATTGTGGTATACAGGTGTAACATTGTGGTATACAGGTGTGACATTGTGGTATACAGGTGTGACATTGTTGTATACAGGTGTGACATTGTAGTATACAGGTGTGATATTACCTTTGGTGTACACGTGTGACATTGTGGTATACAGGTGTGACATTGTGGTAAACAGGTATGACATTGTAGTATACAGGTGTGACATTGTGGTATACAGGTGTGACATTGTGGTATACAGGTGTGACATTGTGGCAAATAGGTGTGACATTGTGGTAAATAGGTGTGACATTGTAGTATATAGGTGTGACATTGTGGTATACAGGTGTGACATTACCTGTGGTATATAGGTGTGACATTGTAGTATACAGGTGTGATATTACCTGTGGTATACAGGTGTGACATTGTGGTATACAGGTGTTACATTGTGGTATACAGGTGTGACATTATGGTATACAGGTGTGACATTGTGGTATACAGGTGTGACATTGTGGTATACAGGTGTGACATTATGGTATACAGGTGTGACATTGTGGTATACAGGTGTGACATTGTGGTATACAGGTGTGACATTGTGGTATACAGGTGTGACATTACCTACGGTATACAGGTGTGACATTGTAGTATACAGGTGTGACATTGGTATACAGGTGTAACATTGTAGAATATATGTGTGACATTGTGGTATACAGGTGTGACATTACCTGTGGTATACAGGTGTGACATTGTGGTATACAGGTGTGACATTGTAGTATACAGGTTTGACATTGTGGTATACAGGTGTGACATTGTAGTATACAGGTGTGACATTGTGGTATACAGGTGTGACATTGTAGTATACAGGTGTGACATTGTGGTATACAGGTGTGACATTGTAGTATATAGGTGTGACATTGTGGTATACAGGTGTGACATTACCTGTGGTATACAGGTGTGACATTGTGGTATACAGGTGTGACATTGTAGTATACAGGTGTGACATTGTGGTATACAGGTGTGACATTGTAGTATACAGGTGTGACATAGTGGTATACAGGTGTGACATTGTGGTATATAGGTGTGACATTGTGGTATACAGGTGTGACATTGTAGTTTATAGGTGTGACATTGTGGTATACAGGTGTGCCATTACCTGTGGTATACAGGTGTGCCATTGTGGTATACAGGTGTGACATTGTAGTATACAGGTGTGACATTGTGGTATACAGGTGTGACATTGTAGTATACAGGTGTGACATAGTGGTATACAGGTGTGGCATTGTGGTATATAGGTGTGACATTTTGATATACAGGTGTGACATTGCCTGTGGTATATAGGTGTGACATTGTGGTATATAGGTGTGACAACCTGTGGTATACAGGTGTGACATTGTGGTACATGTATATAGGTGTGACATAACCTGTGGTATACAGGTGACATTGTGGTATACAGGTGTGACATTGTGGTAAATAGGTGTGACATTGTGGTATATAGGTGTGACATTGTGATATTTAGGTGTGACATTGTGGTATACAGGTGTGACATTACCTGTGGTATATAGGTGTGACATTGTGGTATATAGGTGTGACGTAACCTGTGGTATACAGGTGTGACATTGTAGTATACAGGTGTGACATAGTGGTATACAGGTGTGACATTATGGTATACAGGTGTAACATTGTGGTATACAGGTGTGACATTGTGGTGAATAGGTGTGACATTGTAGTATACAGGTGTGACATTGTAGTATACAGGTATGACATTGTGGTATACAGGTGTGACATTGTAGTATACAGGTGTGACATAGTGGTATACAGGTGTGACATTGTGGTGAATAGGTGTGACATTGTGGTGAATAGGTGTGACATTACCTGTGGTATACAGGTGTGACATTGTGGTGAATAGGTGTGACATTGTAGTATACAGGTGTGACATTGTGGTATACAGGTGTGACATTATGGTATACAGGTGTGACATTGTGGTATACAGGTGTGACATTACCTGTGGTATACAGGTGTGACATTGTGGTGAATAGGTGTGACATTACCTGTGGTGTATAGGTGTGACATTACCTGTGGTGTATAGGTGTGATATTACCTGTGTTTTACAGGTTTTATATTACCTGTGGTTTACAGGTGTGACATTACCTGTGGTTTACAGGTGTGACATTACCTGTGGTATATATTGTGGTGACAGGTGTGACATTACCTGTGGTATACAGATGTGACATTACCTGTGGTATATAGGTGTGACATTACCTGTGATGTACAGGTGTGACATTACCTACGGTATACAGATGTGACATTACCTGTGGTATACAGATGTGACATTACCTGTGGTATACAGGTGTGACATTACCAGTGGTATACAGATGTGACATTACCTGTGGTTTACAGATGTGACATTACCTTTGGTATACAGATGTGACATTACCTGTGGTATTCAGGTGTGACATTACCTGTGATATACAGGTGTGACATTACCTACGGTATACAGGTGTGACATAGTGGTATGTAGGTGTGATATTACCAGTTGTATACAAGTGTGACATTGTGGTATACAGGTGTGACATTACCTGTGGTATACTTGTGTGACATTACCTGTGGATTACAGATGTGACATTACCTGTGGTATACAGGTGTTACATTACCTGTGGTATACAGGTGTTACAATACCTGTGGTATACAGGTGTTACATTACCTGTGGTATACAGATGTGACATTACCTGTGGTATACAGGTGTTACATTACCAGTGGTTTACAGCTGTGAAATTACCTGTGGTGTACAGATGAGACATTGTGATATACAGGTGTTATATTATTAGTGGTATACAGGTGTGACATTATTTATGTGGTATACACAACTGTGTATTACCTTGAAGTTTTAAGTTTATATTACCTTAGTTTTATATGTTCCAGTTCTATGATGGCTAGTATATATTCAATGTCTCCTTCAAACCATTTGTTGTCTATAATATGTCTGTCACTAACATAGTGTGGAGTAAAACCAACTTACTGGTATCTGCCTTGGCCATTTCATTTTTGTTTTGAAATCCAGAATTACCTTCCCTATGTCAAAGTTGCTGCTCTCGAAATCTAGGTGAAATCAGTGATGTCAATTATATACATTTTTTTGTGATATTGAGTGGTGTACCTCTGTGCTCTACTCCAAACTGAGGTTGTTTCATTTTTGTCATATGTGGCTTCAGACATTATGTAAGCTTGTGTTTAACTGAAAATTTATTTTTGTCAATTATTTGTTACTTTGTTACTGATAATACAAAAAGGGAACTACACAATACTGTATTATTATAACCAGAAATGCATGTTAAAATCAAGAATTTCTGTACATGTACATTTATTTCAAATTAAATGTAAGGAAAGCAACTTGTACTTCACGGACAAGGATAATTTTTTTTTTTTTTTTTTGCAGATTAAATGCCATTAATATGAATTGCGTAGTTTCTTTTGACATAAATACTTATTTTCAGGTCATACCAATAATGAACTGAAGTTTGTATGAAATAATGTTATGTTTGATTCACAATGAAGACCTGAATACCATTTTGACCAATGCAGGGTTACTGGTAGTTCCATGGAAAATTATGTAGATTTGTTCAAAAGAATCATGTGTAAAAGTAATTGGCATTTTGTAGTTATTCTCAGTAAGTTATTTGATTATAATGCAGAAATCTGACCTCTAAGTGTTGTAGAATGTGAATTTGTTGTAGGATCTGATTTATATTGATGTAGTCATTTCTGTATTTCCGACGTAAGACATTTACCCACTGTGATATGAGTTGTGTACTGTATGTGTTGCAGATCTGAACTTCCATCGAGAGCCGAGTTCCTACACCCACACCCCAGCAGTCCAGACACGTACCCACAGTAAATATATCTCTATGCAGACTTATCAGAACAATGCAGATGCTGGTCAGTCCCCTGGGTACTCCTCCCATCAACGAGGTGGCCCGGGGGGTGGGGGATATCAGCAGGATAACTGGTATGTATAACACTGGGAGAAATTTTTGCTAGGGCAATCAAAAGTTATAAGACTTTTTAATATATAATACTGTTTTAGACTCAAACCTGTTTCGTGATTTGAAGGCCAGGTCAAATGGACGAATTTTTTTCAACATTTTCAGAAAACGAGTTATTCCGTATTTGCATATTACAGAGTGATCTGCCCTTAGGGGTAGGTATTGATCGTGACGTCATTTGTTTTTGAGCGTGACGTCATGTGTTTTTGAGCGTAACGTCATACTTTTCGGAGAAAATGACGTGAATTGCGCTCACAAAATAATGACGTAACAATTGATACCTACCTACCTGCAAGGGAGCTAACTCTGTAATATGCAAAGACGGAATAAGCCATTTGAAATTAGTGATAAACTTACTGAATATTTTAATGGTAATGCTTTGTTACTGTCTCACCAAATTTCCAACTTTGTTCCCAATAATATTAAAAATGTTGAGGATGATCAGTGATTATTTTAACCCACAGGCGAGCCGCTGATAGTAACCAAGACTGGCAGGCACAGGCCACGCGCAAGAAGAAAAAGAAAAAGTTCCTACAGGTAATTAAGTTAAAAGTTACTGTTTTAGTTATTTTCTTCAGTGAGAGATCATTAGTCTAAAAGGAACTCTATTACTTGCATAATCATTATAATTTTAGTCAAACAAAGATATTTTCATTCACCCATCGAAAAACAATATATTCATAAACAAAAGTTTGAAAGTTTAACTTAAATAGAAATGCGCAGAACTGATATGATTTGTCATTTATCACCTGACAGATTCTAGCCAATGAGAATGCTGGTAGGATGACTCCTACGACCCGTCTCCACCTCAATCAGTCAAGGGCGAGTCACCTTGACTTTGATGATGATGTGGAGGATGGTCAGATCTCAGCCAGGGAACCCTTACAGAACTGGGAATACTCCACAAAAGATGGGCTCTACAGCAGTCGCCATCAGTACGCCAAGGCTGCGGCCTCGCTCCGCAAACAAACCCGCACACCGGTAGATAAGGTAGGTCATTGTATGGCTCTCAACATACAACTCTGTATACCAGTAAAAAATATGCCTTTGTATGGTTCAAAGCGACATGTAATGTCTACTCTGTATGCCAGTCAAATATATGCCTTTGTATGGTACAAAGTGACATGTAATGTCTACTCTGTATGCCAGTCAAATATATGCCTTTGTATGGTACAAAGTGACATGTAATGTCTACTCTGTATGCCAGTCAAATATATGCCTTTGTATGGTACAAAGTGACATGTAATGTCTACTCTGTATGTCAGTCAAATATATGCCTTTGTATGGTACAAAGTGACATGTAATGTCTACTCTGTATGTCAGTCAAATATATGCCTTTGTATGGTACAAAATGACATGTAATGTCTACTCTGTATGTCAGTCAAAAATATGCCTTTGTATGGTACAAAGTGACATGTAATGTCTACTCTGTATGCCAGTCAAAATATATGCCATTGTATGGTACAAAATGACATGTAATGTCTACTCTGTATGTCAGTCAAAAATATGCCATTGTATGGTACAAATGACATGTAATGTCTACTCTGTATGTCAGTCAAAAATGCCTTTGTATGTATGACATGTAATGTTCTACTCTGTATGTCAGTCAAAAATATGCCTTTGTATGGTACAAAATGACATGTAATGTCTACTCTGTATGTCAGTCAAAAATATGCCTTTGTATGGTACAAAGTGACATGTAATGTCTACTCTGTATGTCAGTCAAAAATATGCCTTTGTATGGTACAAAATGACATGTAATGTCTACTCTGTATGTCAGTCAAAAATATGCCTTTGTATGGTACAAAGTGACATGTAATGTCTACTCTGTATGTCAGTCAAAAATATGCCTTTGTATGGTACAAAATGACATGTAATGTCTACTCTGTATGTCAGTCAAAAATATGCCTTTGTATGGTACAAAATGACATGTAATGTCTACTCTGTATGTCAGTCAAAAATATGCCTTTGTATGGTACAAAATGACATGTAATGTCTACTCTGTATGTCAGTCAAAAATATGCCTTTGTATGGTACAAAGTGACATGTAATGTCTACTCTGTATGTCAGTCAAAAATATGCCATTGTATGGTTCAAAGTGACATGTAATGTCTACTCTGTATGTCAGTAAAAAATATGCCTTTCTGTCAGTAAAAAATATGCCTTTCTATGGTATAAAGTGACATGTAACATATTAACTAGTAAATAGAGGTTACACAACAAGTGGCTTTTTGATATGGAATTTATTCCATACGAGTAAGTTATTTTTTAAAAGTTACAAAAGACACGAGCTTAGCGAGTGTCTTTTGTAACTTTTAAAAAATAACTTACGAGTGTGGAATAAATTCCATATTCAACAACTACGAGTCGTGTGACCTGTTTCTACCACAATTATATCCGCTTTTAGCCAATAGAAATACGACGAGGATAAGTACGCTATCCAACAGCAGTTTTGGTGTCAAGCAGCGATCACAGCATAACATGACGTCACTCGATTATTGATGACGTTGACAAATGATGACACGACACTCAGAAAGACGTAGTTCGGTCAAAGTTCACCGTGTCAGCCAATCAGAATGTGTACAGAGTTTATACCACGTGTGGTATAAACAAATTGTTAATCAACAGCTGCATCGTTTATTTGATACCCTGAGAGTTGAATAACACTGACTATTGTGGTAGAAAGTAGCATTAATAATTATTTAAAAAAGTGACATGTAACATATTAACCAGTAAAGTATATAGCAATAATAATTATTATTCTTAGTTTATGTTAATTTTTTTGATAAGGATATTATTTCATAACAAACCACAGGACTCTTCAGACTTGTATTAAAATTAGGCACAATTTTTTCACAAATGAATAATTAATTTTATTTGTTTTCATACTAAATTCAACTGTCTTATTGACAGATTCTTTTTCTTCATATAATATGTAGAAAAAAATCTAAAAATGGTGCGAAAATCCGACGTAATCATGCTTCACAATAGAGACGTTGATGTTGCCTATTGATTTAGAAAAAATAATCCATTGGAAAGTTAATGGAATTGTATGTTTAAACGTGATTTATATTATCAAGTAGTCTGAAAAAATTAATTATAAGCATTGATGTATCAATTTTTTAACTTCATCGGGTTATGAAATAAATTTTGTATGTAAATTTTTGGGAGAATCGGCTATGCAGATTCACACAGATTGCATACCAAATTTCTTTCATACCCTTATGGAGTTAAAAAAAGTAACATTAATGCTTAAATACCAGGTATAAACACTACTTTTTTGGTATCATTGTTGTGAATGTTTTACTGTGTGTTGTAGGGGACGCGGCTACAGCCCCTACAGAAGCCACCCCCACACCTGGGTACTCTGGCCCCGGGGACCAGTACAGCTACTACCATGGACCCATCCTGGCAAGGACACCACTCCCACGGCAAGTCCGACTCAGACACACGTCTCGTCAACAACGCTGGAACAGATCTCCGTACAGGCTGGATGTCTCGGCCTCAGTCCGTTTTAGGGGACGATTCCTCAGACATATTTCACTACACACCGCGGGAACCTACAGAACTAAAGTCTCTCAAGGGAGGCAAGCAGGGTCGACACCATATGGATTTACGAGGAACACGAGATTAGTGTGAATGTTTATTAGGGGGTGAAACAATTCAGATGTGCATTTATCATTTGTTTTGATCTGTCATACGTACAAACACTGGTGAGAATGATATCATAAAACTTGTATGTGGAATTTCTATAAATATTCTAATGCCTCTTTATACCCATACTTGCATACTCATTTACTAAATCAAAATTAAGTTTTATTGTTTAAATTGGAATGGCCAGAGATTACATTGTTTCTAATGTTGGGACGATAAGTTTTACATTATTTATATATACTATTTATATTTAATCCAAAATGTATACAAATATTTATCTAAATATATATACACAGGACAACAAGTATAGATTTTTGTGAAGTTTAATCATAATACCTCTTTTGAATCCAAGTGAAATAATAAATCAATACTAGAAGAAAAAATATATTGTATAAGCTGTGTGAATCTTCAAATGAAATTATATCATTTAAATACATATTTGTTGAAATTGAAAATTACTATAAAAGTTACATAGAAAAATAAGTTGTTTGTTATGAATGTATATGTGATTAAATTGATATTGATACTTTGGGCTTTATTTGCTGTTAGGTTGTGCAAGGCCTGATGTCATACAATTAGTTATTGAAATGGTATTCATTCTCCATAATAGCAAGCCTAGCTCCGATTTCTTGAAAAAAAAGTGCAGACTTAAGCCAAAACTTAATTTTTTCTCCTTATGTAACCTATATGAAAACTTAAGAATTCGGTTTGGACTAAGTGTGTTTCGAGGCCTGGGGGCCTGGTCCGCCTAATAAGTCTGCCAACTAAGATGGACATAAGAAGAAAAATACTAGTATGTGTACACATATTTGGCTCATATAAAGGATGAACTTGTATTTTGATTTAAACACATTTTATTTGCACATAATATACTAATGGGATTAGACACTTATAAGTGTGTTGTATTTCCTGTTAAAATGAAGGGCAAAATATAATATTATTGTATAAGTAGATACCCCAGGTACTTTTGTTTTGGAAATTAGTATACAATATGTACTTTTTTTATTAGTTGAAATGAATTATACCCCTTATCAATTGCTGATATTTCGCAGGAACATTTGCAATCTGTGTATCTATAACTTATAAAAACTAATGTACTACTATGCTTCAATTTAAGCACAGATTCTTAGCCTACTAAACAAAAAATGTTCAGGTACAAACCTGAACTATTGTTTAGATTCTGAAGAACATACTCATTATTTACCGAAACATTCAGTATTGAATTATCACTTTTTATTTCCGTCCATGAATATTTTCATCACCTATTTCTTTCTACCTCGACTTGATAGCCATTTTTGTCACAAAAACCTTTCATATGGTCAGTTGTGCAGAGGTTAAAATTAATTTGTTGACTATTTAATTGAAAGGTTTCTTGTCTGATGTTAATTTCTTTACGGATAAATTATGTTCCATATACCTACACTGTTATAAGTTTTACTGTATTGTTAGACATGGGATGTGAATTTCAATGCTAAGATAATATCTTAACAGAATGTTTTTCTGCATACTCACAAATCTCTGTTCGCAACAGAATAAAACTACTTAAATGTAAAGTAAATGGAACGGTGTGTCTGGTACCCGTCAAACATCATTATGGGCCCTGTACTTTAGACATGTAGACAATCTGATTCTTTCCTATTCTTACATTCAATGAGACCTACTCGGTCAGTTGTTCACTTACATGTATTTATTTTTTGCCAAAGACGTGTATATGTTTATAAGTGCTGCTCTGTGTAAAATGAGATATTAACAACTGTTTAAGAGTGAGAGAAAATGGATGAGATATTTGTGAAGGTGTTGAACTTCATGAGGGCAAGATAACTCAGATTTGTGAGGTACAGATAAGATAATGGAAAGATAGAAGAGGATGATTAGTAGTTTTTAAGTGCTAGAAGGTAATATGTCCAAGAGTTTAGGTGTGAGAAGATTAGAGAATGTGAATTAGATATATATATACAATGACCAATAATCACTCTAGAAAGTGTTTCATAGTAATGCTTTGTAATTGAGTGTGTGAAATCTAAGGTAGTCATGGTATTTATTTGATGTTGCCCTGGTAGATGTATTTGATTGATGTTACCCCTCAAATCTAACACCATGTCAAATTAACTTCTGCGATATAGCTCTGGTACCTTACAGTATTCCTATAACGTCTGATCATTTTGTAAGAATCAAAACATTGAAACACACCTGTAGATTAAATTGTTGCTATTGTGGCGACCACACAAACTGAATGAGTATCCTCTAAAATGATGTCCCTAGATCTTTTCTAGGATTGAAACTTAGATGTTAAAAGCAACTTTTTGTTCATCATCAGGAGAAGCCAGAAGAAAATGAAAACTGATGAGATAATAAGCTCAAAATAATGAAAGAACTTGAACTTGGTCATCCGTCTTCATGCATACTGTATGAGATATTGTGTTCATGATAGTTTCTTGTAAAATATACCAACGTACACAGTACTATAGCAACCCATTGGAATAAATCATAGGGCCACATAATATCATCAACCGACCCGCCAAAATATAATGTTTGTTTGTGTTGTATAATCAAGGGTTGGTTGTGTAAATGCTGTCCGTTTTAGTCTGTACTTTTTAGGATCCGTCCTTTCATCTGTCATGGTCCCTTCTCTGTGGCCCTTAATAGTCTGAAACATTCCAGATCCGTCCTTTCTCCACCTAGTCCCCCTCCCTTGGTGATAATCCGTCCTCGTCTTTGTTACAATATTTTACATATCTCCGTTATCACCTATTTATAGATTGATCAGGCTGACACATGTGTTTTTCAGTTCACTACATTGCCTTATTGTTGTTATGTACAAAATTCTATATTTTCTTTTTCATTTTTTTTTTACTTCCAAGAAATGTGTATGTTATTTAATAAAATCAGTTATGATTAATATAGATATATTATATATACAAATTTTCATTTCACATATTGACTACAAACACAACATCAAATGTGCCATTTATATATTCAATATAAACAAAAAATAAACAATATTGAATAATGTTTTGTTGTCTTTTTTTTTGTATACAGTATATGACTGTCTTGGTTTTCTTTCCCTTTTTCCAGCATTAATAAAATTTAAATTTTTCAATTTGTTTAGCAGGGTTTTCAAAATGGATGTCAATTAGATTTTAATATTAATTAATGACCACAATTTTAACTTGAATTATTTAGTAAAAGCTGAATCAATGCTCTTGTACCAATAATCTGAAGGGTTCTGATTTTGAATTGGCTTTGAAAAACAAATTTGCATTTATTTTAAACAGGTAAACAATGGATAACAACACCATGCAAAACAAAATACCAGCATAGAGCGTCACTTGATTTCAGTTTGTTAAAAAACCTTGTAAAACCTTAACATTCGGTAATAAGACCCTCCCCATAAAACCCCAACATAATTAGGGCATATTAGCGTAAGATACAATATGTGGACATATCAGAGATTCGACATTAGAACCATCAGATTATTGTACCAGACACTATATAACTCATTACACTGGCATTTGACTAATATTGTGGTGAATGTTTTATAACAGCTAGCAAATCACAAAAAAATCCCTCAAGTTACCAAAAAATATTTAATATGGAAATCAACAACATTAACATTTAATATACCATAACTACTGGTTAAGTAAACTATATCTACACAATTCCACGTAGGTATAATCAAATATGTTACATGTAAAGGCACATTATACATCCAATCTAACTGTTATGCACAACATTTACTGCGTAAGTTTACATATTCATCGGCAGGACACATAAAACCATTTACTATATGGCAAGGTCAACAAGGGTCAAAGAAGTAGGGTTCATTTAGTAACCAGGCACCCAGTCACAAGCAGCAAAAGCAGAAATGAACTCGTATGTAGCTGATAGTGTCCACGATCAGGACATACTGAAATCCATATAAGGAATAAATACCCGGCCTACTACACCTTTCGGCTGGGATCATGTCTGAAAACCATATTCACTATATATATGTGCAGTCTATATATAATAAGGATGTTTCCAAGATCAAGTGTCGTACGTCATCTAACTAACCCAGTGATCTCTTTGACAACAGCCAGAGATGAACTACATGTGCCTGAACTAATGACGCTGATGCCAGACAGAATCACCTTCTGACGACATGTAAGTGAAGAAGTTTCTATTTCACCATCATCAAACAGCATGACTACATAAGAAAATAGTTACTAACCAAAATGGGATTGGTGAGATCTATGCTGATGAGACTATAAAACTGGATTCTTTTATGGTCCAAGTAAGATGGCAGACGGCAACTCTAAATCTAGATCTGATTGAGAGAGAAAGACGCAGTTTAAAAAGCAGATGTTTGATTGTACTGATAGCAACATCTATGTTTTTTTAAGCAACCTTATATACTTTAAAATAGTTCACACCAAGATAACTTTAGTCGAGAAGAAATTGTAAGAGGACGAACGAACATGAGGAAACTTGTAATTATGGTCAAAGGACCAACCGGCCGGTGGACTGTCAGTGTGACTAAGTGAAGATTGGATGGAGTGGAGGCGATCGTGTGGCACTTTTGACTACTATGTGCGCTTTTCCACAACAACATTAACTGCCTAAAGAATACAACTTAAAAAAATTACAACAAGAATACATGTGAAATTCCTACATTGCTGCAGCTTATGTTACTGAACTAATTGCATAAACTAATTCAATTTATATTGAATATTGTGTAAGTGACACTATGCGATTGACGGTTGATTGCTAAAATAAAGTCTACAACTGAATGCATGGTTACAAGTATGCTAGTTTTACTCTAAATATTCTATAGTTCAGTCGTTGTACTTTGTCGGATCTGTTTAGGCAGATCTCCCCATAGAAACTGGATCCGTTCTTTGAAAACGTCCTGACGAAGGGATAGGTCGTAGTTTAGATCCATGTAGTAACGCCCCCTGGACCATACGACTTCCACGGAACCAGACCTGGACCATTAGGGTCACTGAAATTAAAGATAATAAGATTTTTCACAATGTCCTGGTGACATCTTATTCTGAGATATATAACATTTATCAGCGTTACATACACTTCTGTTATTATACAAGTTGTTACACTAGAAAGATTTACTTTTATTACTTTTATTATGACAATCTATTCGACAACTATAACCGACGATATCCGTCCTACTGTGTTTTGGTGTCCAATTCTACAACAAACCCATAATAAGTTAAGAGAACTATCTGGTGAACCTTTACTTCTCCACAAGATGCCGTGAGACCTAGCGTATTGACATTCTGATAAGAACTTCCGTCTTTTTGTGTCGAATTCCATAACACATACCTCACCATAAGACGCGAATAACACAAAATGTAGTGGTCAACATTACATGATAGACCCTACAAAAAGACGCCAACAGACTTACCCTGGTTTGGCGTCCCTTTCTGCAATATAGAAGCAGAACCAGTTGTGGACAATTATTTGATGTACTGTCCAACGATATACTCGAGCGAACAGACCTACCCTGATTTGGCGAAGTTGGTCCAGTATGTTACGATGGTGTCCCGGAATTCTATCCCCTCCGGACTCTGGAGGGACTCATACTGCTGACTGACGCCTGATGGACCAAACATGTATAAGCATTCAGCGCCATGACCAGCCCCCTCAGACCAGGGGAAAGAGGGAACTAGGAAATAAAAATCGATTTCTTGCGTGAACATGAACTGGTATGTGTTGGACTTGGTTCTTCCCTTAGAATGGAAGTCGAGAAGTGATACTGTTGGACCGACAAACTGGACGTCCCCATACAGAGCTGCTAGAGTCTTGGCCTGGTCTGCCATGTTGTCCCTGGCATACCGCTGGCAGAGGAGGTCAGACACAACAGTGTCATCCTCATAGATGTCTTTGGCGATAGCTGGTGTGAACAGGCCACACAGAACTGTGGTAGGTATACCGTCCGAAAGGTTAAAGTTCATAGGGCCCTGGAGGTGGAGGAGTATGAACGGAAGTAGCGAAGCCTCGTTATCTGTATTTCCTGCTATTAGATCAATAGATTGGAAATACTGAAACTCTTGGGATCGAGGATCGTTTAAACTGTCGATAGGTCGACGGACAAGAAGATCCCCATCCACAACTGGCCAGAAATAGACCTCCATCGTGAAGCCACTAAAGAACAGCGTTGAAGGGTCTATCTGTGCGTTCAGCAAATCCTGGGCGGATTTTCCCTTCAGACACTTCACAATGGTCTCCTTATCATTCGCTGTATCGGTTATGCATCCGACATGCCGGCCAACCTTCTTCGTTACTCGGAATGGGTCCTTGCTGATAAACATATTACCAGCTGCAGATCCACTCTGGACAATAACTCTCCGGAACAATCCCTTGGTACTGGGAATAACGGTTAAGAAAGTTGCACAGAAGCCTCCTGCTGATTCTCCGAAAACAGTGACCTCATCTGGGTCACCTCCAAAGGAAGCTATGTTTTTGTTCACCCATCTTAATGCTTCGATCACGTCCCACAGTCCATAATTTCCAGGAAGTGCGGCATCTCCCGAACTAAGGAACCCAAACAATCCAACGCGATACTGGATGGTTACCACGACAACGTCTTTTAGCGCAAAGTATGATGAATCGTACAGAGCCGCGGAGCCACTATTAAATCCGCCTCCATGTATGTAAACCATCACGGTCCTTTTGGTTTGCGGTGACACAGTATCAGGTACGTACACATTTAACTGTAGACAATCTTCAGAAACTTCCTTATTCTCTAGCTGTTCCCACACTTCTGGTAAAAGCTTGTTATTTTGGATACAGGATGGACCGAACTTCGTGCCGTCCAGCGTGTCTGACCACGGTTCCACAGGAACTGCTTTCTCAAACCTAAGTTCGCCCACTGGAGGCTTAGCGAACGGTATCCACAGGAACTGCTTTCTCAAACCTAAGTTCGCCCACTGGAGGCTTAGCGAACGGTATATTCCGGAACTGTATGACGTCACGTCCTAGGACCGGGATATTCACGCCTTGAATGGGGCCGGAAGGAGTATGAACCAAAGGGACGGACTGACTTCCGGAGGACATTGAGATAATGGAGCCCAATAACACTGCTAACGTCAGTAGCATGGTGATTTCTGTAAATAAATAAGATTCTAATAATCAATGTACTCAAAAGCATGTCGAATAGATTAACACGATAAACTGATAGATCTAAAGTAATATTATCGGTGAAGATAATCACACAAAATGCAATCTGATTTAATGACATTCGCTGATGAATTTTAAATGCTTTAAGAATATATGTGCTTCGCTCCACATGCTCTTCAAGCACACGATTTCGACATGTATGATTTCCAAAGACTAACATCGATTTCAAGTCAATTTCTTTTACTGATCTTAATAGCAGTACGTAGTTGCCTGTTTCAAATCAAAGTGTTGCTCGACTTGATCTATCATATATTCAAATGGAACACCATGACTTCACAAATAAATGACAGTTTTTCGGAAACGGACTGATGCTACAATGATCAAGTGAGTATCGAGGATGCCTTTACATGTACATTTGTATAAAGCATAGAGGTTATTTTTACCGAATTTCATTCCAAACTGGTCTAAAATGCACTCCATGGGCACTAAGACTTAATTAATGGTCAGCTAATGTCGTGACACTTCTGACGAAAAGTCTCCAGAACTTTTCTTGTGTCATTCCTTCTTTGCTACGCTCGCATTTTAGGATACGATCAGAGTCGCGTTCAAGTGACTTTTTTGTCATTGGCATCATATATCTGAATTGCAGACGCCGACAAAACGCTGTTGAGGTAATCATAGTAACAATGGCAACCACATCCAAGGTCTCAAATGTCTACACATGACTTTTTGTGTATTTCTATTCACTTGTTTTTGTTAAAAGAAAAATGATGTTTGTGCTCTTTAAACCCCGTCGTCCTTTCGTTGCTAGGGTCACGTCAATTTGATGGATTTAACACCAAACAGTTGACATTCTTAGACCCAATCAAAGTAAGTTCGAGCTCATAGAAGTTCGGGTATGACCAGTCAAGGGAAATGGACATGGAATGAGTCTATCGCAAATTATATATAAAACATGGTGACCTTGACCTTTGCAATCGGACAAGGAAAACATTACTTCCTAAATAAATGTATGTACTTGTCCTAAGTAAGGTATTCACGACGTCTGATTATAATGGGCAGCAGTTGCAATTGAAATTATTTGATTTAATGGACATGAATGAAATATCTACCTGTATATATAGTACAGTAATCTTGACCTTTGACCTTAGGACATAAAACAATCCCAACCCATTGCAAGGAAGGTGTCCATGTAGTTGAGTATGGTCAGTTCGAAGCGGAACTTTACTTATCGTGAAGAAACTTTATTTTCATTCAGTAATAGTGAACTTGATCATGACCTTAGGTCATAGGTGATGGTCCAAGGACGAACACGATCAGCTTAAGTATACGGATTTCCATTCTCAGCAAACATGACCTTGACATCTGACCTTAGGACCTTTTAACAATCTCAAGCAATAGTTCCATTCGAATTAAACTAACTTTCAGGTCTTTGTGCGACCAGACTGCACGTATATTGATTAGACTATCTCGGCATATTGTATACAATATCAGGAAATAAAAAAAAACATGGCGTTACCATGGTTACAGTGAGCAGGTTTACTTACACCTTCACAGTAAGATTGAATGCTGATTGGCTAAGAACATAAAATCAATCATTGCCGATAGATTGTACAATAGAGTAATGGAGTTGTGTTTGTGAGGTTTATATAGTGTACCTAGTGGACCTACTCGTTACTGGGGTTGGGTACCAAACTATAACATGCTGATAAAGTGAGTACACTAAATAGCACTACATGTAGGCCTACAATCATAGAGGCCATGGGCTAGGAGGGTCCCACATGCACACCCCCCCCCCCAAACCTCCGAACCAATATTTTTCTGAACCCTTATGGACCCACTGATCACAAATCCAAATGTTAACATTGCATAAGTTGGGATGAACTTCCGGTTATGACGTCATCAAGATGGCCGCCATCTCGAATTTCACTAAAAATTGAAAAATAGTCATAACATTAACATTTTTCAACCGAAGTAGACAAATGAGGTACCAAAATGACCACAATAGAACAACAAATACATATCAGGACCAAAAAAATCCAATATATGTAGTGATTTCTACGCAGGAAATGAAAAAAATCGGATTTAAAGCTCAAAAATGGTGATTTTTCAGCAAATTTTTCATATTTTGTTTGACGCAGCAAAAATGTTTCCCAACAGCAATCTATTATTTCTAATAAGTTTTTGACCACTTGTCAATCAGTTTAAGCAACAAAAACAACCAAAACCAATGTTAACATCGTATAAGTTCCGGTTATGACGTCATCAAGATGGCCACCATCTCGAATTTCACTGAAAAATGAAAAATAGTCATAACATTGACATTTTTCAACTGAAGTAGACAAATGAGGTATCAAAATGACCACAATAGAACAACAAATACATGTCGTGACCAAATAAGCCAATATATGTAGTGATTTGAACGCAGGAAATGAAAAAAATAATATTTTAAGCTCAAAAATGGTAATTTTTCAGCAAATTTTTCATATTTGGCTTGACGCAGCAAAATTGTTTCCCAACAACAAATTGTTATTCACAATCAGTTATTTGACCTCTTATCAATCTGTTAAAACAACAACAACAAAAATGATATAGAAATGCAACAGAGATTTGTTATACCATCATTTGGTTTACAAAACATCACCGGATGCGGCATATGATTGTTATTTTTTCCAAACCGCTAACACTACAGTTTCCTGGTGTCTTGGAATTTCCTGAATATAACATTGGCTATTGACGATTTATATCTTAACAAATTTGAATTTAAAGTTGGCTGAATATCTAAGTGGGACTTCAAAATAATCCATTTTCATGCTCGAAATTTTGTAGACTAGTAGCCTCTCAAACTGAATTATTACAGCAAAACGACTACTAATAGCTATAGGGTATCAAATTAAAGTTCCGTAAATACCATGACACTTTTCTAAACATATTGTGTCTTTTAGAATGAGCACATCCATTGTTTATTTCCTGTGTATAACGCAAGATATAAGATGGTTACTACAGTGTCACATATTTCTTTCACTAGTTCTTAATGCTAATCATTTTCGTTGTGCGTGCTTTCTCGCCAGAGTGTCGTCTTCGACCTCGGTGACCTGATGTGACATTACATTACCGGGTTACCATCGTGGTTCTAACTTGTCAACTGTCCATGGTCAGAGTTAAGATCAGAAACATCGGCTTCACGGATGTGGAAGCTCTTCCTGTTTCCAACCTAGTTTCACCTAGATTCACATATCGTATATGATGTTCCAGACTTCCCCGGCATGATGGAAAAGACACCAGATCAACATTCTGCGGAGGGTTGAGTTGGTTCTCCTTAATTCGTATGAAGCACAATTCCTAATTCTTGTGAACCTCAGTGACCATAGGTGGCACAGGTG
This sequence comes from Argopecten irradians, assembly GCF_041381155.1. NCBI lineage: Eukaryota > Metazoa > Mollusca > Bivalvia > Pectinida > Pectinidae > Argopecten > Argopecten irradians. The sequence goes on along the minus strand of NC_091140.1, from coordinate 11,444,972 downwards.
GATTCTTTGAGGTCATAAATGAGGTCTGCAGTGAAGTTTTACTCTTTGCCAAGTCTGGAAAGCACTTTAGAGAACTTTTTACTGGAGAGTCTTCAATGGTTTCTTTGCGCATACACCAGATGTGACACAACCAGCACCTTCAAGGGAGTGGGAAAAGTCAGACCAATGAAAAACATTTAACATTTATGCCCTCATTAATGACCTCGATGATATCACCAGTGCCATCTATGGTTGCACGAGGGTCCACAAGATTGATGAATAGTACTTCATACGAATTATGGAGTTATGTGCTAAGGAGAACCGATTCCACCATTGGAAGAAGGTGCATCTGGTGTAATCTCCATTATGCCGGAGAAGTCTGAAACAGCATATACGTACGATATGTTAGAATCTGAAAGAGATCCCACATCCCTGAACCTGTTGTTCCTGATATGAACTCTGGTCATGGATGGGTCATAAAAGGCTAGAACAACACTGGTAATGCAGTGTCACATGAGCTCATCGACATCGAAGACGTCGATCTGGCTTTCGACGAATTGGATACTGATATCTCGAGTACTCTGATTCGGACTGCATGTACCAGCTACCAGATATGCCGAGTCTCTTCAGTGGATAGGTCAGTGAGGCGAGAAAGCACGCACAATGATAATGGTTATCATTGAGAACCAGTGAAAGACATATTAGTGACATTGTAGTAACCATATGACATTTTGCTTATGCTATGCATAGGAAATAAACAATGAATGTGCTCATTTTCAAAGACACAAACGCTTTGGGAACTGTTAATGATATTAACGGAAACACAGGCTTAGCTTAGGTTACATTTGTTACGCTATCAGTAGGTGTTGTGTTATTTTTTGAGATGCTGCTAATCTATAAAATTGAGGGTATAAACAATAATTCTTTTTTTGCATTTCTATATATTTTTGATGTTGTTGTTTTAACAGATTGATAAGAGGTCAAATAACTGATTGTGAATAACAATTTGTTGTTGGGAAACAATTTTGCTGCGTCAAGCCAAATATGAAAAAATGCTGAAAAAATTACCATTTTTGAGCTTAAAATATTATTTTTTTCATTTCCTGCGTTCAAATCACTACATATATTGGCTTATTTGGTCACGACATGTATTTGTTGTTCTATTGTGGTCATTTTGATACCTCATTTGTCTACTTCAGTTGAAAAATGCCATTGTTATGACTATTTTTCATTTTTCAGTGAAATTCGAGATGGTGGCCATCTTGATGACGTCATAACCGGAACTTATACGATGTTAACATTGGTTTTGGTTGTTTTTGTTGCTTAAACTGATTGACAAGTGGTCAAAAACTTATTAGAAATAATAGACTGCTGTTGGGAAACATTTTTGCTGCGTCAAACAAAATATGAAAAATTTGCTGAAAAATCACCATTTTTGAGCTTTAAATCCGATTTTTTCATTTCCTGCGTAGAAATCACTACATATATTGGATTTTTTGGTCCTGATATGTATTTGTTGTTCTATTGTGGTCATTTTGGTACCTCATTTGTCTATTTCGGTTGAAAAATGTTAATGTTATGACTATTTTTCAATTTTTAGTGAAATTCGAGATGGCGGCCATCTTGATGACGTCATAACCGGAAGTTCATCCCAACTTATGCAATGTTAACATTTTGATTTGTGATCAGTGGGTCATAAGGGTTCAGAAAAATATTGGTTCGGAGGTTTGGGGGGGGGGTGCATGTGGGACCCTCCAAGCACTACATGTAGGCCTACAATCATAGTTCTCATCGTACACATGTCAGAACACTTAAAGTGAATAGTCGGGCAAAGAAAACCAGTCTAAATGCGTCCATTGGCATTCCAAAAGTCCTCACATTTTAATAGGACTATCAAGTTCTGCTTACGTTTCCCAGTTCTGACCATTGAAATAAAGGAAGTTGAAAGCATTGAAAGCGAGGCTGCGTGGAAACGCAACCACGGACATAGTCAGCCGGGAGGACGTTTTAGGATTGCTATAGTTTAAATAAATTTCTTTGTACGCAGACAGATTTTGACGAGAGATTTTATTTTTCTATTTCATAAGAAATTATACTGGATACATTCACACCATTTTTACCGACTTTAGCCATCCTTGCCCGACTGTTCACTTTAACAGCAACATATATGTGTGTCCTATGATTGTTTAACTATCGCCACACGTCGATTAACATGACATTTTATTTACAGTATACCTTACCTTGATGGTAGCAGAACAGTAACATCGCCTACCTGTCGGCAGCTGGGTGAGAGTCCAGGTAGCCTCGATATTAGAGTTCATCAGATCATTACATATCACGTACAGCGGGAGTTTTGTTACATATTACTACAGAGGTGTATTCTAGAGTCATTCAGGCTAAAAGATATATAATGTATGTAGTAGTTAATACTTTCATATGGGAAATTCATCTGATTTCCGCATGACATAAATGCAAATAAAACCGCTATATAGAGGTCTAATGGACCAATCCACGCACAAGTTATATCCCTTCACGTTTCAAAGGTGGATCTAAACAAAACGTGTCGAAGCTCACCACAAGGTAGCTATTTTTTTATCGTTTTTTTTTTCGTTGTATAACTAAACACATAACATCTTTAGTGTGTTGATGAAATAAGCTTAAACAAGTCAAATTTTCACATGTCGACAAGAGTTACCGGAGAAATACTTTAACTACGTACACATGTACATTGTAAACCAGTATGTAATTACTAGTAATAAAACATGTTGACGTACCTAACACCTTGTTAGGTATTGAGTCTCTACAGTTTGTACAATCTCTTATATGCATTCTTTACTTGAGGATGTATAGTATTATGTTAAATGTTCACATTACAACATGTATATACTCATATGTTTGTATTTGAAATTTAAACAGCCATATTAATAATATTTGCAAATGACTTGTCTAAGTACATTTTATACATTGTAGCTTAAGGGAGTCTATAAAGTACCCCCCAAAAAATTAATTTATAGCCACAATGTTAAACAAAAATGGATCTAACCAAAGTCATGGTAGCCATCTTCAATTTGGGATCAACCAGAGATATAACAACACTTTAATTGTCAAGATCATATCAGGGTCATTCCAGGCAAGTTTCAGCCAAATCGCACTGGTAGAACTTGAGAATGACTTCAAAATATATTTTCAAGAAGTCGTTCAAAGATTTTAGCCTATTTGACACCCTGTGACCTTGAAAGTAGGTCAAGGTCATTCGTTTTCTCAACTTTGGTTGCCCTTTATCCCAGCGTACCACAGGCCAAATAAGAGTACCCTGGACCTATCGGTTACTTAAGAGAACTCAAAGATTTTAGCCTATTTGACCCCTTTACTCTTTAAGTAGGTCAAGGTCATTCATTTTTACAACTTTTGTAGCCCTTTATTCTAGCATGCTACAGGGCAAATATAAGTACTTTGGGCCTTACTGTTAATTAGAAGTCGTTCAAAGATTTTAGCCTATTTGACCCCCCTGTGACCTTGAAAGTAGGTCAAGGTCATTCATTTTCACAACTTGGTAACCCTTCATCTCAGCATACCACAGGCCAAATATGAGTACCCTGGACCTTTTTTTTAGTATGTAGAAGTCGTTCAAAATTTTTAGCCTATTTGACCCCCCCCCCCCCCCGTGACCTCGAAAGTAAGTCAAAGTCATTCATTTTCACAACTTTGGTTGCCCTTCATCCCAGCATGCTACAGGCCAAATATGAGTTCTTTGTTCCTTATGGTTAATGAGAAGAAGTCATTTGAATGAAAAGTTTACGCACGGGGCAAAATGACTATAGGTCATCCTGACCCTTCAGTTCAGATGACCTGATAAGCAAATAATGTTCCTAAATGTGTTTTTCCTATATAAACAATAGTAAACTTGACCCCCTCCCCTGGGGGAAACACAAGACCCCAGGGTCATATAATTCACATTTTGTAAAGGAACTGAGACCTTTCCATCCAAGAGTATTTGATTCTATCAGTTTCAGAATTTTAGAAGAAGATTTTTGAAGTTTTGGCCTATTTGACCCATTTTGACACCGCCACTTAGGATCAGTCATGGAAAACTTATTAATAGTATTCAATGGCCACCTCATAGGGGTATTTCTTACAACATTTCACTAATTTCCTATTATGAATGACCAAATAATGCTCCAAAATGTGTTTTCACTATGTAAACTATAATAAACTTATTAGTAATCCCCTCTCCAGAGGGAAACCTGAGACCCCAGGGTCATATAATTCACAATTTTTGTATATGGCCTTGAGACCTATCTATCTATGCAGAGTATTTGATTCTACTACATCTGTAAGTGAAGAAGAAGATTTTTGAAAATTTAGCTAATTTTACCCATTTTGGCCCATTCCATAGCCCCCTGGGTCATAAAATTCACAATACTTATTGGCCTGATGCCTTAGAAGGTTTGTGCAAAATTTCATTGAAATTGCTTCAGCAGTTTTGGAGAAGTTGAAAATGTAAATTGTTTACAGACACACGTTGCACGACGACGGACAAAAGGCGATTAGAATAGGTCACCAAAGACGATAAAATACGTGTTTTAGGATTATAAAAACTTTAAAGTGAATTATTAAAGTAACGCCATAGTATCGCCTTCGCAAACTATCGTTGCAGGCGATACAAAAATTACATTGTTTTCTCTAAACATTTGACGTTACTGTCAACCAGAGGGATCTTGGTGCACACCAAAGAATGATCCACATCTAACAAAAGAAAGTACAACATATAAAATGAGAAAAAGCCTTTTAGTACTTTCTGAAATATATAGGGACTATCAAGATCCAAGATTGTGGCCTGTCGGCAATCTTGTTAACCAATCGGTCCCAAAATGCAATAAGCAAAACTGGACCTCTGGAGGAACATGCACATGAAATTTGAGACAAATCCCTTCAGTACTTTCTGAGAAATAGCGTAACAAACTTCAGTTGTCAAAATCCAAGATGGTGGCCTGTCGGCCATCTTGTTCACTGATCGGTCCAAAAATTCAAAATGCACAACTAGGGACCTAGGGGAACCTGCACATGAAATTTGGAACAAATCCCTTCATTACTTTCTCAGAAATAACGGTAACAAACTTCAATTGTCAAAATCCAAGATGGCGGCCTGTCGGCCATCTTGTTGACCGATCAGTCCCAAAATGCAATATGCACAACTAGGGCCCTAGGGGAATCTGCATGTGAAAAGGCAATTTGAATTAAAAACACATTATCGCAAGCGGAGATAACTCTGTAACATTCAAATACAGCATTGATACCAGGTGGATAGTCATTGGTTGTTAGTTGGCACCAGACAGACCACAACAAACTAAGTCTCTACAAAAACAACAAACACAGCATTGATACCAGGTGGATAGTCATTGGTTGTTAGTTGGCACCAGACAGACCACAACAAACTAAGTCTCTACAAAAACAACAAACACAGCATTGATACCAGGTGGATAGTCACTGGTTGTTAGTTGGCACCAGACAGACCACAACAAACTAAGTCTCTACAAAAACAACAAACACAGCATTGATACCAGGTGGATAGTCATTGGTTGTTAGTTGGCACCAGACAGACCACAACAAACTAAGTCTCTACAAAAACAACAAACACAGCATTGATACCAGGTGGATAGTCATTGGTTGTTAGTTGGCACCAGACAGACCACAACAAACTAAGTCTCTACAAAAACAACAAATACAGCATTGATACCAGGTGGATAGTCACTGGTTGTTAGTTGGCACCAGACAGACCACAACAAACTAAGTCTCTACAAAAACAACAAATACAGCATTGATACCAGGTAGATAGTCACTGGTTGTTAGTTGGCACCAGACTTACCACAACAAACTAAGTCTCTACAAAAACAACAAACACAGCATTGATACCAGGTAGATAGTCACTGGTTGTTAGTTGGCACCAGACTTACCACAACAAACTAAGTCTCTACAAAAACAACAAACACAGCATTGATACCAAGTGGATAGTCATTGGTTGTTAGTTGGCACCAGACAGACCACAACAAACTAAGTCTCTACAAAAACAACAAACACAGCATTGATACCAGGTGGATAGTCATTGGTTGTTAGTTGGCACCAGACAGACCACAACAAACTAAGTCTCTACAAAAACAACAAATACAGCATTGATACCAGGTGGATAGTCATTGGTTGTTAGTTGGCACCAGACAGACCACAACAAACTAAGTCTCTACAAAAACAACAAATACAGCATTGATACCAGGTGGATAGTCATTGGTTGTTAGTTGGCACCAGACAGACCACAACAAACTAAGTCTCTACAAAAACAACAAACACAGCATTGATACCAGGTAGATAGTCACTGGTTGTTAGTTGGCACCAGACAGACCACAACAAACTAAGTCTCTACAAAAACAACAAACACAGCATTGATACCAGGTGGATAGTCATTGGTTGTTAGTTGGCACCAGACAGACCACAACAAACTAAGTCTCTACAAAAACAACAAACACAGCATTGATACCAGGTGGATAGTCACTGGTTGTTAGTTGGCACCAGACAGACCACAACAAACTAAGTCTCTACAAAAACAACAAACACAGCATTGATACCAGGTGGATAGTCACTGGTTGTTAGTTGGCACCAGACAGACCACAACAAACTAAGTCTCTACAAAAACAACAAACACAGCATTGATACCAGGTGGATAGTCACTGGTTGTTAGTTGGCACCAGACAGACCACAACAAACTAAGTCTCTACAAAAAACAACAAACACAGCATTGATACCAGGTGGATAGTCACTGGTTGTTAGTTGGCACCAGACAGACCACAACAAACTAAGTCTCTACAAAAACAACAAACACAGCATTGATACCAGGTGGATAGTCACTGGTTGTTAGTTGGCACCAGACAGACCACAACAAACTAAGTCTCTACAAAAACAACAAACACAGCATTGATACCAAGTGGATAGTCATTGGTTGTTAGTTGGCACCAGACAGACCACAACAAACTAAGTCTCTACAAAAACAACAAACACAGCATTGATACCAGGTGGATAGTCATTGGTTGTTAGTTGGCACCAGACAGACCACAACAAACTAAGTCTCTACAAAAACAACAAATACAGCATTGATACCAGGTGGATAGTCATTGGTTGTTAGTTGGCACCAGACAGACCACAACAAACTAAGTCTCTACAAAAACAACAAACACAGCATTGATACCAGGTGGATAGTCATTGGTTGTTAGTTGGCACCAGACAGACCACAACAAACTAAGTCTCTACAAAAACAACAAAAACAGCATTGATACCAGGTAGATAGTCACTGGTTGTTAGTTGGCACCAGACTTACCACAACAAACTAAGTCTCTACAAAAACAACAAACACAGCATTGATACCAGGTGGATAGTCATTGGTTGTTAGTTGGCACCAGACAGACCACAACAAACTAAGTCTCTACAAAAACAACAAACACAGCATTGATACCAGGTGGATAGTCATTGGTTGTTAGTTGGCACCAGACAGACCACAACAAACTAAGTCTCTACAAAAACAACAAACACAGCATTGATACCAGGTGGATAGTCACTGGTTGTTAGTTGGCACCAGACAGACCACAACAAACTAAGTCTCTACAAAAACAACAAATACAGCATTGATACCAGGTGGATAGTCATTGGTTGTTAGTTGGCACCAGACTTACCACAACAAACTAAGTCTCTACAAAAACAACAAACACAGCATTGATACCAGGTGGATAGTCATTGGTTGTTAGTTGGCACCAGACAGACCACAACAAACTAAGTCTCTACAAAAACAACAAACACAGCATTGATACCAGGTGGATAGTCACTGGTTGTTAGTTGGCACCAGACTTACCACAACAAACTAAGTCTCTACAAAAACAACAAATACAGCATTAATACCAGGTGGATAGTCATTGGTTGTTAGTTGGCACCAGACTTACCACAACAAACTAAGTCTCTACAAAAACAACAAATACAGCATTAATACCAGGTGGATAGTCATTGGTTGTTAGTTGGCACCAGACTTACCACAACAAACTAAGTCTCTACAAAAACAACAAATACAGCATTAATACCAGGTGGATAGTCATTGGTTGTTAGTTGGCACCAGACTTACCACAACAAACTAAGTCTCTACAAAAACAACAAACACAGCATTGATACCAGGTGGATAGTCATTGGTTGTTAGTTGGCACCAGACAGACCACAACAAACTAAGTCTCTACAAAAACAACAAACACAGCATTGATACCAGGTGGATAGTCACTGGTTGTTAGTTGGCACCAGACAGACCACAACAAACTAAGTCTCTACAAAAACAACAAACACAGCATTGATACCAGGTGGATAGTCATTGGTTGTTAGTTGGCACCAGACAGACCACAACAAACTAAGTCTCTACAAAAACAACAAATACAGCATTGATACCAGGTGGATAGTCATTGGTTGTTAGTTGGCACCAGACAGACCACAACAAACTAAGTCTCTACAAAAACAACAAACACAGCATTGATACCAGGTGGATAGTCATTGGTTGTTAGTTGGCACCAGACAGACCACAACAAACTAAGTCTCTACAAAAACAACAAACACAGCATTGATACCAGGTGGATAGTCACTGGTTGTTAGTTGGCACCAGACAGACCACAACAAACTAAGTCTCTACAAAAACAACAAACACAGCATTGATACCAGGTGGATAGTCACTGGTTGTTAGTTGGCACCAGACAGACCACAACAAACTAAGTCTCTACAAAAACAACAAACACAGCATTGATACCAGGTAGATAGTCATTGGTTGTTAGTTGGCACCAGACAGACCACAACAAACTAAGTCTCTACAAAAACAACAAACACAGCATTGATACCAGGTAGATAGTCACTGGTTGTTAGTTGGCACCAGACAGACCACAACAAACCAAGTCTCTACAACAAGAGGCCCAAGGGCCTTAACGGTCATCTGACTATCTTGGCAATAGCTGTATAGGAAAATAATTAGATATGGTGTCATGGTAGCCATCTCCAATCTGGGATCAACCAGAGATATAATAACACTTTGACAAGATCATATCAGTTGCATTTCATGTTTCAAGTTTCAGTTAAATTGCACTGGTAGAACTTGAGAAGAAGTTCAAATGTGTTTTCAAGATGGCATCTGTGGCAGCCATCTTGGTTTTGGATCAACATAAAATATAACAACACTTGGTCGGGACCATGTCAGGATCATGTCATGCAGGTTTCAGCTTAATCACACTGCTAGAACTTGAGAAGAAGTTCAAAATTCAAGATTTTGGAATATTTGACTCCCGTAACCTTGAAAGTAGGTCAAGGTTATTCATTTCCACAACTTTGATAGCCCTTTATCTCAGCATGCTATTGAATAAATATGAATACCCTGGACCTTTTGGCTAATTAAAAGGTGTAGTTAAAAGATTTTAGCTTAATTGACCCCTGTGACCTTGAAAGAAGGTCAAGGTCATTCATTTTTATAACTATGGTAACCCTTCATCCCAGCATGCCACCAGCAAAATATGAGTATCCTGGACTTTTGGGTTAGTTAACAAAAATCGTTCAAAGATTTTAGCCTATTTGACCCCTGTGACCTTCAAAATAGGTCAAGGTCATTCATTTTCACAACTTTGGTAGCCCTTCATCCCAGCATGTTATAGGCCAAATATGAGTACCCTGGATCTTTCAGTTAGTTAAAAGAAGTCGTTCAAAGATTTTAGCCTATTTGACCCCCGGTAACCTTGACAATATGTCAAGGTCATTAAGTTTCACTACTTTTGTAGCCCTTCATCCCAGCATGCTACAGTCCAAATATGAGTACCCTGGACCTTTTGGTTAGTTAGAAGAAGTCGTTCAAAGATTTTAGCCTATTTGACCCCCCGTGACCTTGACAATACGTCAAGGTCATTAATTTTCACAACTTTTGTAGCCCTTCATCCCAGCATGCTACTGGCTAAATATTAGTACCCTGGACCTTTTGGTTAGTTAGAAGAAGTCGTTCAAAGATTTTAGCCTATTTGACCCCTGTGACCTTGAAAGTAGGTCAAGGTCATTTATTTTCACAACTTTGGTAGCCCTTCATCCCAGCATGCTACAGGCCAAATATGAGTACTCTGGACCTTTCGGTTAGTTAGAAGAAGTCGTTCAAAGATTTTAGCCTATTTGACCCCCGGTGACCTTGACAATACGTCAAGGTCATTAAGTTTCACAACTTTTGTAGCCCTTCATCCCAGCATGCTACAGTCCAAATATGAGTACCCTGGACCTTTTGGTTAGTTAAAAGAAGTCGTTCAAAGATTTTAGCCTATTTGACCCCCCGTGACCTTGACAATACGTCAAGGTCATTAATTTTCACAACTTTTGTAGCCCTTCATCCCAGCATGCTACTGGCTAAATATTAGTACCCTGGACCTTTTGGTTAGTTAGAAGAAGTCGTTCAAAGATTTGAGCCTATTTGACCCCTGTGACCTTGAAAGTAGGTCAAGGTCATTTATTTTCACAACTTTGGTAGCCCTTCATCCCAGCATGCTACAGGCCAAATATGAGTACCCTGGACCTTTCGGTTAGTTAGAAGAAGTCGTTCAAAGATTTTAGCCTATTTGACCCCCGGTGACCTTGACAATACGTCAAGGTCATTAATTTTCACAACTTTTGTAGCCCTTCATCCCAGCATGCTACAGGCTAAATATGAGTATCCTGGACCTTTTGGTTAGTTAGAAGAAGTCGTTCAAAGATCTTAGCCTATTTGACCCCTGTGACCTTGAAAGTAGATCAAGGTCACTAATTTTCACAACTTTTGTAGCCCTTCATCCCAGCATGCTACAGGCCAAATATGAGCACTCTGGACCTTTCGGTTAGTTAGAAGAAGTCGTTCAAAGATTTTAGCCTATTTGACCCCTGGTGACCTTGACAGTACGTCAAGGTCACTAATTTTCACAACTTTTGTAGCCCTTCATCCCAGCATGCTACAGGCTAAATATGAGTACCCTGGACCTTTTGGTTAGTTAGAAGAAGTCGTTCAAAGATTTTAGCCTATTTGACCCCTGTGACCTTGAAAGCAGGTCAAGGTCATTTATTTTCATAACTTTGATAGCCCTTCATCCAAGTATGCTACAGGCCAAATATGTGTACTGTGGGCCTTACGGTTATTGAGAAGAAGTTGTTTGAATGAAAAGTTTACGCATGGCGGACGGCGCACGACGACGGACGGTGCATGATGACTATAGGTCATCCTGACCCTTTGGGTCAGATGACCTAAAAACAACAAACACAGCCACTGTTATGTACAATTGTTTTAATTATAGTATCTACTATCTAGGAAATTAAAGTAATAACAAAGCATTTTTTTTCTGTTTTCATACAACCCATAAAATCCTTGTTAACATGACAAAAAAGAAGTGATTTTGATGTCCACTAATGATGACCAGTGATGGTCGAAGCACCATGAGAATCGAATGATGGCCTCCCCCCACAGGGTGAATATAAGGCAGAGGGCCACAGTGGAGTCCCTCAACGTCAAGCCAAATGAAAAGCAAATGTGTCTAAGAACTTGCCTAAAATACACTGTCACCTATATCTCAACTCTGTCTGATCAACATCTGGGGAAAATCGAACAGTAACACTTCTAGATGTTAGTAAATGAGATACTGTCGTTTCCTAAACTAATTCACCTATAACTACGTATACTTGGTTCAATGAATGAGATCATACTTGTTATTCCTCTCACCCATTTGTATTGTCAGCATTTATTATCAATCTTCTGGTTAGGACCATTACCATACCAATAACATTTTTATCAACTGGTAGACATTATCATACCAATAGCGTTTTTATCAATTGGTAGTCATGGAGCCATGTTACCATACCAACAGCCAAATTGCCAGTTGGTAGTCATGGTGATGTATTACAGACAGATGTGAAATACAGACAACAGTAAAAAGATGAAATATAAATTACATGTTGATAATCAAACTATATACAGACATTTAAGCTTAAACTGATCCTCGCATCTTAATTCTTATTCCTGAATAATCAATTAGTTAATAATGATAACGATGTTCCACCAATAACATTTATCAAAACTATAACTTATAGATCCACACTCATTAACATAGCTGGGAGTAGCTACACACATTTCAATAGCATGGTTTTAGACAGCACACTAGGTAATTTCAACACAAGAATATGATACAGTTCATATCTGTACTTGTATACTTTTTTTCAATACTTTTTATTTTTTTTTCTGTATGCAGTTATTCAATTATAAGCACATCAAAGTTATGTTAATACACCACTCAAATAAAAGACGACCAAGATTTTAATCATGAATAAATCAAAAGAATTCATATAAAATAATTAGCTGAAAACTGTCAAGTATAAGAACAATAAATTGATACGATATAAAGTTTTAGCATGTTTAAAAATCAAGAGGAGATCAAACAAATTAATAATCATCATCTAGTGCTGAGGAAAATGGAGATAATTCAGGGAGAGAAGGCAGAGTAATACGGGAAAATATGGCATATCCACTCTAACTCATTAATGCTATAACAAGACAGTGTCAAATGTCACAACGAAGGCTCAAATATCAAGGGGTATTTTTTCAAATAGGGTCAAAAGGTCCTATAGACCCAATCTATCACTAGCTGGGGGTCAAAGGTTGTACAAACTTGGCTATTGGTAAGTAAAATGGGTGAAAAACTAACAGTATTGTGTGAACAATGTGCATAAAAGTATGTAACAGGTGTAAAAGTGTCCAAAATAACAGTACCTACACTTACATGGAGTGGTTTTACAGGCAAAACTCTACATCTTCTTTTGGTCGAAAAGATTACATTTTTTCCCACAAAAGGTCTCCTATTTCTAGAGGTATAGTGGTGAGTGATCCATAGGACCGACTAGTGGCAATAGATTATTACAAGTAATGTGGTTAGTCACATGATCACAATGTGACTTGTATCTAAGACAGTCACATGACAACCATGTGACATGTAAATCTACAAACCAGTAAGTTACATGACTATTATCCAATTCCAATCAATAGGTTGTACACAACATGTACATGATTTGATATGAACACAATATACGGTATATCAACAAGCTAGGTTTATATAAATACAAATGTCCATATTGTGGAATTTAAATATCATTCAGTCCATTAAAGGCTTGTCAACAATTGTACAGGGGCCAAACAACTCTATTGCAATTCTTTTTGTGGTTTAACTATATTCTGGAATCTAGTCCAAGCTGATATAATTACCTCCATATACAGTTGGCTCCCTTAAGCTTACTTAGTATTAAAGAGTCCAATTCAGCAGCACTATTTTAAAGACTTGTTTGTCATTCATTATTTCGATAAACAGAAATCCTTCAATTTCCAGACTGGAATATTTTAAACAATTTTTGAATAAATAACAAAATAAAACAAAATTACTTATATGTTGAAACTAAATACTGCCATCTAAATTAACATAGAATTTGGATTACTGCATTGTATGTTGAGCACTTTAATGCATATTAAGATAACCACCAGAATCAGAAACAAAGTATTGAAACTTTTGTAAAATATCAACAAAATTCTCAGTAACAAAGAAGAATTAAAATAATTCCATCAGAAAATAGAAACATGATCTGTTAAACACTAAAACATGTTTTCACTAAACAACTTGGAACCATAATGATAAAACTGGTCTGAAAACAAATATTGCATATGACATATTTTTCTTCAATCAAAATAAAATAAAAAATTCATATTTCATAATTCTAAAACAATAATTAAACCTTTAAAGGATTTAGTCTTGGTTGAAAGTTGTTGTGGGGGAATCAACCTAAAATTAATTCCTCCCATTTCTTTTCTACACTTGTAAGTAATTTTGTAGGGTGCTAAAATATCTAGATTATTGAGTTCTACCTAAAGGCATTTAAAACTAGAATGATTTTTTTACACATGCTAACTACAACTAGATATGATTAATGTGGATATACATATATATTCATATACGACTTTATACAAATTTCAATGGATACATCTTAGTGCCAAATACCCAATTAATTAATGAGATAAATCACAGATTGTTTGTCAGTTGGGTTTGATACTGTGCCTCCAAATGTTAAAGGAAACATCCATAGTATGTCTAGAAACACTGAATATATCTTCTAAACCACCGGAGGAAAGTACCTGTATTAACCGTCGTTATCTCGGGTCCTGTATCGCCTCATGGAGGCTTTATTTACACGAAATCTGGGCACACAGCAGGATGAGGCATACAGTCTGTAGCACAGCAAAATGTTGAGCATGGCTTTATGTAGCAGAAACAAAACAGCACAGTTTCCCCCCGCATAATCGGCCTCATCACTGCATTTTAACTAGTACCAGTCTGTCTATGAGTGGACACATAAGAAACACTGTCTCTGTGGAGGCGGCCAATGGTCGGGGCCTCACACAATATAAAGTGTCCCGGGGACAAATACTCCAATATCGAATTATTCATCATCACACTGTAGGTTTATCCATCATGGATCTTTTTCTTGTTAAATGTTAGGAAAATTATACACAAAGAAATTTATCATTTGCAGAAAATGCCAATATGAATTAATTCTCTTTTCTGAATATTGACTTCCAAATTTCTAATGCCTAGCTGCAGCTGGTTTTGTTACTCAGTATGATATCGTTTTTGAAAGTCACAATCGTCCAAATTTGTAGGTTTCATGCTTTTCCACTAGCTACAGCTTCTTTCACAACACTATCAGCTTTTTGTGTCACTTGTTGTGATTGGCTATTATCTGATGACGAACTATGTTTTGATGTCTGTGATTGGTTATTTGAGTCTGTTTTATGTGAATGGCTGGATTCCCGGGATGTCTGTCGTGCAAGGCCGTGTTTGCCACCATGAGACTGGCCTTTGGACCCTTTGGAGCCTGATAAATGCCTTTCCCTGGGGCCTGACATATGTCTCTGTCTTCCACGTGCTCCTCTTTGCTCTTCTACATTCTGTAAGGTAGAATCAGTAACATTCATAGTAAATTACCAGAAATTTTCTATTTTTAGTAAGTGACCTTGACATTTGAACCTGAAAATCAATACCCTCCAGGCACTTTTAGTAAGAATTTATGATTGAAGCTCTATTTTGCAGGAAATGCAAAATTATTGAAAAATTAAATTAAATTTTAAGGAGTTTTTATATACCTGTTTCGACAAGAAATTTTATTGTTACAGTTACAAGTTACCAAAAATTATACAAAATCATGTCTAAATGAAAGAAATCATTTGAATGTGTTTGCAAACAGTTGGCTATGGTAAGAAAACTTCTTTCTTTCTAAACAGTACCACTTTGTTGAAGTTTCCATATAAGACAACTTACATCAACTTTGAAATCCTCCAGCCGTTTATATTTTGACAGCCAGCCCCTTAGTTTGGGATCCACATCGACATGTTTACGGGTGTACTTCAGGTAGGCCCAGAACTTCTCCAGTCCGTACAGCTGACCTGAAGGTAGTCATGGAAATACATTGATTTAAAATACGTTTCTAAGGAATTATATATATCTAGGCGTTATCAAACAAAGTAACCCATCACATTAGAAGTAACTTAGGTTTTAATCATGTTCGTGGCAAATGAGTGTTATGGCAATCGAAATCCTTCTGTGCCTATACTACCGTCAACAAAGAATTGCTGACCATACTGTTGACAATTATGCTATCTAAGGTGTAGGTTAAAATGCTCACCACTTTCGTAGTCTCGGATGGTTTCCTCTTGGAAATCCTGGAACAGGTCTGGCTTAAACCGTTTCTCAAGGCCATAGCTAAAGAAGCGGAACAGACACTCCAATCCATACCTGTAACAAATAGACATGTACATGTACTGAATAAAGACCAAGGACAGACACTTGAAACAGACTCCAGACAAAAATGGACTGAAGTCAAAAAAAACTTCAGTCAAAGCTTTTTGTTTTGAAAATCTGTGCTTGTAACAAATAGATTCTTTCATGTTATAATGTGGCTTTTATCTTGAATAATGCCCTACCATTGCTTACTTACTTATTTGCATAGGTCATTTTCCAGAAGAAAATATGCAAATAACCGGAGTATTCGAATAGGCGGAGATGACATTTTGCACCTCCGTTTGACCCCACACATATGTATGTGAATAGGCAAATAGATATCGTTTCGTTTACTTGATAAATACCTAAATTATTTACACTTCGAAGTTGTAAATCGATTTTAATTGTTTAATAACAAAAAATATTCCAATATTAGATTCTTGTTTACGTTAGATCGACACGTGAATATTTGAGAAACAGCTAAACGATCGATATCAAATGCAATTAGATTCTACTAAACGGGATTGAATTTGTGACTAAATTCTAAACTTAAACAATAAACAAATTTAAGTACATTTGCCTGGCAAAATGAACTTACGATCGTGATTAAACTTCAAAGTGCCGATCAACTAGTAGTGTTGCTTTTACACATGTGCATATGAATTCGAAAATGGCGGCAGGTGATGAAGCCATGCGTTCACTCGACCTAAATGTCTTTTGAGAATTCTCCCTGTATTGTTGATCTATACGGCGAATAGCTTGATAACATTTCAGAAATTAATGCATATTCAAGTAGCAATGAAACAATTAACGTAGCAAGTATCTTTTGTATCCTAAGCTTACATACTGTACGAAACTTGCGGTAGTCATTGCACGCCGACTTTGCATGCTTTTATGTCTCGTTCAACAAGACGCTTGATACGCACATGTCTGTCGTAGTCAACAAGACTATGGTTGAAAAAGACTACTCATGAATGGCGATTGTTGTAAGGAAGCATGGTTTTTCCAACCGATCGCGAACTAAGGTACGTTACGTTAATAAATAAACATATTAGAAAGTGCAAATTCTTTTAATTAGATGTTTGAGTCAATGATTATACTAAAGTTATGATCAACCGCTGCTGATGTAAATCGTAACAGCGTCGAATACCTTTGCAGATTCATGCATAAAATAACAAGCCATACTATAATGTTAATCTGTTACCAGGATGATTTCTAGTAAAAGCGAAGTATCTTGAAACATATATCGGCGAATTTCACTAAAAATATATTGCAAAATTGAAAAATATTCGATTTTATTTTTAGAATTTCCCAAATGTTTTATTCAAATTACCGGAGGTCATGTAAAAGTCTATGCAAATACACGGAGTTGAAAAACAAAGATAAAGAAGGAAAAAATCGGGACCGCAGAATTTTATGCAAATAACCGAAATATTCGAATAACCGTTATTCGATTATGTGGAGTCCTCTGTATATATTGAGTACTTTGAGTAACACTTTAATTATTTACCTGAGCTGAGGTCTGAAAACTACCAAATCACCAGAGGTTCTTTTAAAAGGTAGTTAAAAGCTTAATCACATATTCAATATTTATACTTTATATTTGATGCAATACCTGTGATTATATTTTCTCTTAAATGGGCAAGTAAGTAAAGAATGGAATATTTCAGAATTTTATAGAATTTTGTCAAGTTTGTTTCACAAGGAATAATTTCATCTTGATTTGAAAATTGTAAATGAATTATGATTTTAGCTTGATAAAGTTTTAAACAACTGGGTCCAGATATCATTACTATTTCAATGTGTTTCACTGATTACCGATAGTCAATTACACATAGAGCTTTACCGATAGTCAGACTTAGCATCTTCCACAGCCAAAGCTTTGAACTCCTGGTACATCTTCTTGTTAAAATGCTGTCTTAAGAAGAAAGACCAGAAACGGAACAAGGTGTTCATCTCTTGCGAAAGGCCAATTCCAACTTTCTTGCGCTCTAAAATGGACAAAACATTAGATCTCTATGAAAACACATCAAGGATAAATGTAGGAGATTTTTAGATACGATTCTTCATTTTGTGATAGTGAGTGAAATATTCGACAAAATGAATCACATCCATGATCATACGTTCCTGTTGAGAGTCTACGGTATGAGTTCTACCGACTGAGCCAAAGAAGCACAATCTGGCAGCTGACAGTGATCGTATTTAACACAATGTAAGTCATACTGACCCGCTCATTATATATTCATTATTATATGATACTTGTTATGTTAAATAACCTGACAAAGTTTTTCATTTTCAGCAGTTCTAACTTCATTTTCAGCAGTTATAACATGATAAATATGGTAAGCATGCCAGATGAGTTTTCTATCAGCAGCTAATTTACGACATCACTGACATAATATAGAACATATACCCTTGAGACACTTGGCATGGTACTTATGGTAAACATGCCAGACAAAGTTGTTCTCTTTCAGCAGTTCGTGTGATGGATGCTGGAAGTTGGGGAATGCATGTGTAGTTGAGCTGTAGCTGCCGTAACTGGTGGACAGGGCACTGTCTGTTGGGCTACAAAACAAATCAAGAAATCAGCACCTACAGTACTGGCTTGGTGGGTTTTTCTTTTACCTTACATTAAACAATTACAATGAAATCTGCCTTAGTGACCACCAATGTAGTAAGATCGCCTGCTTAATAAGACCACTTTTTAGGGCCCTAAATGGTCATTTCGAACACAATTTGACCTTATTGACGATAAAGACCACTTATTTCATTGTCCCCTAGGTGGTCATTATAGAGAAGTTTCACTGTACCAAGGTTACAATTCCTCCTGTTTGCATTGAACATGCATATTGAAAGCATGAAATTTGTGAGACTTAAAACATATTTCCATGTGATAATACACAGGAAATAATATGTGCCCACAGAAAATAAAGGCAACTATCAACTCACTTGACCAAATGAAATAGGTGGAAACATTTCGTTTGAGACATTGAGTTGTGTGAGGATGGTACTGAAGGAAAGCTTACCTCTGAGACATAGAGTTGTTGTGTGAGCGTGGTGGTCGGTGCTCCGTGGCGTCCATCACCCAGCCAACATGACCTTCCACTGGAGGATTACTCGAATGCTTTGTCTTCCACTTCCGTGGTGTCTGCAAAAGAAATAGAATGATGTGTTCTCAAATATATACTGCATGCTAAAAACATTGACAGGTAAAGATCCATTCACAGAAATGACTTTTTTTATAGGCCTGAAAGTTTGATTTGTGTGTTCTAGGAGTGAACTGTCATCTAAAAGTCTGTAACAAATACTACAACATATGCAAAATCAAAAGCTGATAAAGAGAGGCAATTTATGGGGCTTGAACAAGCCTCAGCCTTACAATTCAAATTATCTATTGGCCTAGCCGAAATGTGTAGAACTATTGACAACAGATCTTTATATATAAATCACTCATTTCCTTATTTATAACATGAAGTGTTCCAGTCATTCCCGTACCTGTGGATCTGGAGGCTGTGTGGAATCCTTCATCACTGGGTAGAAGCGAGGAGCAGTGTCCTCCTTTCGACTGCGAGGTGTCCGACTACCTGTACCAGGCGTGTTAGGGACGTAAGCTGGCAGTGAGCGAGCAATGTCCGGGTGACTAGGCTGTGCAGCTGGTGGTAGCTGAACCTTTTTAGATTCTGTAAACAAACACACCACCCTAATTTTATATAAAAGAATATATTACATTAAAACAAAGAGTATGCAGATGTGTTAGATACATACATGGTGACAAATATCTTTATTGTAATCATAATGTTAAGTCTCTGACGCTGAAGTAAATATTGCTAACTGTATCCTTGAAGTGAACTGTATTAGGTCGTTTTCAGGGAAGAAGGAAATAAAGGGGATGTTTGTAAGTGAAAATTACCTGTCAGACTCAAAATGATACTGAGGAATTGGTGATATAAGGATTGTAAGGGAAGACTACCTGTATTATGGAAAGCTGGTATGAACTGGTATGAAGGGATTTCTAATTAGTAGAGGCAACCTATCTGACAACAGAACCTGGATCGAGAAGGATCTGGAGAGTTTTGTAAGGGTAGAAAACTTACCTGACTTGAGAGACAGGAGGTAGGAGTTTGTAAGGGGAGGTAACTCATCTGACTGGAGAGAAACTAAGAGAGGAGTTTGTAAATGGAGGTAACTCACCTGACTGGAGAGAGACTGAGGGGGGGTGGGGGTGGGGGGACCTGGGGGGAGGGGGGTGGGGGGGTGGGGTGGGGGGTGTAAGGGGAGGTAACTCACCTGACTGGAGTGAGACTGGGGGAGGAGGTGGTGGAGGGGTTTGTTTTGATGTTGACACATGTGAAGGTGTCATACTGTCAAATTCCTCTTTACTAATCATAGTCACTGTCTTGAAACTTTTGAAGTCGTCCTGTAAGACAAAGTGCAATAATTAATTACAGAACATAGACAGACACTGTATTACCTACAAAATGTTCTCCTGAATAATAAGATTGGCTCTGAAATACACAATATTAATATTGATAAAATTGGATTAAGTTCAGAGCTTTGTCACGGATACGGATAGATTTCATTGAATTTCTTTGAATATCTTGTAAAATCATTTTTTCTATATGTAATGAATAGATATAAACTAGAAGACGTTTCGTAGGATATGATGTTTATCGATGTCTAGCTTGATGTTTTACGATATCATCATGATTTGATAAAATCGTAATCAACATTGTTTCATATTTATATACAATTAATGTTGTATGTACATTTAATATTTAAGATGAAAGCGTATTATATAGGCTTGTTGCCCAATTCCGATTGTCTTTAACATCTGACTATAAAATATTTTGAAATGAAGTAATAAGATAAAGAGCGAAGGTCACACTCCTACCACAACCACACATACCTCTATATCAATAAGGTCCTTTTCATAGTAGTAGAGGCCATCGTTGATCACCTTGGTCATCTCACTTGTGATTTTAGAGCGAGGTGTGTAGTCACCTGTCCGGTCGCCCTGGGGATGTCGTCGTAGGGATGGTGGTGTCTGTGTCACAATTAGAATCTTATTGACCTCGCTGTCTGAGATCTCATAATCGGATTCATCATCAGACCTGCAAATAATGAGAGAGATGGAGCTGTAGCATCGCCTTTAAATGATTTGGTTGACAAGATCTTTATGAATACTGTTCTCCTGTCTATCAAACAAAATTCAATCCTTTTTGATAAACTCTGCCT
This sequence comes from Argopecten irradians, assembly GCF_041381155.1. Taxonomy (NCBI): domain Eukaryota; kingdom Metazoa; phylum Mollusca; class Bivalvia; order Pectinida; family Pectinidae; genus Argopecten; species Argopecten irradians. The sequence continues at coordinate 11,423,892 of NC_091140.1, read as the reverse complement.
ATAAACCTGTACAGATTTGTGACATGTGATTTTAGAAAACATATGATAGTATGGTGTATCCTGGCTCAATCTTCTACCTGTACATATTTGTGACATGTGATTTTAGAAAACATATGATAGTATGGTGTATCCTGGCTCAATCTTCTACCTGTACAGATTTGTGACATGTGATTTTAGAAAACATATGATAGTATGGTGTATCCTGGCTCAATCTTCTACCTGTACAGGTTTGTGACATGAGATTTTAGAAAACATATGATAGTATGGTGTATCCTGGCTCAATCTCCTACACTACCTCCATTCAGAGTTTTTATACTAACCAGTCTGTAAAGTTATTTCGCCGCGGTCCGATGTTGAGTTCCTCCATCTCCTCATCAAACATGAAGTCCAGTTCCTCCTTCTCCTCTTTGTCAGCGGAGACGTCTGGCTCAGCCTTCTGTAAATAGAGTCATTCAGTTTGTCAGAATTATATTCATTGCTTAATTCTTTAGTGGCTACTCATACAGCTCAAAGTAAATAAAGATTTCATCAATCATGTCTTCTGAAAAGATTGTAAAAAGTAGTTTTGATGTTTTGACATCATAAATAGGTAATAGAATGATAAGCCTCTATTTGAACAAAAATCAAACTTCTGTCCTTATTTTATCAACAAGGGACCATTTTTTTTTCTATTCTACTAATATAACCCTTTGATATTTCTGTTACCCTGTCCACCCACCTTGACCCTTTGATATTTCTGTTACCCTGTCCACCCACCTTTGCCAGTGACAATTTTGTTTTTAATGTTTCACTACAATCTTTACCTATATAATACATGATTATCTACACAACCTTTGACACTTATATTTCTGTTACCCTGTCCACCCACCTTTGCCAGTGACAATTTTGTTTTTAATGTTTCACTACAATCTTTACCTATATAATACATGATTATCTACATAACCTTTGACACTTATATTTCTGTTACCCTGTCCACCCACCTTTTCCTCTGACTTTTTCGGCGTCCTGATTTTGCGTTTGACCTCATGCCAGTCGCCCTGTAGTTGAGGAGCACTAGATGACAACAGACCAGTACTCAGTCCTGCCGCGATGAAGCTGAACTCGTCGTCCTGCTCTGATTGGATGTTACTTGTGTCGTATGTCTGATTCAGGCCCTGGCCCATCTCTGATTTACCAGAACCTATAAATACGGACAAAAACTTAATGTCACAACTCAGAACACTAGATGGTTATTAATATCTTTCAAACAATTTAACTTTGAATTTTTGTAGATGAAATTGTTGAAAAACGTTTCAATTGAAAAACACTTGAGTCCAACACACATAAAACAATCCTTTTTGCTGCATGCATCGGGCAAAACAATAACATACACTGTACAGTTGTTTTTATTCATGGGGAATTAAAATTTCTGTGAAATTAAATAATAAAAAAAATAATAAAAAGTAATAAGATAAACTTTATGGCTTGTTAAATTTTGAAATTAACAAATATAACCAATACTTTTTGCTGCACAGAGACGATTGTTTTGTGTCATAAGTACAACTGGAAAGATCATGGCAGGACAACCAGATGTACTACTATTAAAGTAAATGTATTGTTATATAAACATAACAGGGAGGTCAATTTCCCGCCAAAGATACTGGGTACAGAGCTCATATAACGTTACAGAGATGTCAACTTACCGCCAAAGATACTGGGTACAGTGCTCATATAACGTTACAGAGATGTCAACTTACCGCCAAAGATACTGGGTACAGAGCTCATATAACGTTACAGAGATGTCAACTTACCGCCAAAGATACTGGGTACAATGCTTATATAACGTTACAGAGATGTCAACTTACCGCCAAAGGTACTGGGTACAGTGTAGGCCTGTCCTGGAACAAACTCTGGCACATCAGCATGAAGTGTTGAGGACACAGTCACATCCAGGGGCGGACCTTCTAGAGGCCATTTTTCTGGATTCACCCTACAGCGCATCTTTGTAAAATCCTCAGAAATCTCAACTGCTGTACTGTCAGCTACAGACTGTAATAAATAATGTGATAAGTCTGTCACAGCAACAAATTCACACATGGACATGTCAATGGAGCACATTGGTAAATGTTCTGTTGATTTGGGTTAGCAGCTGAATTTTAAGATTTTCAAATAAAGCACCCGTAGTTCAGAGGCATATATTCACAAGGGAAAAAACTTTCATACATCAGTTTTATCAAATAGTAGTCTAACCAGTACCTTGTACAAGACCATGGCATATAAATAATCCCAAGTATTTGGATACACTGAACAAAATCAAGTTGAACTGTCTAGCTGAATCTTATATTTCTCAAAATTAATGTATTATTCCAAGAACCAGCTTTAACAATAAAGTTGAACCTCTGTAGCTGAATCTTATACTTCTACCACAGACATATGGTGCTGCACAAAACAAAATTATTTCCTGCAATCAGAGCAATACTTACATCGATTATGACCTGAATATCTCGTGTCAAATTCTGTACTCGATGAAACCCAGCGATTAGACTTATTGGCAGCCAGCCTTCTTTAGTCATCCTTCGTCTCAGAAAGAAGTCCTTCTGTAAGTTTTCTTCACTGAAGTAGTACTCACTGTAAGTTAAATTATTAGAGAAATGTTAATATACTGCATTGCCTCTCAATTTCAATGATGAAATATTTGTAATTTCCCACAACTTTACTATGATCCTAAAAATTTGATCAGCAAAATCATATTTTTCCCACATCATTTTGTGTCAAAACTATTGCATTGGGGGAACCTCCATACATGAATTTGTAACTTTTATTTATTTTCCTTGTCAATTCAATATCAACTTACTAACTGGATAAGCAAGCACTTAGTCTTTCCTGAAGGATATTGATATGCTTCTGCCAAAAGTACTTACATCTGCTTCTTGATGAAATCCTTAAGAGTGCTGTCGTCCACAAAGGGAGTATTGAAGTAGACAGTGCCAAAGCCTCCGGTTGGGGTGACGACATTCGGCTGAGGCTGATCCTGGTAATACTGCTCATCATAGAAGTATTTAAAATCCTGGCCTGGAACACATCAAGTAGAAACTTTCTAATACTGATTTTTAACTGTTTTTGTTACAAACAACACATTCACAGTATACTGAGATAAAGACTGAACATGCACCTTGGTACCTTATCTTCATTACACCCAACATATAGCAGATAATGCTGTATACCAATGAAACAATGGTGCCTATTACAGTCAAAACTGTCTATAAAGGACACCAAAGGGACATTGAAAACATGTCCTTCATATACGGATGTCCTTTATACAGTAGTCCATTCTATTGTAAAATACACAAAAATGGGGTTGGTGAGTCTTGTCCTTTATAGACAGGTGTCCTTTATAGCAAGTTTGACTGATTAAATACCAAAATTAATCAAAACTACACTAGATATTGTATATAACTAACTTCACAAATTCTAGTATGCATCAATAGAGACTATTACATGGTATTATGTTAATCCTCATGCTATTTTAGTGTAGATTTGTGGTAAAACAGTTCATTAATTATAATAATTCAATTAGATGAAAGATAATGATGCATAAACATATGTTTTGTGGTGACCAGAAGAAAGATCTATTTTATCAATTACCTGTACTTAGGTTTTGTATGCGGAGATATGTTTTACTTATTATATATGACAGATATGTTTTTGTTTTGTGGTTTACCACAAATTATTATGTTATTTCCAGTGTCTGGGATATGTCTATCACTGACTGGACTGTTACCTGTACATTTATCGTGGTCTGTCGAGTTATCTGCCCAGCCCTCTTGTGGTCCCTACCTAAACCCCACACAACTCATTGAGAATTTTACCTGTGAAGTTTTCCACGTTGGCATCTACACCTCTACTTCTGCCCCCTCCGCGGCCCCTGCCTCGGCCCCGCCCACCTCGACCTCCTCTTCTATTGAAGTTTCCATAGCCCCCTCGGGTGTCACGGGGACTCAAGGGCCTCATGTCATCACGCCAATTTTTGGAATGATCTGCTCCTGGAAAAAAAGAGAAGACTTTAAATCCATTGTAACAACATTTATTTGCTACTTTGAATATGTCTGTATCCCATTGAGTTCATACCACCTTTAACACAATCAAAACACTGTTCAATCTCTCTATATTTATATATAGGTAATGCATCAGCAGAAAGTCAATAACTTGGGGTATTTTTACAAAGTTGATTACTTGAGGTATCTTTACAAAATTAAAACAAGTAACATTATATAATGTTTGTGTGATATATATCTATATATATGCTGGAATAGAAGACTAATGATAATAACAATAATACTGTTATTCAATCCTATTGACTGTATCACCATATATCAATAAAATCTATTGAAATGGAATGATACATGCTGGAATGGTAGACTAACGATAATCAGTAGTCCTCACACCAATTAGCCGTGCATTCCTCACACGAGACGTGTAGGAGTGATGGTGATTTATGTGTTGTTGTGTAACGTCCCTACAGACTGACAGCCCTCGGGTCATCTCACCAGCTGGTGGCAGTACACATAGCCAATACCAATCCATATTTTATAACCATTCACAATAAATGTGAACAGGTATTAACAGATTGTGTGGTGACACACAAGTAGCACCTAAGAAAGGAACAGAAGCTATATATACTGTATTTTCCCTAATAAGGGCGCCGGGCACGGGTAAATGGCCGAGGGAGGTGCTGTAGTTTGAGACCATTTTTAGATGTTTTTTTTCTGAAACAGACTATAGTCATCTTGCTTTTAGTTTTGTATTTTTCTGAACCTCACTATAACCAACTTACGTTTTGAAGTCAAGTATGTATTGAAATTACGAAGAAAAGTATGCACCAGAAGTATTTAACATTGGTTAAATGTGTATGTTTCATGAAATTTTGATATTTCATGCTAGCCTGGTTTTTTTTATCATGCATACACTAAATGGCGGACGATACTGTCGATCGCTACCACTAGGAGTTTCGTTTTGTGGCAGATCGGAAATACCGGCAAGACCACACAATAAAACGCTTAGAAATGATAACATTCCTGTTATTTAGGAACCTTTATCATAGATATACAGTAAGTATTCACAAAACCTTTATAGACATCGCTAAAATGATGCTGCCAGTTAGCCTTCATCCACACACGTGTGTGTAACATTCAAGTGACACGTTTTGTTTCGAACATGGCGTTCTCGCTGTTTCTATGTGTAAACACTTGGCAAAGATGTCCTAGGTTGTCCAATGCTATAAATTTAGTGCTTATACAAGATGATCAGATATATGTTCAGCATCAGACTGATGTGAAACAGTATTTTATTAGCATCTGCAAAACAAATTATCACAATCTGGCACACTGGGGGCGCCCTTATTAGAGAAGGTGCTCTTAATAGGGAAATTATGGTATATAGATAGAGCACAGTGTAAGTTGGGAAAAACTATCAGAAGGTCAGATAAACTTGTTATTAAGGCACAACTCACAAAATTAACATAAGGAACCTTTACTAACAATGAATAAATTATTGTCCAAAATAGCGTTAGGAACCTTTACTAACAAACATTAAATAATTGTCAAAAATAACGTAAGGAATTAACCTTTACTAATTAACAAACATTAAATTATTGTTGTCGTTGTATGTATATTTATGTTGAGACAGAAGGTTTAAAATTAAGTTTCTACACAGTGTATCCAATTATATTCCCAGACAACAAAACAACTTATCTTTGAACATGTTCTTATTTTCTTAGTTTGAGTGTAAGTATTCAGTATGTAGAAATATCCAAGGTTGGACCATTAAACAGTTATTCTATTTCGTTTATATTCACGATTCCAGAGACAGAGCACCTACAAAAACAACAAACATTTCCACACAACTAATAGATCAATGTTATATGTCACAACTTCTAACTAAAGATTATTTGGGACCTACATACTTGTATTAATATGTGTATATATAACTAATGCAAAGATACAATAACATCATTAAGAGTTCATGACTGAACATGGAATCTAACGATATGGACATCACCTAAATATAGCCAGCAGTGAATGTTAATTGTAACAATGAACCTATACCATAAATCAAAGCTTAATAGTGAATAGACACAGAATGTTACGGGGACCATACATACAAATTATACAGAGATCTGTACTTATTGCATAATGTGCATGTGTATTACAGGGTCCATACATACAAATTATACAGAGATCTGTACTTATTGCATAATGTGCATGTATATTACAGGGACCAAACAAACAAATTATACAGAGATCTGTACTTATTGCATACTGTGCATGTGTATTACAGGGACCAAACAAACAAATTATACAGAGATCTGTACTTATTGCATACTGTGCATGTGTATTACAGGGACCAAACATACAAATTATACAGAGATCTGTACTTATTGCACAATGTGCATGTGTGTTACAGGGACCAAACATACAAATTATACAGAGATCTGTACTTATTGCATAATGTGCATGTATATTACAGGGACCAAACATACAAATTATACAGAGATCTGTACTTATTGCATAATGTGCATGTGTGTTACAGGGACCAAACATACAAATTATACAGAGATCTGTACTTATTGCATAATGTGCATGTATATTACAGGGACCAAACATACAAATTATACAGAGATCTGTACTTATTGCATAATGTGCATGTATATTACAGGGACCATACATACAAATTATACAGAGATCTGTACTTATTGCATAATGTGCATGTGTGTTACAGGGACCAAACATACAAATTATACAGAGATCTGTACTTATTGCATAATGTGCATGTATATTACAGGGACCAAACATACAAATTATACAGAGATCTGTACTTATTGCATAATGTGCATGTATATTACAGAGACCATACATACAAATTATACAGAGATCTGTACTTATTGCATAATGTGCATGTGTGCTACAGGGACCAAACATACAAATTATACAGAGATCTGTACTTATTGCATAATGTGCATGTATATTACAGGGACCAAACATACAAATTATACAGAGATCTGTACTTATTGCATAATGTGCATGTATATTACAGGGACCATACATACAAATTATACAGAGATCTGTACTTATTGCACAATGTGCATGTGTATTACAGGGACCATACATACAAATTATACAGAGATCTGTACTTATTGCATACTGTGCATGTGTATTACAGGGACCATACATACAAATTATACCGAGATCTGTACTTATTGCATACTGTGCATGTATATTACAGGGACCATACATACAAATTATACAGAGATCTGTACTTATTGCATAATGTGCATGTGTGTTACAGGGACCAAATATACAAATTATACAGAGATCTGTACTTATTGCATAGTGTGCATGTGTATTACAGGGACCAAACATACAAATTATACAGAGATCTGTACTTATTGCATACTGTGCATGTGTATTACAGGGACCATACATACAAATTATACACAGATCTGTACTTATAGCATAATGTGCATGTGTATTACAGGGACCAAACATACAAATTATACAGAGATCTGTACTTATTGCATCATGTACATGTGTATTACAGGGACCAAACATACAAATTATACAGAGATCTGTACTTATTGCATCATGTACATGTGTAGAACAGCTATTAGTACATAGGTATAGGATGTTCTATCATAGCTTAACTAGGAGAATAAGCGTTAGTTTTGTTTAAAAAAAAAGAAGAAAAAAAGAAAGAGATTTTCTTCATATTACAACAATACTTGTATATAAGGTAGACAAAACTGGCATGAACTGAAGGTTTTCACCTATAGTGTTATAGTGTTAGGTTGACACCAATATACCAATTATAAATATGTAATAGTCAATTTCACTACACAGTTCCTGACCTAGATGTGTGCATGGTCAGTTTGGCTATATAGTTCCAAGCTTAGAGATGATGGTCAGTCTGGCTACACTGGTGTTGACCTAGATGTGATGGACTTTAAGGCCAGAATATGCCGACAAGTTAAGCTACCTGTAAGTATTCCCTATGCTTCAAAGCCTGGATTTTAGGTGATGGTCAGTTTTGCTAATCTCTCACTCTTAGAAGAATATACTCCTACGTTGGCCTAGATATAGCGGTCAGCTTGGCTTCTCTCTGTTTATTAGTGGTGGTGCATACCTTGATTTTGACCCAACTCGAGGTCAAATCGTGTTAGTACAGATATGGCTGTCAGTTGCGACTCAGTGACAGACACCTATATAACTGTATCTGCAGGCTAGTTAACACAGGAACACTTCCCTCTAAAGCCATCGACATTTACCTGTGATCAGCAAATACACCAAACATCCTTATTCCACTGTTAGAGGTTGTAATGTTATTGGTGTAGAACTGTATCTCCACACCTTATATCACAAGAAACCATTACAGTCATTTTAGGTTACTCTAGTGTGGACTTTGATTAAGGTAATTTTCATTCTGCTTTCTCTTACAACTTCTTTTTGTGTCCAGTGCTTTTTGATTATCTACATCTGGAAACTCAAATACTTGATCTTCATCAATACCATCTGTGACCTATATATAACCTCTTTAAAAACTAGGCATGTGACCTTTATATATAACCACTATATAAACTAGGCCGACCTAACATAATTTTGACCATAGATACATTAACGTATGTGACCTTTATATATAACCTCTATATAAACTAGGTGGACCTAACATAATTTTGACCATATAGATATCATTAATGCATGTGACCTTTATATATAACCTCTATATAAACTAGGCCGACCTAACATAATTTTGACCATATAGATATCATTAACGCATGTGACCTTTATATATAACCTCTATATAAACTAGGCCGACCTAACATAATTTTGACCATATAGATATCATTAACGCATGTGACCTTTATATATACCTCTATATAAACTAGGTGGACCTAACATAATTTTGACCATAGATACATTAACGTATGTGACCTTTATATATACCTCTATATAAACTAGGTGGACCTAACATAATTTTGACCATATAGATATCATTAATGCATGTGACCTTTATATATAACCTCTATATAAACTAGGTGGACCTAACATAATTTTGACCATAGATATCATTAACGCATGTGACCTTTATATATACCTCTATATAAACTAGGCCGACCTAACATAATTTTGACCATATAGATATCATTAACGCATGTGACCTTTATATATACCTCTATATAAACTAGGCCGACCTAACATAATTTTGACCATAGATATCATTAACGCATGTGACCTTTATATATACCTCTATATAAACTAGGCCGACCTAACATAATTTTGACCATATAGATATCATTAACGCATGTGACCTTTATATATACCTCTATATAAACTAGGCCGACCTAACATAATTTTGACCATAGATATCATTAACACATGTGACCTTTATATATAACCTCTATATAAACTAGGTGGACCTAACATAATTTTGACCATATAGATATCATTAACACATGTGACCTTTATATATAACCTCTATATAAACTAGGTGGACCTAACATAATTTTGACCATATAGATATCATTAACACATGTGACCTTTATATATAACCTCTATATAAACTAGGTCGACCTAACATAATTTTGACCATAGATATCATTAACACATGTGACCTTTATATATAACCTCTATATAAACTAGTTCGAACTAACATAATTTTGACCATATATACCATTAACGCATGTGACCTTTATATATACCTCTATATAAACTAGGCCGACCTAACATAATTTTGACCATATAGATATCATTAACGCATGTGACCTTTATATATACCTCTATATAAACTAGGTCGACCTAACATAATTTTGACCATAGATATAATTAACGTATGTGACCTTTATATATAACCTCTATATAAACTAGGCCGACCTAACATAATTTTGACCATATAGATATCATTAACGCATGTGACCTTTATATATACCTCTATATAAACTAGGCCGACCTAACATAATTTTGACTATAGATAATATCATTAACGCATGTGACCTTTATATATAACCTCTATATAATCTAGGTCGACCTACCATAATTTTGACTATAGATATCATTAAAGCATGTGACCTTTATATATATTCCTCTATATAATCTAGGTCGACCTAACATAATTTTGACCATATAGATATCATTAAAGCATGTGACCTTTATATATATTCCTCTATATAATCTAGGTCGACCTAACATAATTTTGACAATAGATATCATTAACACATGTGACCTTTTCATAACTTCTATATACTCTAGGTCGACCTATTATAATTTTGACCATAGATATCAATCGTCTATGACCTTTATATAATCAAGTCTCAGCTGAGTTCTGTTCAACTGTAAAATGTATTTAATTAGCCACATTCGAATTTCAGTTATTTTTTCTCCCCTTTTTTCCCTTCTTATTTTGAACAGGTATCGACAATAAAGAAAAGAAGAGAAATCATAGTTAAAGTACAAAATTCCTGTTACATTCCTGAAAACATACTACAGTATCTTCCTTTGATGTATAAATCCTGCGCATAAATGCATAATACAACCTGTCCGCTTCATAGATACAAGTTGACCTCGATTGTATCGAGGTCATTAAGAGAAATTTGATGTCTTCGAACCTATTCTGCCAAAACATTACAATAAATTTTGACCTAGTTTTACTAAATCTTTTTCCTTACATTTACATGCTTGACCTAAATATTTTACATGCCAATGACAGTAATTCATATGGCTTTGACCGTAATTTCAACTTTATTCAGGCTTGACCTAATTAAGAAGACATTTCTGCACAGTGGATTAATATACAACCTTTTTGTGATGAAAACATGGGCTGGACAACGGTCACTTCTATCCACATATTAACCACTGGACATTGGAAAGTGACCTGACCAAGGTCGTCCAGCTCCTGTCCTGGTAACCACGCCAGCTCACACGTCCTTGGGATTTCTCCACAGAAGAAAAAGTTTTGAAGTCCTAAGTAACCAAGTCACTGTCCTTTGTAACAGCCCAGGGTACAATTGTTTTAACCAATAGTATCTCTTGGGTTGATGAATACTTAAAGAATCCACAAGCTTTAATAACCAATAGAAATGTTTGGTTTATTTATCACAACAACTCACTTATTGACCGTAAACTTATAAGTTTTCCCCCAATGTTCCACTTCACTAAATCACATTATAAATCCCAGCCAATACAATTCTATGTAACGGTAACCATGCCAACACAAAATTTCCACACTTAAACCAATAGAAATTTAAGCTTTTTAAATCAAAGTCTTGGTTGCTAACGAAGTTTTCCACACGTTAACATATGGAACATGTGATTCTGGTCTCACACACATGTAAACCAGTAGTTCAGAAGTTTCCTGAATGATTGCCGCATCGAGCTGTCATTCATAAACAAATGTACATGATAACTTGTATCATTGGTCACACTTGAACGCCTCTTGCCTGGGCTGCCAGGTAAGTAACGGAGCTATGTCCTGGGGCGTCTCGGCTTCCATAATGACCTAAATCTGTAGAGACTAAAGGTGTACTAAACATTCCACGTCACTAACATTACTGCACATTTTACCCACATATTGCAGCAAATATCACACATGTATGAAAAGTCCTATGACATATGAATATACATAATAAGACCAGGTATAGGAATAAGCTTACATTGATGGCCTGTTAGCAGATAGAGGGAGTATAAACATACAATCAGATTACAGAACTACTAATTAGCTTACATACACGGGCGCCTCCATCGACACGTGGCTTGCAGCTATCACCACATATACGTATAATGGTTGTGATCTTGAGGGCACTTTTACAAAAACAATTACTTTATACTAATGGACAAGTACTTACTAATTACAAATTTTAAACATAAAATTCGGTCATCATTTTTTTGCTGCTGGAATTATTTTTAGCAGCTCAGCTGTTTACATTAAATTGTCTGCTTTTTGGTCACAGAGGACATTGAAAAAAATTTGGAAGTGGATAAAATTGATAAAATATAATGCATTGATATCATTCATTGAATTTTCCGACACAAACTCGTACAACTATTTGCCAGCGAATTGGCTATCTATCCATTCTGATGAAAAATGACATACAGGATCCTACTTGTTTTACTTTTACAGTGGCACTGTTTGTTGGGTTAAGGGCATAATTGAATAATGATAAAAAAAAATTGAGGTAGAAAACCTAAAATTTTACATCTCCATATGCACATTAACTTTCAATTTGATATTATATTAATGAACTCAATTCATTCATATCATACAAACAAGACCTAGGTAGGTTCTGTTGTTGACTTGATTATAGAGCTACAGAACAAATGGATTTATGCAAACTACTTTGTTTTTTATTGTATATTTTTATAGCAATACCATAACACTCATTAGTTAAAAGAATCCTAATTGAAGAATCTATTTAATTTTTGAGATAATGAAAACTTTTTCCATAATTAAATTTGGCATCAACTAATCTTACAAACCTATGAATTTATGTTTTAGGATTCAATCTGCATCATAAAAACAATGATTGCTTATAATTACTGCGATAGATAGCCCAGAGTAGAAGAACAGGTGTTTGTTTTAACGACATTTAACTAGACAGTCCACAGTACTGCCTACAGTACTGACTACAGGATGTAAAGCTATATAATCTCCTATACCAATACACAACTACTGGAGAAGTTTCCAACTGTATACGTGATCCATCATCATGTCGAAGTCTACATGTAAATCCTTCCAATCCGGGTATATTCAGTAAGAGTTGTGAACAGCTCACATCTAAACATTTCCTTGTTTGGTATACCACAAAGCAGTAGTGCCATAACAATTTACTTGACAGCATACTGTATAATATGAAATGCTCTTGGGCAGTTTGTTTAGTTTAATGTCTTATGTACAGCCGGAGTCATTTAAGGTAGTGCCAGATTTAGGTGGCGGAGGAAAACTGGAATACACATGGAGAAAGCACTGACCAGCGGTCAGTACCCGGCAACTGCCCTACATGGGATTCAAAGTCAAGACCCAGAGACATGTCGGGACATCTTAACCACTCAGTAATCATCTTATTTTATACAGCAGTCTATAAGATTTCTGAAATACATCCTTGGGTTGAAATAGGATTTGTCAAAGGGAGAGAAATAGGATGCACTTTTCTCTAGGGTTGGAATTTGTAATGTCAAAGGGGAGGGGGTTGAGTGAGGGTTAGGGTTAATCTTCAGAGCTAGATGTGCCAGCAGGTACAATGTGAGGAAATTCAGGAAAGGCAAAGCTAAATTCTCCTATTTCCATGATCCTGTATATCAGATGCCTTAGAGAATAACAGCAACAAATATTATAATATTATTATGTTTTATCAATCTTCACTTCACACATAATGTGATAGTGTATCTGTGTGTCAGGAGTTTCAATTTACAACTGATATCAATTCATGTTCCAGATTAAGGAGAGGCAAGAGGAAGCCACACATCCCTACAAGTCCAAGAATTTAATGTCATTGATGAAGTAAAACCTTATAGATAGCTTTGATGCTGAAAATTATTTTGTCCCATTTTATCATTTTAAAATCATTTGGTAACATAATTTCATGAGAAATATTTTTTCTTTAGAATTTAGACAAGAACATTTGAAAATTTCTACATGAACATGTATTCACTACCTAGCCACAGTAAATTGATTATATCAAGGGAGATTACCCAAAGAAATGTTGGTGACAGGCACATAACAGTCATTTCCATAATATCACAAAAGTTATCTTGTTCACACAATTTCATTATTATCATTACTACTTTTCTGTCGTTGTGCTATTAAATGTCTTTTGATCACAACGTCTGTAATCTGTTGTTGGAAACCATAATTACTGTTAGTGAATGGATCGATTTGTCAGGTAGATAAAGATTTTCTCCACCATTTCCAGATTTCTAAACAGTTTTAATCAGAAGTGATGTTTCATTCTCTATAATATTTCAACTACTTTTTATGTGTGGCAGACAATTTACAGCAGAACATGGTTACAACAAACCTCTAAGGACAACAAAATTACTTTGTTATAAGCATGATTTGTTACACACATATTATAACAAATATCTTATTAAAAACCGTGACATGGAATGAAAATTGACTATGTTACAACAATGAATATGTTGAAAGTGTGGTCATTATAAACATATTAACTGTATATGGGGTTTGTGAAGCCAAAACTTTTCAAATGAGTTCAGAAAATCCTATCTACTCAATAGATTCCTATAAGATTCTAAGCACCATGATGGATGATAAAGAGACTGATGGTGTAGGATTGAGGGTAATTAAAATCATTAATGTATTTGTAATACAATGTATTATGTAAAATGTAACCATGTAAAATTGCCTAAATTCTTTTTTTCTTCAGAATTATTTTTTTATTGGAGTCTGTTGTATTGTAGCTTGTTGTAATCCCATGACCTACTGTTTTCTCCACGGATATCTTCTCTCTTATCGCCTCCCTTGTTAAGTCTATCCTGTGCTTTGGCCGACTCCCGCCTTGGGGGCAGTCTCCCCTGACTTCGGCTGCGACGTCCTGACTTTGGGGGTTCTATGTCCAAAGGTACCCACTTCTGCTTTGACTCTACAACAAACATTTTCTAAATAATAAAAGGTATTTCTCTGTACATAGTCATTAAATCTGTTTTATTACATTGTGTTGGGGATAGCTGTATTTGGTAAAACTTAAGACTGTCAAATCATACTGTAACGCCAGGGCCCAGAGTGCTCTAAATGTGATTATCTTTTATACTTTTAAAAGAAAATTCTAATTTTCCTTTAATTGCAAAACTTGTGTTTTACAGTGAACATTGGTTAAATACCCAACAAAGAAATTGGTTTGTTCTCCCTCCCATTGAAGTTTTCATGGTTCACGTTTGTCATATATGTCATTTTATAAATACAAAATTATGAACATATTGAATTGCATGTAATGACCAAATTTTGTGATGAAACCTAGAAATGCTCAAGTTTGGATTTTGAAATATTAATCTGAAATAGTGCCAATTTCTGTACAACTTCTTACAGACCCTAGAAATTGTCAGAACTAGCCCCTAATACACAGCTCATTACCTTTCTTTCCTTTCCTGTTCTTTGGTGTTTTCTGTCCCTCAGCATTCTCTTTGTTCTCTTTGGCAGAGTCGTCTCCCCCTGAATCCACTTGAGCGGGAGGTGATTGCTGGGTAGCGGGTGGTTGCTGTGGTAATCCTGATAATGACTTCATTGGCATGGGTTTCTTTGTGCCAGGTGACTACAATGAAATATTGTAGGAATTAAACACAAGTATTTCACTTAATGTTTATCTTTATTTAATCATCAAAATTTTACTCTGGCATTTTACCTTTTTTCTCATTATTAAGCAATTTCTTCAACTTTTCAGCTTTACCTTTACCAAACACAACAATATTAGTTCCATGGATGTTTTACTAAACAGGACTCTCCCTGTATATATATGGTACTTGAATTGTTTAACTTAACTTTGTGGTAACTTAATTTCGTGCCAAATGACATTCAAAGCATAAAATGCTTTTGCGTATTCAAATCACCAAATGAATACCCAAAAATAAATCACATGTAAAAATAAGTAGATTTACAGTATGAGATTTCACTATCTATATATACCTCTGTGGTTTCATTGAGAGCAGGCCAGTTCTCATCACTTAGTGGCAGTGATTTCTGAAACACAACGTAATTCATAAATTATACAACACAAAATGTAAATAGGAAGTCGAATATACATATCATTTTTCTTCATTTAAATAAAATAGTTCTTTGAATATTTTGACTGTTCAGCCATAGTGCAACTTGATAAATAGCAGGCATAAAGTATAAATAAAGTCAAGAAACTTAAAACATGGTTCATACAGACTTTGCCATACAAAATTCAAGGAGTTTTCCAGGATATTTTCATTTTTTCAAGGACCAATTCTATAGCTGTCTATGTAAAAATTATAAGTTTCATGCTGTATATTTATGTTTGCTTTTCACATTTTAAATTGGCTGTTTATTGTTTGAGACCTTTGGCAACTGCGATGATGGGACGGTAATGTCAGTAGGCTTATGTCATGTTCAGAACGTACAGACAACTGTGGATTTTTTGACATTTCATTCTCAGAAGATTTGTCTAGGCCTTCATATCTAGTTTATTATGCCTTCACATTGATCCTGACAAGCATTTGGTACCCTAACAGTACTGTAAACATATAGCCGATTTTGTAACAGGGGAGATAATCGCTATAAAAATGATCTATAGGTATCACACCATAATTGTTATATAACTGTGGTTCAAGTAGTTCTTCATAATATATCTTAAAATAAATATTGAAATAAATACACCATTGTCAGCTATTTTTTTAAAAGATACACAATATTTCTTTTTTTCTATTTCATCTAGTTGTTACCTGTGTGGTTTGTATGTCAGCTAGTTGTGACCTGTGTGGTTTCTATGTCAGCTAGTTGTTACCTGTGTGGTTTCTATGTCAGCTAGTTGTTACCTGTGTGGTTTCTATGTCAGCTAGTTGTTACCTGTGGTTGTATGGTTTTGTATGTCAGCTAGTTGTTACCTGTATGTGTGGTTTGTATGTCAGCTAGTTGTTACCTGTGTGGTTTGTATTCTGTAGTGTTTATGCGTACCTGTGTGGTTTCTATGTCAGCTAGTTGTTACATGTGTGGTTTGTATGTCAGCTAGTTGTTACCTGTATGGTTTGTATTTCAGCTAGTTGTTACCTGTGTGGTTTGTATGTCAGCTAGTTGTTACCTGTATGGTTTATATGTCAGTTAGTTGTTACCTGTGTAGTTTCTATGTCAGCTAGTTGTTATATGTCTAGTTTCTATGTCAGTTAGTTGTTACCTGTGTGGTTTGTATGTCAGTTAGTTGTTACCTGTGTGGTTTATATTCCAGATAGTTGTTACCTGTGTGGTTTGTATGTCAGCTAGTTGTTACATGCATGGTTTGTATTCCAGATAGTTGTTACCTGTGTAGTTTCTATGTCAGCTAGTTATTACCTGTGTGGTTTCTATGTCAGATAGTTGTTACCTGTGTAGTTTTTATGTCAGATAGTTGTTATCTGTGTGGTTTGTATGTCAGCTAGTTGTTACGTGTGTGGTTTGTATGTCAGTTAGTTGTTACCTGTGTGGTTTGTATGTCAGTTAGTTGTTACCTGTGTGGTTTGTATGTCAGTTAGTTGTTACCTGTGTGGTTTATATTCCAGATAGTTGTTACCTGTGTGGTTTGTATGTCAGCTAGTTGTTACATGCATGGTTTGTATTCCAGATAGTTGTTACCTGTGTGGTTTCTATGTCAGATAGTTGTTACCCGTGTGGTTTTTATGTCAGTTAGTTGTTATCTGTGTAGTTTCTATGTCAGCTAGTTGTTACCTGTGTGGTTTCTATGTCAGCTAGTTGTTACCTGTGTGGTTTGTATGTCAGATAGTTGTTACATGCATAGTTTGTATTCCAGATAGTTGTTACCTGTGTAGTTCCTATGTCAGATAGTTGTTACCTATGTGGTTTGTATGTCAGCTAGTTGTTACCTGTGTGGTTTGTATTCCAGATAGTTATTACCTGTGCAGTGTTCAATCTACGATTATTTTTCGTGGGTCCTTTTCAATGGTTTTTGTGAAAACAATGGGTCCCACAGTGTTATAGATACCCATTCCCAGAAATTCCATGGGTCCTTTTAAAATTCTGTGAGTCCAGGACTTGGGATGCGCATGTAGATTGATCACTGCCTGTGTGGTTTGTATGTCAGCTAGTTGTTACCTGTGTGGTTTGTATTCCAGATAGTTGTTATCTGTGTGGTTTGTATGTCAGATAGTTGTTACCTGTGTGGTTTGTATGTCAGCTAGTTGTTACATGTGTGGTTTGTATGTCAGCTAGTTGTTACGTGTGTGCTTTGTATTCCAGATAGTTGTTACCTATGTGGTTTGTATTCCATATAGTTGTTACATGTGGCGTTTCTATGTCAGCTAGTTGTTATATGTCTGATTTCTATGTCAGCTAGTTGTAACCTGTATGGTTTCTATGTCAGCTAGTTGTTACATGCGTGGTTTGTATTCCAGAAAGTTGTTACCTGTGTCGTTTCTATGTCAGCTAGTTGTTATATGTCTGGTTTGTATGTCAGATAGTTGTTACCTGTGTGGATTTTATGTCAGTTAGTTGTTATCTGTGTGGTTTGTATGTCAGCTAGTTGTTACCTGTATGGTTTCTATGTCAGCTAGTTGTTACATGCGTGGTTTGTATTCCAGAAAGTTGTTACCTGTGTCGTTTCTATGTCAGCTAGTTGTTACATGCGTGGTTTGTATTCCAGATAGTTGTTACCTGTGTGGTTTGTATGTCAGTTAGTTGTTATCTGTGTGGTTTCTATGTCAGCTAGTTGTTACCTGTGTGGTTTGTATGTCAGCTAGTTGTTACCTGTGTGGTTTCTATGTCAGCTAGTTGTTACCTGTGTGGTTTGTATGTCAGATAGTTGTTACATGCATGGTTTGTATTCCAGATAGTTGTTACCTGTGTAGTTTCTATGTCAGATAGTTGTTACCTATGTTTGTTTGTTTGTATGTCAGCTAGTCGTTACCTATGTTACCTATGTGGTTTGTATGTCAGCTAGTTGTTACCTGTGTGGTTTGTATTCCAGATAGTTATTACCTGTGCAGTGTTCAATCTACGATTATTTTTCGTGGGTCCTTTTCAATGGTTTTTGTGAAAACAATGGGTCCCTTAGTGTTATAGATACCCATTCCCAGAAATTCCATGGGTCCTTTTAAAATTCTGTGAGTCCAGGACTTGGGATGCGCATGTAGATTGATCACTGCCTGTGTGGTTTGTATGTCAGCTAGTTGTTATCTGTGTGGTTTGTATGTCAGTTAGTTGTTACCTGTGTGGTTTGTATTCCAGATAGTTGTTACCTGTGTGGTTTCTATGTCAGATAGTTGTTACCTGTGTGGTTTGTATGTCAGCTAGTTGTTACCTGTGTGGTTTGTATGTCAGATAGTTGTTACCTGTGTGGTTTGTATTCCAGATAGTTGTTACCTGTGTGGTCTCTATGTCAGATAGTTGTTACCTGTGTGGTTTGTATGTCAGATAGTTGTTACCTGTGTGGTTTGTATTCCAGATAGTTGTTACCTGTGTGGTTTGTATGTCAGCTAGTTGTTACCTGTGTGGTCTCTATGTCAGATAGTTGTTACCTGTGTAGTCTCTATGTCAGATAGTTGTTACATGTGTGGTTTATATTCCAGATAGTTGTTACCTGTGTGGTTTGTATGTCAGCTAGTTGTTACCTGTGTGGTTTGTATTCCAGATAGTTGTTACCTGTGTGGTTTATATTCCAGATAGTTGTTACCTGTGTGGTTTGTATTCCATATAGTTGTTACCTGGGTGGTTTGTATGTCAGCTAGTTGTTACATGCATGGTTTATATTCCAGAAAGTTGTTACCTGTGTGGTTTCTATGTCAGCTAGTTGTTACCTGTGTGGTTTGTATGTCAGCTAGTTGTTACATGCGTGGTTTGTATTCCAGAAAGTTGTTACCTGTGTCGTTTCTATGTCAGCTAGTTGTTATATGTCTGGTTTCTATGTCAGATAGTTGTTACCTGTGTGGATTTTATGTCAGTTAGTTGTTATCTGTGTGGTTTGTATGTCAGCTAGTTGTTACATGTGTGGTTTTTATGTCAGCTAGTTGTTACCTGTGTGGTTTGTATGTCAGCTAGTTGTTATCTGTGTGGTTTGTATGTCAGTTAGTTGTTACCTGTGTGGTTTGTATTCCAGATAGTTGTTACCTGTGTAGTTTCTATGTCAGATAGTTGTTACCTGTGTGGTTTGTATTCCAGTTAGTTGTTACCTGTGTGGTCTCTGTGTCAGCTAGTTGTTACCTGTGTGGTTTGTATGTCAGATAGTTGTTACCTGTGTGGTTTGTATTCCAGATAGTTGTTACCTGTGTGGTTTGTATGTCAGCTAGTTGTTACCTGTGTGGTCTCTATGTCAGATAGTTGTTACCTGTGTAGTCTCTATGTCAGATAGTTGTTACATGTGTGGTTTATATTCCAGATAGTTGTTACCTGTGTGGTTTGTATGTCAGCTAGTTGTTACCTGTGTGGTTTGTATTCCAGATAGTTGTTACCTGTGTGGTTTATATTCCAGATAGTTGTTACCCGTGTGGTTTGTATTCCATATAGTTGTTACCTGGGTGGTTTGTATGTCAGCTAGTTGTTACATGCATGGTTTATATTCCAGAAAGTTGTTACCTGTGTGGTTTCTATGTCAGCTAGTTGTTACCTGTGTGGTTTCTATGTCAGCTAGTTGTTACCTGTGTGGTTTCTATGTCAGCTAGTTGTTACCTGTGTGGTTTCTATGTCAGCTAGTTGTTACCTGTGTGGTTTGTATGTCAGATAGTTGTTACCTGTGTGGTTTGTATGTCAGCTAGTTGTTACCTGTGTGGTTTGTATGTCAGATAGTTGTTACCTGTGTGGTTTGTATGTCAGCTAGTTGTTACCTGTGTGGTTTCTATGTCAGCTAGTTGTTACCTGTGTGGTTTGTATGTCAGCTAGTTGTTACCTGTGTGGTTTGTATGTCAGATAGTTGTTACCTGTGTGGTTTGTATGTCAGCTAGTTGTTACCTGTGTGGTTTCTATGTCAGATAGTTGTTACCTGTGTGGTTTGTATGTCAGATAGTTGTTACCTGTGTGGTTTATATTCCAGATAGTTGTTACCTGTGTGGTTTGTATGTCAGCTAGTTGTTACATGTGTGGTTTGTATTCCAGATAGTTGTTACCTGTGTGGTTTCTATGTCAGATAGTTGTTACCTGTGTGGTTTGTATTCCATATAGTTGTTACCTGGGTGGTTTGTATGTCAGCTAGTTGTTACATGCATGGTTTATATTCCAGAAAGTTGTTACCTGTGTGGTTTCTATGTCAGCTAGTTGTTATCTGTGTGGTTTGTATGTCAGTTAGTTGTTACCTGTGTGGTTTATATTCCAGATAGTTGTTACCTGTGTGGTTTGTATTCCATATAGTTGTTACCTGTGTGGTTTGTATTCCAGATAGTTGTTACCTGTGTGGTTTGTATGTCAGATAGTTGTTACCTGTGTGGTTTGTATGTCAGATAGTTGTTACCTGTGTGGTTTGTATGTCAGATAGTTGTTACCTGTGTGGTTTCTATGTCAGCTAGTTGTTACCTGTGTGGTTTGTATGTCAGCTAGTTGTTACATGTGTGGTTTGTATTCCAGATAGTTGTTACCTGTGTAGTTTCTATGTCAGATAGTTGTTACCTATGTGTGGTTTGTATGTCAGCTAGTTGTTACCTGTGTGGTTTTTATGTCAGTTAGTTGTTATCTGTGTGGTTTCTATGTCAGCTAGTTGTTACATGTGTGGTTTGTATGTCAGCTAGTTGTTACCTGTGGTTTGTATGGTTTTACTGTGTCATGTCAGTAGTTGTTACATGCAGTAGTTGTTTGCGTGGTTTGTATTCCATATAGTTGTTACCTGTGTCGTTTCTATGTCAGCTAGTTGTTACATGCGTGGTTTGTATTCCAGAAAGTTGTTACCTGTGTCGTTTCTATGTCAGCTAGTTGTTACTGTTGGTTTGTATATATTGTACTAGTTTTCTATGTCAGCTAGTTGTTATATGTCTAGTTTCTATGTCAGATAGTTGTTTACCTGTGTGATTTCTATGTCAGATAGTTTTTACCTGTGTGATTTCTATGTCAGATAGTTTTTACCTGTGTGATTTCTATGTCAGATAGTTTTTACCTGTGTGATTTCTATGTCAGATAGTTTTTACCTGTGTGATTTCTATGTCAGATAGTTTTTACCGTGTAGTTTCTAAGTCAGTCTGTGGTTGGCTGTGTTAATGCCATCTTTATATTGCCTTAAAAGTGTCTGCTAGTGCTTACCTGTGTGGTAACCCGAGGCTTATTTGACTCGGAGGACTCTGTTGTTGCAGTAAGTGGCTTGGAGGACTCCACAGGTACACCTGAAAAACAGACCATGTGTGTGAGGAAGCTAGTACATACTAAATTCTGTTTTTATTTAAATGAAGATTATTGACAGACTTACATCAGACTGCAGTCAGCCCTGTGTATTTTACACATTATAACCTTGAGGCCATACATATAATTGCCATGTAAACTCTTGTACCAAAAATGATTCATCACACATATGCATATTGAAAAGATAAGGTTTTTTTGAACTGCAGAACAGAATTTATCATTTCTTTAATAAATTAAATAAGCATTCTTCTCTTTGTAAGTATATGTATTATATCTAGTACAGAATGAGTAGGATGTGTAAACGACCTAAAAATAGAAACTTGTGGCTTAGACTAATTAACATGATGAGTGATACCTATATACAGTGTGGACGTTTCATAATGAAAATGGAACAAGTCAGCATTTAACCCTTAGACTGCTACACGCGACTATATACGCGTTGGTTTAAATGGCCCTCAGTGCTACACGCGTAAAAAGACGTTTTTTGACTCCGAGTTTTCAACCGGCGGTCCGATCGTCAAATCTCCCTCCTGTTGCTAAAATTATGACTGAAAATGAAAGTAGAATGCTTCCGATTGGTTCTAGTGTAATTACATTCGATATTCTCGGGATTATACTCTAAAAATAAGCACAGGTGTGGAGGAATTCGAATGGTATACTGACTCGTCAAAATGGCCGCTCCGATAGATCGAAGTGATGAAGAACGTGTACAACAGTTCTTTGCTAGCGATGTGTCAGAAGTTGAAAGTAAATTTGAAGGGTCAGATACTTTAGATTGGGATCCAATAGAAGGCAAAATTAGTTTAATTTCTCCTATAAATAAGTGTGTGCCCGATGCCAACACAGAACATGAGGCAGCCCCCCACGCGGCCGGCTGCCGTGTTGACAGACGACAAGATTGACTTTCACAGGCGAGTTGAAATTAGTGCATAACATGAATAAATGTAAGCTAGTTGTTTTTAAAAGCATTTTTGGATGATTACAGTATAGATATTATAGTTGTTCACACAAATTTGTTTATATTATCTACACGAAGTTTACCGTCAATGACCGGCACGTTGAAAGAAAACATGAACGAAAAATGACACTGGGATTACGTTTTATGAGATGCAGGTGTTTCTTTTACGTTGATAACGGCTATGGGTTTTATCAAGATTAAGTGATTTACACCACTGTTGGTCAAGTCATGATGCATTTGAAAAACAATTTTTCAGAAATTGTTTAGGATCGTTTTCTAGTTATATTGTCTAATTAACTTTCACCTGACTGAAAATGACTTACCTGGACTCACCTGAGCTATAACAATACTTTTAAGGGTAACTTGGTCTAAGATAGAGATAATATGTGGTGCATAATGCAAATGCATACACTATGTGATGATAGACCAGAAATTAAACAGGAAACTAGCTTCTTTCCTTCATGAACAATTATCAAGATTTTGTTTGTGAATATTAATTAGTTTTAGAAGTTTTTACCTGGATTTTTTCAAAGACTTAATAACCAAATGAAGTCATATGCTTCTTAATACTAAGGTTGCTCTATTAAATTGGTTTTATTTCATAATTTTAATTGAGTTTTCTTATTATTATTTGATACAACCTAATATTTTTACCTTTAGTCACCTGTATTGTTACCTGTATGCTTAACGAGAAGTATATATTTGCGGAATAAACAACATCAATATAAACTACAGGCAATAACAAACAATTTTCATATAACTTTTATTCACATAATGCAAATAGTTTTCAAGATATAATCATTTATAATTAAGTTATCATTTCCCTGGATTTTACAAAATTAATGCAGCACTGAGAGCCATTACTATACAAACCATTGCAGCAGCCTAAGGGCTAATTATAAAGGTCAGAGATCCACACAAACATATATGTATACACAATTAAGTTCAAGTATATAAAACTCATTCATCAATGCACAACTGTCTGTAGTCTATTAATATAAATGTGATTTACATTTCCTAATGATAGAGTAGTCCAGCTGGCCTAGATATTTAAAAGGACTTGTACAAGAGGTTACAAAATTAAATATACTAGTAAATTATCAACTTATCCATCCCCTTAACTCAAATTAAGATGTAATTCTGTACAGCTAAGGAAGTAATAAGGTGTAATCTCTAATTTGTCTATCAATCAAACTCTTCATAAAAGTCATATAATATTGCCAGAAAGTCATGCAGAGAGAAAAGAAATTATCTACTGAACATATCAAACTAAAGTTCAAGGTATATCTAGAGATCTGTCATATCAAGTTCTGCAAGTGACACATGTAATAAGCTTGATACATGCATGTACCACCAATGTTCTAAGTAAGGCAAAAATGTGTATTCATTTTTTATTTCTTGAGGATGCATAATAATGAAATGAGGAGACAAGACATAGTTTATAGCATTAAATTAGATTACAGGGGACTCCAGCTATAGCATAATTATCATTTGAATGTTTCAGTTATTTTTCCCCTTCTTTATCTTTGTAAATTAAAACCAAAGAAAAAAAAAAAAAATGATTGGGTATTTTTCAACTTTCCAACATAAATTCGGCGAAATTCATCGATCACTAGAAATCAGCATGGTGACACATTAATGATATTGAATGGCTTGGTATTTTATGTATGAATTGTCAAAAAATATTTGACACTGATACAATTTTGCATCAGCTGCCGTAGATTATTATTTCATTATCAAAATGACTCAAATATCTAATTAAGGCATTTGCACTTTCAAATATTCAAATATGATTATTTGTTTACGTTATATGCTTTAGTTCGCGATCGGTTGGGGAAACCATGCTTCCTTACAACAGGATGTAGTCTTGCTCAACCAGAGTCTTGTTGACTACGACAGACAGTTGCATATCAAGCGTCTGGTTGAACAAGATACAGAGTCTTCGTGCATAGTATGGATGTCAAAAATACTTCCTACGCTGTTTCATTGCAGTTCGAATTTGCAATAACTTATATTATCAAGCTAATTCACCACAGCGATCAACAATACCAAAAGAATTCTCAAAACACATTAATGGCCCGGTGAACGCATGGTCTCATCATCCGCCCCCATTTTCAAATTCCTACTGAGTAAGTGTCAAAGCAGCACTGTCGATATGCACTTTGATGTTTATTTACGATCATAACTCATTTTGTTAGGGAAAATGTACCTAAATTTGTTCGTTATTTAGGTTCAAAATTGATATGTAAATATTTGCAGACACAATCATGTTTAGTTATTGTATTAGGTCCCGATCGTCTCCTAGCTTTTCACGTGTCAGTTAACGTAAATGAAAAATCTCACATTGGAACATTTTGTTGTAAATGATTTGAGATTGCATTTTTTGAACATTTATGCTTTAGGCTATTATCAAGCATTTAAAAGTGAGAGTGAAACTATAAGAACAGAAGACAACGGGTACCCGGGGACAAAATTTAGTACCCGTGACAGCCCTAATTCAAGTTTATATTTTCCCCCACCATTTTCTATGCTTAATATAATTTTGTATGGGCCTCGAATCTAGATTTTAGCCTACAGTATTTAATTTGTTCCAACAACACAATGGATAACAGATGACTGGAATGAATACACTATAGTTGTTGAGAAAAAAATTCAAAATAGCCCCAAGGCTCAGAATAATGGTAATGCAGGGTCATGCACTCATTTGAACAATATGAGTGGGCAAAGAAAAGGCCAAGGTCATTCATGCCATTAACTGCTACAATTTAGTCAAAATTTCAGGTCTGAGATTTACCAAAAAAATTGGTTATAAGTTGGCTTACTTCAGTCAAGTTTTCTAAAATATAATCCATGTAGGACTATTATTATGCCAAGGATCACATTGTCAGCATAATGTTGGTTATCAGGAAAATGGCAAGTTCAACAGCGTGTGTGTATATATATATACATCAGGAAAGTAGAAATACCATTACTTATATACATATAATGCAGATATACATTAAAATCATGAATGTTTAAGACAAACACATACATGTGCATTAAATATATACGATTTCCTCACGATGCTTTCTAAATTAGGCTTGATATTCATTTGTCATACAACACAAACTTGTTAGCTAGAAGTCATTTGCAATTACAATCCATTCTGAGTAGATACATGATAGAACCGATTTGACGCAAAAATTCTAAAATACAACTAAATTTGGGATAATTTTTTACCTCAATTTATGAAAAGTAATTGAATACACAACTTTAATGCATCTACCTGTAAGATATTTCTAATTACAACAGTCATGAATCATTGACATACTAAATAAATTTCGCTGACAGACACACACACACCTGAGATATGTGTACCAGGTAAAATTAGAGCAGTACAAAACAAAACCTAGCTGACAAGGTCACATTATCCATCACCAACAAACATATGTTAACCCAAACTCCTTCAATTCATTCCAAATCAATGATTATAAGAAATTGTACATATTGTGATTTGTGATTCTTTATCAAACAAAAATTTAAAGTAATTAAAGTTTCCGCTGCACCTGTTGCAGTGACAAGTATAGATACGTACGAGTAAACTTGACCATATGTTTACCTGTGTTTACTATATATCATCATTTCAGACTGTCATCATCATCATCATTACCCAGCACTACCTGGCTATGGAACACCTGTCACAATGAACTGCCACACCTACACACAGCTAACAGACATCCAACATATCGCCACATTGTGTGTACAGTATATATGTAGCTATAGTGTGCCGTGTGTAACAAGCCAGCTCAAAAGTGATCATACGAAACTAACACATTTACTACAATATGCTAGCTTTATGAACTCAATTCACTTCTTGCCATTATGTCAAACTGGCTAAGAGGACAACACGGCCTTAATGCTTATAATTGACCTCATGACTGCCTAGTATATATATATACAAGAGCTGTTGGAGAACAGCGAAGCTCGCCTATTCAGAAGAAGTTGATGTTCAAGTATTTACTATTTAAACATGGAAATATGACAAATTAACAGACTCAAAAAACCCCTAAAGGGCCCAAAATTGGTTGTATTATCACGTTCAGCATCCATACACATTAGGAAAATAAAATCATAAACATTTATAATGACTTATGCTTAAACAATTGACAAAATAAAAACTTGCTCAAAAACTTTAACATGGAAAATATGACAAATGAACAGACTCAAAAAAAACCTAAAGGGCCCCAAAATTGGTTGTATTATCACGTTCAGCATCCGTACAGATTAGGAAAATAAAATCATAAACATTTATGATGACTTAAGCTTAAACAATTGACGAAACAGAAACTTGCTCAAAAACTTAAACGTGAAATGGCACGCCAACACTGACGCCGACGCCGAAGACAGGGTGACAACATTAGCTCCCCCTATTCTTTGAATAGGCGAGCTTATAACCGTATATAGGATTCGAGAGAGTGTGAAGTCAACTAGACCTGACCAAACGACCTGTTACACAAGAATTACATGAAAACATTTGTCTTTCCTATCCAGCTTTTAAGTAATAAGAACTGTCAAAAGAAGTCATAAGAACTGTCAAAAGTAAGCATATTCCATATCCTCAAAATCTACCAAATGTTTTTCACCCCAAAAGTATCTAAACAAAGTATAAAATTTTTTCCATTGTAATCTTTGTCTATAGTAGGGCTGAAATGATTTAGTAATTTTTGTATTCGATTATTCAGTCACATGTAATCGATTACTAATGATTAATCACTTGAATTGAAGGCAACTATATTGTCACACTACTGACTCCTGAAAACGTCCGCCATGTTCTGGTATTAACCTAATGATAACACCTACTGTACGATGATGACAGGGAGCACATGCCTTACATAATATAAGCCTACCAATAAATAAGAATAGATTTATTGACAAAACAAACATATTTTTATCCCAAATTGATGCTCTGAATTCCCGTTCCAGTATCATCTTCTATAACATCGTTTAAATCCAGTCTGCTAACCCGCTGTTTTGACGTGACCTTCACACATACAAACTAATCAACCAAATGTGGGTTGCCACGGAGCGAAATGACCAAATTTTCGTCAATTATCACTTATCTTCAATTAGAATATGAACAAAAACATTCTTTTTATACGATAAACCACATGCAATAGTAAAATTAAAAATGTTCAAGACTACTGCTCCTTCCGCTCCCGAGCTTCTCGGCCACGGTTAGGCCTCCCTGACGTAACAACATGGAGTCGATTGCAAGTGAAAAATGGCGAACAGCGTGTTGCATCCACTTTCTCATTGATTGATGACTTTAACTTTCACAGAGACGTAATTTAACAAGTATTTCTCACATCATATATGCTTTGTTGAGTTCAAAACATGTACATAAAGAGATGAACTACAGTCGGAATGACTTCCTCAGAAATCGGTGATCTGTCAACATGTTTAGTCAGCTTACAGTGCACTTGCTATGCATGTTACGATTAACGATTAATAAAATATTTAATCGTTTATATCAGCAATTAGTTTCATTAATCTTATCGCCTCTGATTATTTGACTAATCGTTTCAGTCCTAGTCTTTAGTGATTGTCTTTTAAAAATAGTGTAATTTTTCCCTTTACAAATTTTGGTATCCCCAAAATCCATTAAATTAAAAGTTTGTAGCCCAAAAAATTATCACAACCTATTATCTTTTTCCTAAATCTTTGTCCATAATGCGAACAGTAACTTGCATACCGAGTTTTAGTTCATGTGGATGTGATTAACAGTTGAAAAAGTGGACTTTTATCAAAGGGGAGACAAACCTAACACAAGATCAAGACACTTTTGGCGACCACAAAAACATCATCCACACACATGTTATCAGTCTTGGCTTGACATCTCAAGATCATACTAGTCATTGGTAATGGTTGTGATGGTCTGTGGTTAACAGATGTCTCCACATATTCCCACAAGTCTTTCAAAACCATGCATTCACCAAGCAGTGATACATATAACTAAAATGGGTGGGATTTTTTTCTCCAGGCACTCCTGTTTTACCCTACCTCTTAGTCTTTAACCTGGCATATCCCTAATTATATGACCTTGCATGGTTGCCGATCACTAGTTAGTGTCACTTACAAGCTTACAACCCATTGCTAGCCTTGCCTACTCATTCACCCTTATCCTGCTGACTAATGACTAAAGCATATACTGTATGATAGAAACTCATCAGTATCCATTGCAGATATTGATCAGCATATGCTGTTTCATTGAAAAGGGTCAAATTTAAATTTCTTTCAAACTTTTCTCTCCGCCATCAGTAATTTATCATATTGTACAGGTAAAGCATGGGACTTTGAGAAAAAAACAATAACCTTTCCATAGGTAATTTCGTATAAATATCATACAGGTTAATCATAGTCAGTCTTCAAATACATTTTCACTATTTCATTGTTTATTAGCAATCAATGTAAATAGAATTTCCTTAATCTATTCAACAGTGGCTAGTATACAACTGTATGTCGGCCAAATAAGTTATAAATGTATATTTCAGGTTAAATGACTGTAAAAATAAGGCTAATTTGGCTTGGAATTTATTTATTAATTTGAGCAATATTAGTTGGGGTTTTTTCCCCTCCTTTCTTATTTTTTTTATTTTAGGGGCGGGAGGGAAGAAGGGGGCGACGCAGTACTTACCACCAGAGATTTAAATACATGTATGCTATCTGCTATCTAAGTATATTATTGCCAAGAACTATTATTCAGGTGTAATTTTAATTAAGTCTTTTATTCCTCATTATTGTAACTTAATTTTACTGTGATACAAAGCAAAAAGCAATTATGCAAAAGTACATAAAAACCAAATAACAGTGACTTCATGGCCCTGCAGGTAGGGCGTTAGGAATTGTACCTGCTGCCCCCTAATGCATGATCGTAAAAGGCGACTAAAGTCTAAATTTAGGATCTTATCTTTTCTCTTCTTCTAACTGACTTTATCCTTCCTAATGCCTCCCTTGGTACGGCCTCACTTTTGGCCTTGAGTTGAGTGATTTGCCCCTGTGAGGAAGGCTCTGGGTTCTGTCCCCAGGCCGAGAACACACCAAAGTGGTAGTTTCTGCTCCTGTTTAGCTCTCAGCATACGGGGAGTGGGACGACTGGTTCGCCCGTTAATTGCCCGGGTGGGGTGTGTTGCTTGGTGTCTTCGGCGGCCAGTTCCACTATACAAGACACAACATGAATATGACGCAGTCTCCCGGGGCACGCACCCTCGCACAGGCGTATTTCTGCCGTAAAATTAAGTATTTTTCTGTCCGCCGTGGATCGTGACGGCTGACGGCCGAATAACAGAGGGTATCAGTCACAATTACCCAACTTCGTTACGTGCACGGCTATTTATTGCTACATTGTCGGAGGTTGGGAATCGACAAACTTTTCCGATGCGACGGTGAAATTAACAGATTCGGCGATAGAATTAAGAGTTTCTGCGTTTATATTCAGTGTTTCTGCGTTTATATTCAATGTTTTTGCGCTAATATTAACACATTTCGTCGCTTACATCGAGCGGGCGCGCCGAGCCGTGACGGCCGAGCACACGGCTTACACAGGTAAACTTTACCTTGTGAAACGAGACTTACAGTACGTACAGCTGCCAGCCGATTGTACCTGTAAAATAATTATGTTTACAATTCTCTTTTCCCCTTTAAAATACATATATCCTCATTATCCTATTCTCCTATCTTTTGTTGTTTTCTTTCCCGCGTCTCGTCATTTGAGCTATGCATTTTGCATCTTTTTTTCGGAAGAGTTCCGATACGAGCGGTAACAAATGAATTACTGTCTAGGTTATGTGTAAAATATGTGTATATACACGGGGATTCACTATGACAAACAAATTATGTGTTTGATTATGTGCAATTACATGTATGTATATTCTTCTCACAAATTTGAATTGTTGACGATATTTAAATAAGATCGTTTTCCATAAAATAAATAAATATTTGTTATTTACAGACGTTTTGAAAGATATTTTGCTGTTGCCTTTAATTGTAAAATGCTGATTAAGTGTTATACATAATGATCTGCTTTTCAGGTTTGCTGAATTGATTTGATAGACATTAAACGACCGATATCATATTCTGGTAATATTTGATGTACTTTGTGGCACGTTATTCCAGTATTTATTGATTTCTGCTTTATTCAATGTTTCTGCGTTTATATTCAATGTTTCTGCGTTTATATTCAATGTTTCTGCGCTAATATTAACACATTTCGTAGCTTACATCGAGCGGGCGCGCCGAGCCGTGACGGCCGAGCACACGGCTTACACGGGTAAACTTTACCTTGTGAAACGAGACTTACAGTACGTACAGCCGCCAGCCGATTGTACCTGAAAAACAATTATGTTTACAATTCTCTTTTCCCCTTTCAAAATACATATACCATAATTATCATATTCTCCTACATGTATATTTTGTTGTTTTCTTTCCCGCGTCTCGTCATTTGAGCTATGCATTTTGCATCTTTTTTTCGGAAGAGTTCCGATATGAGCGGTAACAAATGTACACGGAGATTACCTATGACAAACAAATTATGTGTTTGATTATGTGCAATTACATGTATGTATATTCTTCTCACAAATTTGAATTGTTGACGATATTAAAGATAGTTTTTTCATTAAGATCATCATTTTTTTCGTGATCTTTCATTAAAAATATTTTTGATGAATCTGGTCAGTCAAATATCTTCCTCAATGAAATACAAATGATTAATAGTTTTTATAAAAGTTTTATGAAACAGCGCCTTCAAGATCAGTTCACACAAAAATGGTTCTCAGATGTGGAAAATTCCTCAAGAGGGCAAACTTATCTAATATATAAAAAAAATTTGGATTTGAAAAGTATCTTATAAAATTATCGGAAATGTATATATAACTAAATTCCGTACATCAAATTTAAAAATTCCAATTGAGACTGGAAGATGGTGTAATGTTGAGAAACGTGAAAGAATATGCCATTTATGCAATGAAAATATCGGGGATGAATTTCACTATCTTTTTGTATGTAAACACGAAGAAATAAAAAATATACGTATTAAATATATCCCACAGCATTATTATAGTAATCCCAGTCTTCATAAAATGGGTGGCCTTATAGGTATTTGTAATATCCAATTATTGAAGAAGGTGTCTCTATTCATTAGAAAAATGATGGTATTTTTGTAGATGTGAATAAAAGCTATGATAGTAGTACGGTATAAGTATTAATTTCCAAATTAATTGTCCATATTTTAGTAATTGGTAATGATATATATTGTCCATCCTGCCACGTGCAGTTAAAAATGTAACTTGTATTTTTATAATCCATGTAACACATTTAAATGTGTCTGGGAGACTATAATAAAATTTTTGAAAGATATTTTGCTGTTGCCTTTAATTGTAAAATGCTGATTAAGTGTTATACATAATGATCTGCTTTTCAGGTTTGCTGAATTGATTTGATATACATAAAACGACTGATATCATATTCTGGTAATATTTGATGTACTTTGTTGCATGTAATTCCAGTATTTATTTATTTCTGCGTTTATATTCAATGTTTCTCCGTTTATATTCAATGTTTCTGCGTTTATATCAACACATTTCGTCGCTTACATCGAGCGGGCGCGCCGAGCCGTGACGCAAGGTAAGCCTAGTACTATACATGTATACAGCATATATACGTATACGTTAGATCTACAATTTGAGTTTTTTTCGAGTAAATGGTTATTCTAGCTTTATGATGTAGATATTTTCAGTTTCAAAACATTCCATTTACACCACTTCAAAAATTCAAACAAGCATATATTTAACTTTAGATTAGATAATCAGTCCAATTTGATAGCGATATCAAAATGATGTTCGGATCAGTCTGGACTGAGATTTAGATAGCATATGATGTAAATTTCAGTGTAATAAAAAAAAGTATAATGTAACACTATCTTTTTACTAGTAAAATCCCAAAATTTAGCATGAATATATCTAGAATCCGTGTTTTTATTTCATTCAAACTTCTGCTATAATGATATGATGCAAACACGGCACCGTATTTGAGTAAATGTGATATTGGAGTTACAGTACCGAACTTATACCGAAAATAATATGTATATCTATATTGTTGCCTTTGAAACTTTATCCATAACGTTTACTAAAAAGCAGAAATACATCAATGGTATTTCTGATATATGTTCTTTTATTACAGTTTAAGTGTAGATTTAAATTCATTATTTCAAAATTATACTAAATCCTTAATAGTATATTCATTGTCGACCGTTTTGTATATCATACCGAGATTTAATAGTATGATATATGAACATTTATCGTATAATCCAAAAAGTAACCACATACAGTGTTCAAATGAAAATTGAAATTATTCGTAAACAGGCGTTAAAAATAGTATATTTTTAAAAAGATACAAGATATTAATCTTGTATCTTTTTAAAAATATACTAAGTGATCTTTAAATAAGTATATTTAGTGTGATAATGTTGTAACCCTTTTTGTATGACTATACATGTACATTAAGATTCGAAACGGTGAAAATACATGCTTAGAATTTTTACTAATACCTTAAAATTACTGGAGATTGCTATATGCCACGATTCCGTAATTACAGTCTAGACTGGAATAATTTTTAAGGTTAAACCTTTAGTTGAGCTAGTTCTTAGAACCATTTTTGTTTCTGAATAAGTCACCTTCCATTTTTGTTTTACCTGTGTACGACATATATATATGTAATATATATTCCTAGGTATGATCAGGTATATTTTATTTCCATTTGCTTTTACATCTTCATTCTAAAAATGGAGGTGACAATAAAAAAACCTTTAGCATAGATGTACGGGGTTTCCATAATTCAAATCACAATCCAATTAACGGATGTCCTAACCTGATTGACAGTAAGACAATAGCAAATACCCGATATAGTCCACCGAATAGCAAATTGCCCGCGGCCAGGTAATTACAGGTGAGTTCGATGAATGGCGTTGTGTACAGGTAAATAACATCCTGGTCAAGGTATTACATAACCATCAAACCAAAGGCATGGCTAATTATATATCTATAATGTCGGTGTATCTACTAGCCATCTTATACTTGTATACATTGTATGTCATATTATAATGATAATAATTGTACTGTTCCCTATATGCTTGTTATGCATTCGGATGAAATAAAAAAACTTGAAACTTGAACTAGTATATCGATTAAAAATTGAAAGCGACCGCACGGTCTGAAAAAATAGTTTGTTTTGCTTAATATCAATTTTTAGATCTTTTATAATATCGAAAGTAAATTCTTTCTACCACATGTTGAAACGTTTTACGGTATTGTAATAAATGTATCTCGATTTATTCGGTTATCAACACACAACACAATGTTTGTAATGATAAATCATCGGTGTGTACGTATGTCAAGCATCATATCCTTGATTCTTTAATCAAGAATTTCTTCAACTGTTACGTAAAATTTCATTCTACAGTCACAAACTTTGCAATTCACAATGTATCAAAGATACAGATTACAGGAAAATATTATTTAATTAAAGCGAATTCGTTGCTGAACTCCTCGACAAAAAATCGGAAACTTTTATTTCTGTGTGGATTTTCTTTTATAATTACACGAAGATACCTGCTATTAGAGCATAAATTAGAGTATATTCGAGACAAAGTTATTGTACGATTAACTTCACTCAAAAGTAATCATAAAAAAAATCTTTGATCGGCTTTTCCTGTGACCGTCGATGTAAGTGATAGCACATCAGTTAAAGTACAGCAATAAGCCACGGACTATTGTGACGTCACACGGTTTAGGGCTAGAAAATATGCATAATCGGGCGGTCAGAAAATTTGACCTCGATATCGGCGGTTTACAGGTTATTCCGGTCGCGCGCGGCACGGAGAGGTTTCTACACGGTCTAATAAAGCCATTTCCAGCATAAACTAAAAAATTATCATTTTTGACTACACAAATCCTTTAAATATATCACGGAATTATAAATGCTTATAAATCCTTGTATATATGTAATCGTGTTCCGTATTTTATTAACACTTTTTGAACTTGATTTAGGCCTAATAGTTATCGGACTAACGCACCATTTTATCATAATAAAAAAATGTAAATGTGTACAGATTACCGAGTACCCGGATGTACTGTTACATGAATCTCCTAAAAGTGCTGACTTGCAATATGGCGTGTGTGTCAATGATTATATATATATAAAGTCAAGTGAATGTATTATATATGCCAATTCATAAATACTTGGTACTGAAACCACCCCCATTTTGTATCCCAACATCGTCAAAAGTATCATCAAGGATTTATAAGTGAGAACTGTCTCTTTACCCTACTAAACACCACGCGTAACGCTAGACCAAGGACGTATATGAGTCTCACTTATAAATCCTTGGCTAGACGAACCGGGAAATCGAGTCCAACGAAACACCAATGTAAAGTTAATAAAATTTCACAACGTTTAGTATAGCTGCAATATTGTAGCTCAAAAGACTTTTTGACAGAAAATGGTGTCGTCTTTAGAGCAAATTGGTGTCTGCTAATGGAGCAAAGTAATGATTATGCAAACATTATAAAACGTTTGTTTGCATTTTTATCGTATTGTTTGATATCGCTTACCATAGCAATAAAACTGAACACATAAAATATCGAATTCATCGAGGCATTATTTTTTTTACATAATACTTATGAAGGTCATTCTGAAGAGAATTTATACGGCAAGTTTGTGAATTTGACGTCTGTGAGCGGTAAGGACGGAAGATTTGTTTTGGACATGTCTTAAATGCAAATTTTTTGTTATAAAAAAAATTTTCGGAGGCAACTACGACACATAGGGAAATGTACGCTTCAGAATTCGTAAGACGGTAACCCTCGCAATTTTGTTAAAAAAAAACCATGAAATGACGCTTCAGAAAGTAAGACGATCAAAGGCTGCGCCGGCGGATATTAACGGAAAATCAGTCGTCGCCCAACGTCACGGTCAGTACACAAACGCAAAAGCTCTTACGTCGTACTTGCCCAAAACCCAGCGTGACTTATTCACCTCACATACGTCCTTGGTATCATCAAGGATGTATTTTAGACAAAAATCCTTAGTATCATATTATCATCTTATTATAAGCGACCGCGGTGTGAAAAAGTACTCACAGAAATTAGACTTACACTACATATGACACTATATATATACTATGGTCTCATTAAATTATTAGGTAGCTGTATGACTGTGTTTCTGGTGTTAAAAAATCATACACATATATGATCGCATTGAAAAAGTGTATACAACTATCGTCGGCCATTTTTCTCACTTCGAGCTCCCCAAAATGCATACGCATCCCCTTCGTAACCCCGCAGGGTACCGCTAGCTAGCTCCTACCCGTGGGGGCCAGGGCAAGCAATATAGCTAAATTTGTCCACGGCGTCCGTTATCTGTGGAGTTAATTAGTCGGATGACACGTGTGCGGTACACAGTACACCTGAGAGGTGTATCTATAGCGACAACATATAAGTAAATGTACAGGTAATATAATTCACCTGACAGAGAGAGAAGAACATATACTGGCAATAAGTTTTTTTTTGTTTTGTAAAGTTCATTCTTTGTAAACCCCCATTAAAGTGTACTGGGTTAAAAAGGGTCTTCCCGAACTTCACTGACAATCTAGTCTCTGTCTTTCGTTGATTAGCATTTTGAGTATATAATTTTTAACAAATGTATAGCACAGTGATCGTTCATATGATATTTTATGTTTATCATAGTGACGTTGTGTATCGATTACGTCACGCACTAAATATAGCCTTGAAAAAATTGCTAGCCGTTGGTCGGTTTGTGTTGACACAATATTCCATGTAAATGTGTATTTTATGGTGTAATAAATAACATGCCAGCTATGATAACTCCCAGTAACTGGGTTTCGAAAGGTGTGCTCTTAAACTGTAAATTGTATGAAAATTCTGTTATTATGTGACCTTCTTATTAGTGCTTTATTCGATTCTTGCCATGACGGTTCATCAGGATATCTATTCAAACCAATATTATTTTCACTTTTGTGTCTCATTTTTAGAAATAAGATATGATGATTAATACAGACACCGGTATATCCCGATGTCATTTCCTATAACGAGTTGTACATAGATCTAACAAATATCCCCAGCTAACCAGTTGCTTTTAAAGACGTTTTTAATATTGTCCAGTGATAGTAATATTAGGAAAAAACCCTTTTAAAGATATTTTTAGGTGTAACGACGTCACGAGTATAAAAATGCATACTGAATCAGAAACGTATAAAAAATTAATGTATGTCGTCAAGGATTTATAAGTGAGAAGGATTCGTGTCTGTCTCTTTACATTACTAAACACCACGCGAGACGCCTATGAACCGGGAATAAAAACCGTTTTTCTCAACAAGTACTTGTCTTATCGAGTCAAACGAAACACCATTGTAGAGTTTATTAAATTCCACGACGTTTATAACTTGCTTTAAAGACGGAATATTTAGGGAATATGTCTTAAATTTTCGTTAAAAATAATCGACAGCTCATGAAATGACAGCACCGCTCCAGAAAGTAAGACGGTAACCCTCGCACCCGCAAGCTACATCAAAGGCTGCGCCGGCGGATATCAAAGGAAAATCAGTCGTCGCCCAACGTCACGGTCAGTGCACAAACACAAAAGCGCCTGCCTCGGACTTCCCCAAAACCAAGTGTGACTTATCCTTCTTTTACACGTCCTTGATGTCGTTAAGTTTCAGATTCAATAAGTAAATCGACAAAGAAATAATGATTTTAAAAAATTCGTTGAAACCTCACTACCATTATGTGTAAACTGGAATATGAAGAAATGTACACAATACAGCTCCCTATACTACTCTCCTTATGGTCGTATCCAGAGTACCTCTCTTTGACGACACAAAAGAAATCATACATGACCAAGCTAAGTTCGCTTCGTTGTAATAACATAGGCCTGGGCATGGCCTCGTAATTAGGGTAGTAGTAAAAACCTTTACCATAACACTGACTAATTAGCAAAGACAGTATATCACCATTGTTTATTTAAGTCAAACATGTAATTATGTAATATCAAATAAAAAAAAACAATTGTGAGAAAGAGTGATCCTTTTAATGACCAATTAAACTTCTTAATTGCCGGAATCTTGTTTTGATTTTATAGTCTTTGTCATTCCGACAAAAAATATCAGTGGCCAAGGCTATAAATACTCCCTCACACAATCCTTATAGTATCATACAACATGAATACCTTTCAAGAAGCAACCTACCGATACCTGTCCAGCGACACTAAGAAGACCTGCATCCTCGGTCACAGCTTTATCAGACGCCTCATCGCCCGATGGAGAAAAGAAGAAATACCACTACCCAATTGGTCATTCCATGCCTTCGGACGAGGTGGTTTGAAGCTTCGACAGCTGAGAGACATCGTACTAGCCGAAGATTTTTCCATCTATCACTCCGTCTTTGTACAGATAGGCGAAAATGACATCGCTGACCAGTCAACGGCCCGTACAATTGGACTTCTTCAAGAAATCCATCAACTGTTTATCGCCCAGGGTGTAGAAGTGGTGATGTTCGGCGAGCTTTTTCCGAGACACGATCGCAAATACAACAAGCCGCATCACTTATCAACAGAATGATGAAGAAACAACACCCTGACATCATTTGCCAACACGACAGAGACTTGTTGAAGACAACCTCAATCCGAGCTAAAGATGGTACACACCCTGAAACCGTCGGCGGAAGTTGCTTTCTCCAACAGCATTGACCGGGCCATCAGACACATGAGGGCTTGATCTTATAATCAGCCAATCCTTTTTTTT
Source organism: Argopecten irradians (assembly GCF_041381155.1). Lineage (NCBI taxonomy): Eukaryota > Metazoa > Mollusca > Bivalvia > Pectinida > Pectinidae > Argopecten > Argopecten irradians. The sequence continues at coordinate 11,385,073 of NC_091140.1, read as the reverse complement.
AAAAAAAAAGCCATTTTCATGGCTACCCAAATATCACAAAAAGACCCATGAACACTCGAATACGCATTTATATATTACGAATTATATATCTTTAGCATGAATAAAAACAACTGACAATTGACACGTGTATACTATTTATAATTTTATGATAAATAATTGACGAATACTTCTTAAAACTAAACATGTATTTAATCAGAAACATATATGTATAATTGTTTCTGACAATATGAATTAAATTTTATCGTATTAGTTCACCAGTTAAGTTTGGCCTCTATACTGGCATTACGTGCAACAAAGTACATCAAATAATTACCAGAATATGATATCGGTCGTTTAATGTATATCAAATCAATTCAGCAAACCTGAAAAGCAGATCATTATGTATAACACTTAATCAGCATTTTACAATTAAAGGCAACAGCAAAACGTCTGTAAATAACAAATATTTATTCATTTTATGGAAAACGATCTTATTTTAATATCGTTAACAATTCAAATTTGTGAGAAGAATATACATACATGTAATTGCACATAATCAAACACATAATTTGTTTGTCATAGTTAATCTCCGTGTACATTTGTTACCGCTCGTATCGGAACTCTTCCGAAAAAAAAATGCAAAATGCATAGCTCAAATGACGAGACGCGGGAAAGAAAACAACAAAATATACATGTAGGAGAATATGATAATTATGGTATATGTATTTTGAAAGGGGAAAAGAGAATTGTAAACATAATTGTTTTTCAGGTACAATCGGCTGGCGGCTGTACGTACTGTAAGTCTCGTTTCACAAGGTAAAGTTTACCCGTGTAAGCCGTGTGCTCGGCCGTCACGGCTCGGCGCGCCCGCTCGATGTAAGCTACGAAATGTGTTAATATTAGCGCAGAAACATTGAATATAAACGCAGAAACATTGAATATAAACGCAGAAACATTGAATATAAACGCAGAAATAAATAAATACTGGAATTACGTGCCACAAAGTACATCAAATATTACCAGAATATGATATCGGTCGTTTAATGTATATCAAATCAATTCAGCAAACCTGAAAAGCAGATCATTATGTATAACACTTAATCAGCATTTTACAATTAAAGGCAACAGCAAAATATCTTTCAAAACGTCTGTAAATAACAAATATTTATTTATTTTATGGAAAACGATCTTATTTAAATATCGTCAACAATTCAAATTTGTGAGAAGAATATACATACATGTAATTGCACATAATCAAACACATAATTTGTTTGTCATAGTGAATCCCCGTGTATATACACATATTTTACACATAACCTAGACAGTTATTCATTTGTTACCGCTCGTATCGGAACTCTTCCGAAAAAAGGTGCAAAATGCATAGCTCAAATGACGAGACGCGGGAAAGAAAACAACAAAAGATAGGAGAATAGGATAATGAGGATATATGTATTTTAAAGGGGAAAAGAGAATTGTAAACATAATTATTTTACAGGTACAATCGGCTGGCAGCTGTACGTACTGTAAGTCTCGTTTCACAAGGTAAAGTTTACCTGTGTAAGCCGTGTGCTCGGCCGTCACGGCTCGGCGCGCCCGCTCGATGTAAGCGACGAAATGTGTTAATATTAGCGCAGAAACATTGAATATAAACGCAGAAACACTGAATATAAACGCAGAAACTCTTAATTCTATCGCCGAATCTGTTAATTTCACCGTCGCATCGGAAAAGTTTGTCGATTCCCAACCTCCGACAATGTAGCAATAAATAGCCGTGCACGTAACGAAGTTGGGTAATTGTGACTGATACCCTCTGTTATTCGGCCGTCAGCCGTCACGATCCACGGCGGACAGAAAAATACTTAATTTTACGGCAGAAATACTTAATTTTATTGATCGAATTGGAATTCTGAGGAAAAGTCTTAATGTAAAGGGTTAATACTGAATAAAAAAGCACATATGTTAATCCTGCCGAAACTTGTTAAAAATTAAGTATTCTGCCGTTATTCTAACAAGTTTCGGCAAGATTAACACATTTTGGGTTACCAGTGGTTGTTACCTGGGTGGTTTGTATGTCAGCTAGTTGTTACATGCATGGTTTATATTCCAGAAAGTTGTTACCTGTGTGGTTTCTATGTCAGCTAGTTGTTATATGTCTGGTTTCTATGTCAGCTAGTTGTTACCTGTGTGGTTTGTATGTCAGCTAGTTGTTACATGCGTGGTTTGTATTCCAGAAAGTTGTTACCTGTGTCGTTTCTATGTCAGCTAGTTGTTATATGTCTGGTTTGTATGTCAGATAGTTGTTACCTGTGTGGATTTTATGTCAGTTAGTTGTTATCTGTGTGGTTTGTATGTCAGCTAGTTGTTACATGTGTGGTTTTTATGTCAGCTAGTTGTTACCTGTGTGGTCTCTATGTCAGATAGTTGTTACCTGTGTGGTTTGTATGTCAGATAGTTGTTACCTGTGTGGTTTGTATTCCAGATAGTTGTTACCTGTGTGGTTTGTATGTCAGCTAGTTGTTACCTGTGTGGTCTCTATGTCAGATAGTTGTTACCTGTGTAGTCTCTATGTCAGATAGTTGTTACATGTGTGGTTTATATTCCAGATAGTTGTTACCTGTGTGGTTTGTATGTCAGCTAGTTGTTACCTGTGTGGTTTGTATTCCAGATAGTTGTTACCTGTGTGGTTTATATTCCAGATAGTTGTTACCTGTGTGGTTTGTATTCCATATAGTTGTTACCTGGGTGGTTTGTATGTCAGCTAGTTGTTACATGCATGGTTTATATTCCAGAAAGTTGTTACCTGTGTGGTTTCTATGTCAGCTAGTTGTTATCTGTGTGGTTTGTATGTCAGTTAGTTGTTACCTGTGTGGTTTGTATTCCATATAGTTGTTACCTGTGTGGTTTGTATTCCAGATAGTTGTTACCTGTGTGGTTTGTATGTCAGATAGTTGTTACCTGTGTGGGTTGTATTCCAGATAGTTGTTACCTGTGTGGTTTTTATGTCAGTTAGTTGTTATCTGTGTAGTTTCTATGTCAGATAGTTGTTACATGTGTGGTTTGTATGTCAGCTAGTTGTTGCTAGTTGTTACATGCATGGTTTGTATTCCAGATAGTTGTTACCTGTGTGGTTTCTATGTCAGATAGTTGTTACCCGTGTAGTTTCTATGTCAGATAGTTGTTACCTGTGTGGTTTGTATGTCAGCTAGTTGTTACCTGTGTGGTTTGTATGTCAGCTAGTTGTTACATGTGTGGTTTGTATGTCAGAAAGTTGTTACCTGTGTGGTCTCTATGTCAGCTAGTTGTTATATGTCTGGTTTCTATGTCAGCTAGTTGTTACCTGTATGGTTTCTATGTCAGCTAGTTGTTACATGTCTGGTTTCTATGTCAGCTAGTTGTTACCTGTATGGTTTCTATGTCAGCTAGTTGTTACATGTGTGATTTGTATGTCAGCTAGTTGTTACCTGTGTGGTTTGTATGTCAGCTAGTTGTTACATGCGTGGTTTGTATTCCAGAAAGTTGTTACCTGTGTGGTTTCTATGTCAGCTAGTTGTTATATGTCTGGTTTCTATGTCAGCTAGTTGTTACCTGTGTGGTTTGTATGTCAGCTAGTTGTTACATGCGTGGTTTGTATTCCAGAAAGTTGTTACCTGTGTCGTTTCTATGTCAGCTAGTTGTTATATGTCTAGTTTCTATGTCAGATAGTTTTTACCTGTGTGATTTCTATGTCAGATAGTTTTTACCTGTGTGATTTCTATGTCAGATAGTTTTTACCTGTGTGATTTCTATGTCAGATAGTTTTTACCGTGTAGTTTCTAAGTCAGTCTGTGGTTGGCTGTGTTAATGCCATCTTTATATTGCCTTAAAAGTGTCTGCTAGTGCTTACCTGTGTGGTAACCCGAGGCTTATTTGACTCGGAGGACTCTGTTGTTGCAGTAAGTGGCTTGGAGGACTCCACAGGTACACCTGAAAAACAGACCATGTGTGTGAGGAAGCTAGTACATACTAAATTCTGTTTTTATTTAAATGAAGATTATTGACAGACTTACATCAGACTGCAGTCAGCCCTGTGTATTTTACACATTATGCCCTTGAGGCCATACATATAATTGCCATGTAAACTCTTGTACCAAAAATGATTCATCACACATATGCATATTGAAAAGATAAGGTTTTTTTGAACTGCAGAACAGAATTTATCATTTCTTTGATAAATTAAATAAGCATTCTTCTCTTTGTAAGTATATGTATTATATCTAGTACAGAATGAGTAGGATGTGTAAACGACCTAAAAATAGAAACTTGTGGCTTAGACTAATTAACATGATGAGTGATACCTATATACAGTGTGGACGTTTCATAATGAAAATGGAACAAGTCAGCATCTAATTATAAAGGTCAGAGATCCACACAAACATATATGTATACACAATTAAGTTCAAGTATATAAAACTCATTCATCAATGCACAACTGTCTGTAGTCTATTAATATAAATGTGATTTACATTTCCTAATGATAGAGTAGTCCAGCTGGCCTAGATATTTAAAAGGACTTGTACAAGAGGTTACAAAATTAAATATACTAGTAAATTATCAACTTATCCATCCCCTTAACTCAAATTAAGATGTAATTCTGTACAGCTAAGGAAGTAATAAGGTGTAATCTCTAATTTGTCTATCAATCAAACTCTTCATAAAAGTCATATAATATTGCCAGAAAGTCATGCAGAGAGAAAAGAAATTATCTACTGAACATATCAAACTAAAGGTTCAAGGTATATCTAGAGATCTGTCATATCAAGTTCTGCAAGTGACACATGTAATAAGCTTGATACATGCATGTACCACCAATGTTCTAAGTAAGGCAAAAATGTGTATTCATTTTTTATTTCTTGAGGATGCATAATAATGAAATGAGGAGACAAGACATAGTTTATAGCATTAAATTAGATTACAGGGGACTCCAGCTATAGCATAATTATCATTTGAATGTTTCAGTTATTTTTCCCCTTCTTTATCTTTGTAAATTAAAACCAAAGAAAAAAAAAAAAAAATGATTGGGTATTTTTCAACTTTCCAACATAAATTCGGCGAAATTCATCGATCACTAGAAATCAGCATGGTGACACATTAATGATATTGAATGGCTTGTTATTTTATGTATGAATTGTCAAAAAATATTTGACACTGATACAATTTGCATCAGCTGCCGTAGATTATTATTTCATTATCAAAATGACTCAAATATCTAATTAAGGCATTTGCACTTTCAAATATTCAAATATGATTATTTGTTTACGTTATATGCTTTAGTTCGCGATCGGTTGGGGAAACCATGCTTCCTTACAACAGGATGTAGTCTTGCTCAACCAGAGTCTTGTTGACTACGACAGACAGTTGCATATCAAGCGTCTGGTTGAACAAGATACAGAGTCTTCGTGCATAGTATGGATGTCAAAAATACTTCCTACGCTGTTTCATTGCAGTTCGAATTTGCAATAACTTATATTATCAAGCTAATTCACCACAGCGATCAACAATGCCAAAAGAATTCTCAAAACACATTAATGGCCCGGTGAACGCATGGTCTCATCATCCGCCCCCATTTTCAAATTCCTACTGAGTAAGTGTCAAAGCAGCACTGTCGATATGCACTTTGATGTTTATTTACGATCATAACTCATTTTGTTAGGGAAAATGTACCTAAATTTGTTCGTTATTTAGGTTCAAAATTGATATGTAAATATTTGCAGACACAATCATGTTTAGTTATTGTATTAAGTCCCGATCGTCTCCTAGCTTTTCACGTGTCAGTTAACGTAAATGAAAAATCTCACATTGGAACATTTTGTTGTAAATGATTTGAGATTGCATTTTTTGAACATTTATGCTTTAGGCTATTATCAAGCATTTAAAAGTGAGAGTGAAACTATAAGAACAGAAGACAACGGGTACCCGGGGACAAAATTTAGTACCCGTGACAGCCCTAATTCAAGTTTATATTTTCCCCACCATTCTCTATGCTTAATATAATTTTGTATGGGCCTCGAATCTAGATTTTAGCCTACAGTATTTAATTTGTTCCAACAACACAATGGATAACAGATGACTGGAATGAATACACTATAGTTGTTGAGAAAAAAATTCAAAATAGCCCCAAGGCTCAGAATAATGGTAATGCAGGGTCATGCACTCATTTGAACAATATGAGTGGGCAAAGAAAAGGCCAAGGTCATTCATGCCATTAACTGCTACAATTTAGTCAAAATTTCAGGTCTGAGATTTACCAAAAAAATTGGTTATAAGTTGGCTTACTTCAGTCAAGTTTTCTAAAATATAATCCATGTAGGACTATTATTATGCCAAGGATCACGTTGTCAGCATAATGTTGGTTATCAGGAAAATGGCAAGTTCAACAGCGTGTGTGTATATATATATACATCAGGAAAGTAGAAATACCATTACTTATATACATATAATGCAGATATACATTAAAATCATGAATGTTTAAGACAAACACATACATGTGCATTAAATATACGATTTCCTCACGATGCTTTCTAAATTAGGCTTGATATTCATTTGTCATACAACACAAACTTGTTAGCTAGAAGTCATTTGCAATTACAATCCATTCTGAGTAGATACATGATAGAACCGATTTGACGCAAAATTCTAAAATACAACTAAATTTGGATAATTTTTTACCTCAATTTATGAAAAGTAATTGAAGACAAATACACAACTTTAATGCATCTCCCTGTAAGATATTTCTAATTACACCAGTCATGAATCATTGACATACTATATATATTTCGCTGACAGACACACATACACCTGAGATATGTGTACCAGGTAAAATTAGAGCAGTACAAAACAAAACCTAGCTGACAAGGTCACATTATCCATCACCAACAAACATATGTTAACCCAAACTCCTTCAATTCATTCCCAAATCAATGATTATAAGAAATTGTACATATTGTGATTTGTGATTCTTTATCAAACAAAAATTTAAAGTAATTAAAGTTTCCGCTGCACCTGTTGCAGTGACAAGTATAGATACGTACGAGTAAACTTGACCATATGTTTACCTGTGTTTACTATATATCATCATTTCAGACTGTCATCATCATCATCATTACCAGCACTACCTGGCTATGGAACACCTGTCACAATGAACTGCCACACCTACACACAGCTAACAGACATCCAACATATCGCCACATTGTGTGTACAGTATATATGTAGCTATAGTGTGCCGTGTGTAACAAGCCAGCTCAAAAGTGATCATACGAAACTAACACATTTACTACAATATGCTAGCTTTATGAACTCAATTCACTTCTTGCCATTATGTCAAACTGGCTAAGAGGACAACACGGCCTTAATGCTTATAATTGACCTCATGACTGCCTAGTATATATATATACAAGAGCTGTTGGAGAACAGCGAAGCTCGCCTATTCAGAAGAAGTTGATGTTCAAGTATTTACTATTTAAACATGGAAATATGACAAATTAACAGACTCAAAAAACCCCTAAAGGGCCCAAAATTGGTTGTATTATCACGTTCAGCATCCATACACATTAGGAAAATAAAATCATAAACATTTATAATGACTTATGCTTAAACAATTGACAAAATAGAAACTTGCTCAAAAACTTTAACATGGAAATATGACAAATGAACAGACTCAAAAAAACCCTAAAGGGCCCCAAATTGGTTGTATTATCACGTTCAGCATCCGTACAGATTAGGAAAATAAAATCATAAACATTTATGATGACTTAAGCTTAAACAATTGACGAAACAGAAACTTGCTCAAAAACTTAAACGTGAAATGGCACGCCAACACTGACGCCGACGCCGAAGACAGGGTGACAACATTAGCTCCCCCTATTCTTCGAATAGGCGAGCTTATAACCGTATATAGGATTCGAGAGAGTGTGAAGTCAACTAGACCTGACCAAACGACCTGTTACACAAGAATTACATGAAAACATTTGTCTTTCCTATCCAGCTTTTAAGTAATAAGAACTGTCAAAAGAAGTCATAAGAACTGTCAAAAGTAAGCATATTCCATATCCTCAAAATCTACCAAATGTTTTTCACCCCAAAAGTATCTAAACAAAGTAAAATATTTTCCTTGTAATCTTTGTCTATAGTAGGGCTGAAATGATTAGTAATTTTTGTATTCGATTATTCAGTCACATGTAATCTTTTACTAATTGATTAATCACTTGAATTGAAGGCAACTATATTGTCACACTACTGACTCCTGAAAACGTCCGCCATGTTCTGGTATTAACTAATGATAACACCTACTGTACGATATGACAGAGCACATGCCTTACATAATATAAGCCTACCAATCAATAAGAATAGATTTATTGACAAAACAAACATATTTTATCCCAAATAAGCTCTGAATTCCGTTCCTGTATCATCTTCTATAACATCGTTTAAATCCAGTCTGCTAACCCGCTGTTTTGACGTGACCTTCACACATACAACTAATCAACCAAATGTGGGTTGCCACGGAGCGAAATGACCAAATTTTCGTCAATTATCACTTATCTTCAATTAGAATATGAACAAAAACATTCTTTTTATACGATAAACACATGCAATAGTAAAATTAAAATGTTCAAGACTACTGCTCCTTCCGCTCCCGAGCTTCTCGGCCGCGGTTAGGCCTCCCTGACGTAACAACATGGAGTCGATTGCAAGTGAAAATTGGCGAACAGCGTGTTGCATCCACTTTCTCATTGATTGATGACTTCAACTTTCACAGAGACGTAATTTAACAAGTATTTCTCACATCATATATGCTTTGTTGAGTTCAAAACATGTACATAAAGAGATGAACTACAGTCGGAATGACTTCCTCAGAAATCGGTGATCTGTCAACATGTTTAGTCAGCTTACAGTGCACTTGCTATGCATGTTACGATTAACGATTAATAAAATCTTTAATCGTTTATCAGCAATTAGTTTCATTAATCTTATCGCCTCTGATTATTTGACTAATCGTTTCAGTCCTAGTCTTTAGTGATTGTCTTTTAAAAATAGTGTAATTTTTCCTTTACCAAATTTTGGTATCCCCAAAATCCATTAAATTAAAAGTTTGTAGCCCAAAAATTATCACAACCTATTATCTTTTTCCTAAATCTTTGTCCATAATGCGAACAGTAACTTGCATACCGAGTTTTAGTTCATGTGGATGTGATTAACAGTTGAAAAGTGGACTTTTATCAAAGGGGAGACAAACCTAACACAAGATCAAGACACTTTTGGCGACACAACATCATCCACACACATGTTATCAGTCTTGGCTTGACATCTCAAGATCATACTAGTCATTGGTAATGGTTGTGATGGTCTGTGGTTAACAGATGTCTCCACATATTCCCACAAGTCTTTCAAAACCATGCATTCACCAAGCAGTGATACATATAACTAAATGGGTGGGATTTTTTTCTCCAGGCACTCCTGTTTTACCCTACCTCTTAGTCTTTAACCTGGCATATCCCTAATTATATGACCTTGCATGGTTGCCGATCACTAGTTAGTGTCACTTACAAGCTTACAACCCATTGCTAGCCTTGCCTACTCATTCACCCTTATCCTGCTGACTAATGACTAAAGCATATACTGTATGATAGAAACTCGATCAGTATCCATTGCAGATATTGATCAGCATATGCTGTTTCATTGAAAAGGGTCAAATTTAAATTTCTTTCAAACTTTTCTCTCCGCCATCAGTAATTTATCATATTGTACAGGTAAAGCATGGGACTTTGAGAAAAAAACAATAACCTTTCCATAGGTAATTTCGTATAAATATCATACAGGTTAATCATAGTCAGTCTTCAAACATTTCACTATTTCATTGTTTATTAGCAATCAATGTAAATAGAATTTCCTTAATCTATTCAACAGTGGCTAGTATACAACTGTATGTCGGCCAAATAAGTTATAAATGTATATTTCAGGTTAAATGACTGTAAAAATAGGCTAATTTGGCTTGGAATTTATTTATTAATTTGAGCAATATTAGTTGGGGTTTTTTCCCCTCCTTTCTTATTTTTTTTATTTTAGGGGCGGGAGGGAAGAAGGGGGCGACGCAGTACTTACCACCAGAGATTTAAATACATGTATGCTATCTGCTATCTAAGTCTATTATTGCCAAGAACTATTATTCAGGTGTAATCTTAAATAAGTCTTTTATTCCTCATTATTGTAACTTAATTTTACTGTGATACAAAGCAAAAAGCAATTATGCAAAAGTACATAAAAACCAAATAACAGTGACTTCATGGCCCTGCAGGTAGGGCGTTAGAATTGTACCTGCTGCCCCTAATGCATGATCGTAAAAGGCGACTAAAGTCTAAATTTAGGATCTTATCTTTTCTCTTCTTCCTAACTGACTTTATCCTTCCTAATGCCTCCCTTGGTACGGCCTCACTTTTGGCCTTGAGTTGAGTGTTTGCCCCTGTGAGGAAGGCTCTGGGTTCTGTCCCCTGGCCGAGACACACCAAAGTGGTAGTTTCTGCTCCTGTTTAGCTCTCAGCATACGGGGAGTGGGACGACTGGTTCGCCCGTTGTCAGTATAATGTGACCGGGTGGGGTGTGTTGCTTGGTGTCTTCGGCGCCAACAGTTCCACTATACAAGAAGACACAACATGAATATGACGCAGTCTCCCGGGGCACGCACCTCGCACAGCGTACACGCAACGCACCTGATACATGGGAGGCCATCCTTGCATGACAATAGCTGTTAATAGGACGTTAATTAATCAGGCAAAAAGAATTATTTAAGGTACATATATGGGGCCAAATAAAGGCCCCGTTCCCTAGAGAAATTTTGCTGTGTTTCCCAAAAAAATTTGAAATTGGAGATGCAAAATTGTGGATTCTGAGCTTTTTCAAGACGTTGTTTACATTTCAGATATTGTCACAATTTTTTTACATCTTTTGTTGAACAAAAATTACAATTTTGCAAAATCACAAATATCACTGCATATATCATGCATATATTGACGTTTTAACTCCCTTATTCTTGGCATAAATTAAATGACTGTTATCAACATGAAGTTTTTGTCACTGTCATACAACAACCATGAGAACAGCGATAACCATTTGTTATTATAAAAGGTTCTCCTTTTCCGAACAGGTTCATTTGATGCCGGTTCCCCTTCTGTTGCTTCTTTCCTTTCATCTCCGACATAGGCAAAAGTATTTTCTTACATCAATTTTATTTGATTTTATTCAGAGTAAGAAGCATGTTTTTAACATAACCATCTTCTAAAAATGTTGTGCGTCCCACGGACGTGCAATGTTAAAACAGATCCTTCTCAATTTTCCTGCGTACTAGACGCGAATGTAGATTGATCACTGTATCTTAATTTCCATGGACTCAAACCTGTGGGAGTCAGCCTGGGCCAAATTGCAATTTGTTCAATATATGCCATCTTATTCAAAGAATTTCACCATGTTTGACTTGTATGTCATTAAAATTGAACAATGTTCAAAACATATGTTGTTTTCCTTGCATAAACTTAACTCTACACTCCTACATTAAAACTTCACTAAACTTGACCCTACACCCCCTATATCAACCTCAGTCAACTTGACCCTATACACCTCATACATAAACTCCAGTAAACTTGACCCTATACCCTCTACATAAAACTCCAGTAAACTTGATTCTTCACCCTCTAAATAAACTCAAGTAAACTTGACTCTACACCCTCTACATAAACTCAAGTAAGCTTGACCCTACACCCTCTACATAAACTCCAGTAAACTTGACCCTACACCCTCTACATAAACTCCAGTAAACTTGACCCTACACCCTCTACATAAACTCAAGTAAGCTTGACCCTACACCCTCTACATAAACTTTAGTAAACTTGACCCTACACCCTCTACATAAACTTTAGTAAACTTGACCCTACACCCTCTACATAAACTCAAGTAAACTTGACCCTACACCCTCTACATAAACCTGTAAACTTGACTCTTCACCCTCTACATAAACTCCAGTAAACTTGACTCTACACACTCTACATAAATTCCAGTAAACTTGACCCTACACCCTCTAAATAAACTCCAGTAAACTTGATCCTGGTCCTGCCTACACCCTCTACAGACACTCCAGTAAATTTGACCCTACACCCTCTACACAAACTCTAATAAACTTGACCCTACATAAACTCTGGTAAACTTGACCCTACACCCTCTACATAAACTTCAGTAAACCTGACCCTACACCCTCTACATAAACTCAAGTAAGCTTGACCCTACACCCTCTACTTAAACTCCAGTAAACTTGACCCTACACCCTCTACATAAACTCCAGTAAACTTGACCCTACACCCTCTACATAAACTCAAGTAAGCTTGACCCTACACCCTCTACATAAACTTTAGTAAACTTGACCCTACACCCTCTACATAAACTCAAGTAAGCTTGACCCTACACCCTCTACATAAACTCCAGTAAACTTGACCCTACACCCTCTACATAAACCTGTAAACTTGACTCTTCACCCTCTACATAAACTCCAGTAAACTTGACTCCACACTCTCTACATAAATTCCAGTAAACTTGACCCTACACCCTCTAAATAAACTCCAGTAAACTTGATCCTGGTCCTGCCTACACCCTCTACAGACACTCCAGTAAATTTGACCCTACACCCTCTACACAAACTCCAATAAACTTGACCCTATATAAACTCCGGTAAACCTGACCCTACACCCTCTACATAAACTCAAGTAAGCTTGACCCGACACCCTCTACATAAACTCCAGTAAACTTGACCCTACACCCTCTACATAAACCTGTAAACTTGACTCTTCACCCTCTACATAAACTCCAGTAAACTTGACTCTACACCCTCTACATGAATTCCAGTAAACTTGACCCTACACCCTCTAAATAAACTCCAGTAAACTTGATCCTGGTCCTGCCTACACCCTCTACAGACACTTCAGTAAATTTGACTCTACACAAACTCCAATAAACTTGACCCTACATAAACTCCGGTAAACTTGACCCTACACCCTCTACATAAACTCCAGTAAACTTGACTCTACACACCATATATAAACTCCAGTTAATTTGACCCTAAACCCCATACAAACTCCAGTAAATTAGACTCTACACCCATACATAAACTCCAGTAAACTTGACCCTACACCCCATACATAAACTCCAGTGAACTTGACCCTACACCCTCTACGTAAACTCCAGTGAACTCCAGTAGACTTGACTCTATACCCCATACATAAACTCAAGAAAATTTGACCCAACATAAAGTCATAAACCGTGCTCTTGATCATTAAGGTGTGGTTAATTGTACTCGCATATCTCTGACTTCTGTGTAAACCCAAAATTTAACAAGAGATATTTTGATAAAAGTTTAATATGTGGTTATAGTATAAAGTTTAAAAAAAATGTGCATATACCTATCTGAAGTTGATGCAGACATTTGAAAATGACTTGAATTCACCTTTTACTAAATTTCTTCAGAATTTATTTCTGGATTAAGCGCTCTTACTAATTGGGTCGAGTAATACAAATAATATTGCCGGAGTAATTTGTCCAAGTTCATACAATTTTTAGAGCTAATTGACAGATTTTCAATGGGTTCTTTTTTTAATTTTATCTATGTATGCATCTTAACTGGAGCACTAATAAACTTCAGTAATTTTGACCCTACAACTACTACATAAACTTCAGAAAACTTGGTCCTACATCTTAAGCTTTGATCAGGCCATCTGCAGGTCCCTTAATTTCAATCAGGTGAGTGACAAATTGTCCATAATGTTTGATGAAGATTTTGTACTGATTATTCTAGCCAAACATACTGAATTTTCATTTAATAAACTATATAGATATATTTTTTAGAAGGAGATGTGAAGATTTTTATTTTAAAGATTTTAGTCAATTTGATGCAATTTGGTCTCAACCCACAAACCATAATGCACTTTGGGTCATGGAAGGTTTCTGCAAATTTTCAATTAATTTGATTCAGTGGTTTTGTTGTTGAAAATGCTAATTATTTATGGATGCACAATGCATGATGGTTAAAGAATGAAAATTTCAATCTTGAATGATCAGAATGATCGCTCTACAAGATGGCCGACTGGTAGACATCTTGGATTTTGATTATTGTTTGTTACTGCTATATATCTGAAATTACTGAAAAGAAAGATCTTTCTCAAATTTCATATGTAGTAAAAGTTTGAAACGCAGAGCAGTGGCGTAGGAAGATGAAACGTAATGTGGGGGGGGGGGGGGCAGGCAAAGGTCCTCAATAATTTTTACCCCCCCCCACGCGCGCCCAGCACATAATATATACTTTATATACTTTTTTCATATATCATTACATATAATCCTTGTACATATCTATAGACATGTACAGTGGCGTCGCTAACAGGAAAGAAGTGGAAATTAGCGGGCGAGCGCCGAAGTCTCGAGATTTTCGATGTTTGGGGACCTGGGGGGCTTCCCCGGGAAAAATATTACGATATAGAACGAGGCGCGAAATTTTGTTGTTTGGGGGAGGGGGGGGGGGGTGTCCGGGGGTCTCCGCGGGAAAAATATTACGATTTTAAAATTACGGTTTAGAATAGCTGAAATGAGTTTTACAATGTATTTTGATGATTTTAAAGCATTCTTAACTCGGTAATTTTTCGATTTTAAGTTACCTGTATTTAGAAATGATAATGACACGCAAATTCGTGAAGCGTTCCATATTTTTTCCAGTTCTGGAGTTTATGCATAGAGTACTTACCTTTCGAGTAACTCACTGATTAACCTTTCGAGTAACTCACTGATTATCGCCCGTGAAGCTCCAGTTCTAGAGTTTATGCATAGCGTACTTACCTTTCGAGTAACTTACTGATTATCGCCCGTGAAGCTCCAGTTCTAGAGTTTATGCATAGAGTACTTACCTTTCGAGTAACTTTCTGATTATCGCCCGTGAAGCTCCAGTTCTGGAGTTTATGCATAGAGTACTTACCTTTCGAGTAACTCACTGATTAACGCCCGTGAAGCTCCAGTTCTAGAGTTTATGCATAGCGTACTTACCTTTCGAGTAACTTACTGATTATCGCCCGTGAAGCTCCGTTTCTAGTGTTACACTGTATCTGTACTAACCTTTCGAGTCACTTACCGATTATCGTTCGTGAGGCTATGCATACTGAAATGGATAACAGAGTATCTTTATATATATATATTTTTTTCTCAGCCTCTAATTCATTTTAATTCATTAAAGATGCTCCATCGCCGACAGAGCGTATATGATATTCATCATTTGAACAATAATTGGTGTTTAATCGTGTATATGTATGTCTAATTCACACAAAAAATAATATAAAATAATTTGTTTTGTCTTTGGTGCATGCGCAATCAGTACTTCATCCCATATAGGATATAATGCCACGGAATTTTTTCGGGATGCAATTAATTATTTTTCTTATTTTTAACTTCAAGTAAAATTAGAAGCTCAAACTTTTCAATGGTGGTAATGGTGTAAAGTGAGTAACTTTTGTAACTGAAGAAAAATACTAAATCGTCTGCTCCTGTTTTTGATAGTGAAAAAATACCATTTGTCAGCGGTGGAGCATCTTTAAATATGAGTGTGTGTGTTATGAGCAGGTTGCATCTGGTTTCAGGCTAAGGAGTTATAATTATACTTTTGACAATGTCATCACTTTCTTTTATAATCCTATTATCCCTACTGTATTAATTTGATCAGTTAAACAACCTTTCCATGGGTTGCATTCGGTATGTATGTCCGTCAAATGGCCACATTGACCTATGAACTGTCCTTTTTGTGGTGGTCATGGGATGGTCATGGTTATGGAATGCGGTCTTCGGCACGGGATGTTAATAATTTGTTTGTGAAAATTTATATATATATAATATATATAACTCAAGAAACACTCCTATCCATTCTAAAATTGTTCTAACTCCTTCGTATATTTTTCCCCAATTTTAAGATTGGTAAGGGTCTGTGAGTGTGTGTGTTTGTGTGTGTGCATATAACTTTTATATATGTATATTCACTGTATATATCTTTCAGTTGTATATATATGTTCGATTTTTTTCCTTATACACTTTTTTTTCCAATAATGTCCACATTATCAGTTTTGTATATTTATATAAATATATATATCATATTTTAGACTAAAATATATTTTGGTGTTTGTAGGGTATTTAAATACATTTGTCTTACTAGAATCATTTTATGAATGCTAATAGTTAAAAGTTATCTTTGTTTTGATAATTATTTCTTTTCTCTTTTCAACGACACTATTATTTTAACATCCTTTTTATTGTTGAAATACTATTGAAGTGTTGCCCCGACCCAGGTCAACTCGAACACGTATCGGCTCCCCATGTACCCTCTCTTATATTCCCCTCACCTATCTTTTCCCAGTCAACCTGTGTTTTTTCTTGTTCTTTTTCTGTGTCTAATGCATCTTTCTTTTTCTCTTTTCTCAAATTTCTTTTGTCTCTCTTTTTCCCTTTCTTACCCCAGCGCAACTTTTTTTTTCGGATGGTGCAATACTTTTTTGAATTTGTAGCTACATGTACCTCTGGTCATTTTCACACATATTTTTTCTATTTGTTATTATTTTTACCCTCCATAATGGGTTGTTGCACTGATACGTGGAGGTGTGCCATTGGTACTTTTTACTGTAAAACATGTTATATTGGTAAACGGTTAAACTTTACTGGCAAACCGGATTCCTTTTTCAGTTTGTTTAAAACAGCTGTGTACTCTAGTGTACTGTCTGTCTACCTTACCTGCTTACAAACGTTTGTGAATCAAAACATTATTTTTCTTCTTTTGCTTAAATTTGTGCTGTCGTGTGATGATGACTATGATAGTAGTGGTAACTGTACATCATCGTGTTTACGTAGATATCAAAGTCAAAAAGTTAACATTTACCATTTCAAAAAGTTTATTAATTCACTAATTAGAGTATTATTTTTATGTTTTCGTAATAGTCAATTCTCTATAACTTTGTTGATTCTTTTATTGTTATGTATGGATGTTGAATCAAATCCAGGCCCTGGTATTGACGAGCTTTCAGTATTTCATCTTAATGTAAGAAGTATCAGAAATAAGTTAGATTACATAGAAGATATTGCAGGTGAATATGATATATTGTGTATTACAGAAAGTCACTAGGATGACCAATTTCGTAAAGATGACTTACATATTTCAGGTTTTCACACTCCTTTTAGATTAGATAGAAATTTTGCTGGTGGTGGTGTTGTTGTCTACGTAAATGACCTATTAAAAGTTGACCGCTTAGTAGGACTTGAACATCCGGGTGATGAAGTTATATGGATACAAGTCAAACTTAAAAATACTAATTTTATTATTTGTGCCGTATATCGGCCTGAACATTATGTCTTACCTTTCTGGGATAACTTGCGAGCATCTATACATGACGCTTTCGATATATCACCAAATTTGATCATCACCGGTGACTTCAACGTTGACTTGTTAACTGTTGCACAAAATCATGTTTTCATTGATATTATCAATTCTTTTAGTCTATCGAATGTTATACAGCAACCTACACGTATAGGTCAAACTAGGTCATCCTTACTTGATCCGATACTGTTAAGTGATTCCGTACTCCATAATGATTCGTCCGTTTTAAATATTGATAGGTATATTAGTGATCATGAAGGTTGTGTAGTTAGTGTTAAATTGCCGTGTGCCTTTAAATCGGTGTATAAACGTAAGATTTGGTTATATAAAAGAGCAGATTTTCTTAAGTTAAATAATCTTATATCTGAATATGATTGGGAAAGCTCCTTACTTAATGCTGAATCCGTACATATCGCATGTGAGATGTTTACCATACTTTTTATAGATTTTGCCGCTCAGTGTATACCTACTAAAGATGTTATAATCAGGCCAAATGACAAACCATGGATGACGTCAAAATTAAGAAAGCAAATCAGAATTCGGGATCGACTACATAAAATAGCAAGAATTTCTAATCATCCTCGAGATATAAAAAAATTCAAAACACAACGTAATAAGGTTAACAATATGAAAAAATATAGTCGTCAAAGTTTTTATGAAAAAGTGCATGGCATCATCGATACTTATTTTTGTTCTGACCCCAAGGCTTATTGGAGATTGATTAAAAGACTTATGAAATCTAGTGGTACTTCACAGACTATCCCTACCCTTATTGATCCAACAAGTGACAATTTAGTAAATAGCGATGAAGATAAATCTAATTTGTTAAATGATTATTTTTGTAGTATAACCCGTATTGATGATAGTACTACCCCTCTCCCCGATGTAGCACTCAAAACCAACAAAACTCTTAATGCTATTAGATTAAATCATAGTGAAATTAAAGATGTCTTAAAAACTTTGAAACTCGGCAAGGCCTCGGGTCATGATGAAATCAGTCACCATATGTTAAAAAATGTTTGTAACACTATTTGTAAACCACTTGAAATATTATTTAATATGTCACTAACTACTGGTGTATACCCCAGGTCATGGAAACTAGCAAAAGTTATGCCATTATTTAAAAAGGGTGACAAGCACTCTCCATCGAACTATCGTCCAATTTCTCTATTATCAACTGTGGGTAAAGTTTTTGAACGTGTCATTTTTAAGCATATCTATAACTATTTTCATGACAACTCCTTGTTTTATAAATACCAGTCGGGTTTTTTGCCAGGTCACTCCACTGTTTATCAATTAATAGAAATGTATCATAATATTTGTTTATCGCTTGAAGAAAAAAAACATACCTGTATTGTATTTTGTGATATTTCTAAAGCCTTTGACCGTGTATGGCATAAAGGTCTATTAGTAAAGTTAAAGTCATATGGAATTGGTGGTGAACTGATCGTTTGGTTAAAGGACTACTTAAATCAAAGGCAGCAAATGGTTTGTATAAATGAATCCGTCTCCAATTTGAGCTCTATTGAGTTCCGCAAGGTTCTATCCTAGGACCTCTTTTATTTTTGATATACATAAACGATATATCCGATATTTTTTATTCTGCATCTCGTCTGTTCCTCATCTTCCTGTTTTGAAATTCAAACTATCCTAAATAGAGATCTTGAAGCTCTGAATACGTGGGCCAAAACCTGGTTGGTCACTTTTAACCCTGATAAAACCGACGTACTTTTTATCTCAAATAGAAATGAAATAGATGAAATGTTAGAACTTGTGTTTGACGGAAATATTTTAGACTTTACGGATAGTCATAAACATTTGGGTGTAACTTTGAACTCTAGTGTAAAATGGGGGGACCATGTCGTAGCTATATACTCTTCAGTTATGAAGAAAATAAATGTTATGAGAAAATTGAAATTTATATTAAGAAGAGATGCTCTCTTGAGAATTTACTTAACGTTTATTTTACCAATCTTAGAGTATGCTTGTGAATTGTGGGATGGTTGTACTATTTTAGAAGCTGAAAAGTTAGAAAAAGCTCAACGCGAAGCTGCAAGAATTGTCACGGGTCTTCAATCTTATGCAAGTGTTCATGCCTTACAATTTGAAACTGGTTTAGAAACTTTATCGGATAGAAGAAAGAGAAGAAAACTTCAACTTTTGTATAAGATGCATAACGATCAAACTCCAGAATATCTTTCTTCCCTACTTCCTCCTACTGTTCAAGATAATGTTAGATATCCATTGAGAAATGTAAATAATTATAGAATCCCATATTATAGATTATCGTCAACTTCATCTTCATTTTTACCGTCAACACTTCGTTGTTGGAACTCCCTAGACAATTCTGTCAGATCGTCAGCTTCAATTACCATTTTCAAAAATTATCTAAAACCTCTTAACCATATCTCTCCTCCTTCCTTCTTTGGTATCGGCGACCGCAAAATTAATATTATTCATACTAAGCTCAGGCACCAGTGTAGTTCCTTAAATTATGATTTATTTCGAGTGAACCTTGCAGAAACTCCGAGCTGTTTGTGTGGACATTTATGTGAGAATGCTTATCATTTTTTCTTTGAGTGTGTCCTTTTTGATATAGAAAGAAACATTTTAGTTCAGAAATCAAATAATTTAAATTTGAATATTCCCTTAGATCTTGACTTACTGCTATTTGGTAGTCAAGAACTATCTTCAAATACCAATTCGGAACTATTCATATGTGTTCAAAATTTTATAAAGGGCAGCAAAAGGTTTTGAGAAATCAATATCGTTACACAGTATATGCTTTATTGAATAGATACTATTGTTGCTTGTATTATTTTGCACAATATATATATTTATTTTTTGCCCATCCATAATAAAAATGTTATGCTTTCTCTCTCTCTCTCTCTCTCTCTCTCTCTCTCTCTCTCTCTCTCTCTCTCTCTCTCTCTCTCTCTCTCTCTCTCTCTCTCTCTCAAAATATATAATCATATATTTATTCATTATCTAACTTTATATGTATTTAAATCAATTGTAATTATTTATATGTCAATGTTGTTGGGAAAGGGCTTTTATAAGTTGTAATAACTTGTGTCCGATCCTTTTGTAAATTTGTTTGCAATAAAATACGTTTAAACTAAAAAAGATAATTCTGAATGTCGTCATACTATTATGCAACCCAGCTCGATCTGAACATACTGGATTCACACCACCGGCACATTGTTGTGTAACTCAAAATAACGATGAATTAATTGTCTGGCTTAGACATATAAACATTTTTTTTCAAATAGTATAATCCCATGATGGACATTTTTAATTTAGTTCGTGTGTATTGAATTTGCATTACCAAAGGTTTGAACACTACGTGCTTGAACGTTTTAGGAAACGCGCCGTACAGCGGAAAAAATTCTTAAAAGAAGTACGAAAAATGTGCAGGAGGACCCTTTCTTCTTTCAAATGTTTTTTTTCAGAATTTCCTACGCCCCTGCAGAGAAAAGATCCCTCTTTCCATTGTCAGACGTAGAACATTCTTTGGTTGGCGCCAACATCCCTCTGGGATGTCTTGTAATTTTGTTTAGTCCTGTCACACCTTGACGTTCTACATCTACCCGTCTGTCTGCAAAGGCCGATACACATCGTTATTTTTCAACATAATCCTGTTTAGTGTGTATACGCTTTTGCCAGCGATATGCCATAAAAGCCACTATCTTGACCAATAAAAAAAAATTCTAAAAATAGCCGTTTCTGTTTTGGAAATGGTTTATCAATTTTAAGCCACAAACGACGTTAAATAAATACCAGTCATGACAGTGGCGGACTTGTGAACAGTAAGTATCCTGGCATCCTCGATACTCCAGGGGTTCCGATCACATACGATCTCTACACCCCTGGACTATCTCATAGTAAAACTGGAGGCAACAGAATAGAACAGATAATTCAGCCTTTTGATACACATCAAAAGAGCTGTATAACGGTACACTGTGGTTGACTGTGTGGCTTTGAAGTTGGGTGTCGCTCTCTCTGTAGTCTTCAAAGGAAATCTTTGCAGGCCTGTGATTGGTCAGATATCTTCTACTGAACTGCCTTCAGATTTTCTATGATATAGTCCAGGGGTGAAGATAACGTCAGTTATTGTAACCCCTGGAGTATCGAGGATGGTGTCCTGGTGGAACAACACATTTTACTGAGTTTCTGCGAGCCGCTTGACTTTACTATCCTGACGTAACTGTATGTCTTATTGATGTTTTGTGCCTTTTGGGGTAAATGATGAATCTATTTTTCACCCATAGTAACAAATGTATGAAGATCCGCCTCTAGATGCCCGGTCCTACTGAAGAGCAGATTAAATACGAATGATTTGATTTTACAAATTTTAGCCGTTCGTTGTCATCCGCAACAAAATTGACAAAAAAAACTACAAATTTTTCAGTTGAATTACGGATATATTAATAATGACCGTAGAGCAAATTTATGCCGAACAAAAGCGGATATTTCACGAACAAGAGGCCCATGGGCCTTAACGGTCATCTGACTCATGGCACAAAACAACAAAGTCACAGTATAAAGTATTGGTTAACGATTAATATAAACAATACAAGGAACTCCTTAGTTGAATATGTAAGTTTTGAAAAAGGTAAATGTCATTTGTTGAACAAACTTGGTAGCCCTTCATCCAAATATGGTCGAAACCCATTCAAGGATTAATATAAGGAGGAGTCAGATTTTAAAGCCAAATTTCAGCAAAGCTCCCATTTTGGACCTCGGTCATACTATCCCCATGGGTCTTACCTCGGTCCTTTATAAAATATGATTGTCCTTACCTAAAGTTCCCCTTCTGAATCAATTAAAACCACTATAGACCAATTTTCATTGAGATCGGAGACTGAAACCTTAAAACAGGAAGTGGGCCAGCGGCCATCTTGGAATACCAAAATCTTAACGAAAATGTTTGCATGTTGTTCGGCATCAATTAAAACCCCTACAGACCAATTTTCATTGAGATCGGAGACTGAAACCTTAAAACAGGAAGTGGGCCAACGGCCATCTTGGAATACCAAAATCTTTACGAAAATGTTTGCATGTTGTTCGGCATCAATTAAAACCCCTATAGACCAATTTTCATTGAGATCGGAGACTGAAACCTTAAAACAGGAAGTGGGCCAGCGGCCATCTTGGAATACCAAAATCTTTACGAAAATGTTTGCATGTTGTTCGGCATCAATTAAAACCCCTATAGACCAATTTTCATTGAGGAGGAGTAGGATTTTAAAGCTAAAATTAAGAAAATTTGCCTTTTTGGGGCCCCACCCCTCAGCCCCTAGGGGTCGGACCAGGCTCATTTATATAAAATATGATTGTCCATCCCAAATGATGTTTCACACCAAATATGAATGAAATCCATCCAATGATGAAGGAGGAGTAGGTTTTTAAAGCTAAAATTAAGAAAATTTGCCCTTTTGGGGCCCCACCCCTCAGTTCCTAGGGTTCAGACCAGACTCATTTATATAAAATATAATTGTGTTTCCCCAATGATGTTTCACACCAAATATGGATAAAATTCATCCAAGGATGGAGGAGGAGTAGGATTTTAATGCTAAAATTAAGAAAATTTCCCCATTTGGGGCCCCACCCCTCAGCCCCTAGGGGTCGGACCAGGCTCATTTATAATATAATTGTCCTTCCCCAATGATGTTTCACACCAAATATGGATGAAATCCATCGAAGGATGAAGGAGGAGAAGGATTTTAAAGCTAAAATTAAGAAAATTTCCCCATTTGGGACCCCACTTCTCAGCCCCTAGGGGTTGGACCACGCTCATTTATATAAAATATGATTGTCCGTCCCCAATGATGTTTCACACCAAATATGGATGAAATCCATCCAAGGATGAAGGAGGAGTAGGATTTTAAAGCTAAGATTAAGAAAATTTGCCCTTTTGGGGCCCCACCCCTCAGCCCCTAGGGGTCGGACCAGGCTCATTTATATACAATATGATTGTCCGTCCCCAATGATGTTTCACACCAAATATGAATGAAATCCATTCCAAGGATGAAGGAGGAGTAGGTTTTGAAAGCTAAAATTAAGAAAATTTGCCCTTTTGGGGCCCCACCCCTCAGCCCCTAGGGGTCGGACCAAGCTCATTTATATAAAATATAATTGTCCTTCCCCAATAATGTTTCACACCAAATATGGATGACATCGGCCTAGCGGTTAAGGAGGAGTAGCGTTTTAAAGGAAAAAGTTTACGCACGACGGACGGCGCACGGCGGACGGCGGACGGCGGCGACGGACGACGACGGACAAATCACGATGACTATAGGTCATCCTGACCCTTCGGGTCAGATGACCTAATAAAAGCGAATACGATAACCGTATAACGGATGCTCTCCCGTGAGGGGCACAATCGGTATTATTCTCCAATATTGTGGATATCTAAGAAACAATTACGAATATATATAACATAGATATTGAGGAAACAGGTCGGAAGTATTGTGATTTTTACTAAAACATTACGGATCTATCGATAAAGCATTGCGCAAGTCTAGCGGAAGAACGGATGTGTTGCGCATGTTGGGCATCTGAATTGCGGTGGTACAAGAAGCGCGCTCGTTCCTTTCGATATCACTTTTCACAACAAAAAGACTGCAACAAAGATGATCAGACTGCATCTCCTATCATACCTACGGTGGCCGATTAATGCCATTTCGTCTTTTCGTCTTTTCGCCCCGAAAAGACGAGAATTAAGAAACCTTAATTTTCGTCTTTTCGCCCCGAAAAGACGAAATTTAACAAATTTAAATTTCGTCTTTTCGCGGCGAAAAGACGAAAAGACGAAAAGTCAAACACGAAAAGACGAAAGTGATACACGCTAATTAGCGACTTTGATTCTCGTCTTTTCGCCTTCAAAATTCTCGTCTTTTCGTCTTTTCGTCTTTTCGCCCCGAAAAGACGAAAATTAACAAACCTTAATTTTCGTCTTTTCGTCTTTTCGCCCCGAAAAGACGAAAATTAACAAACCTTAATTTTCGTCTTTTCGTCTTTTCGCCCCGAAAAGACGAAATTTAACAAACCTTAATTTTCGTCTTTTCGTCTTTTCGCCTCGGTCCGGTGTGGAAGTCATTTTGAAATCTTTTTATCTTAATATTGACTTAATGTTCAATATGGAAGCATCAAAGTAGTTTATGATAACAATCGATTTATTAAATTGATAGTATTACAAGTATCGTCATCAATAACTAAGATTAGAAGTTTTAAAACAGAAGTCAACATGTTTGTTTACAGCAGTTACGTAGATTTCTCACACGTGGCATATGCCACGTGCCACTAACAGATTCAGCATTCCGCAAATCCTTTAGCGTGATTGATACATTTTTTCAAAATTCATTAATATCTTATTTTTTGTGTTCTAATCGCCCTCTTCAGCAATTACGCTTATCAAAACATTGCCGTGTAAATGCTAAACATAGCACTTACATGAGTTGCCTCCCCTACACAACTTGAAAAAAAAGTTGTCGGCGGGTAATTTTTGAAAGCGTTTGAACCACGGATAAACTTGTTAACAAAATAATTTATGAAAGACAACTCGTGAAGACTTTGAGTTTAAAGGAAGGACTTGTACCAAGAAATTGCTCAAATACAGTTAATTATAACAGTCAATCAGTAGGTACAATGTACTGTGTATTATTTGAAAAGACATTTTGACTACATACATGACATGGTCTTCATCATAATTGTACATTAGAAATTACATTATAATCTCCGTCGTATATGATAGATGACAAAGTATATCTGTAATTTGTATTTTTTTCGGGGCGAAAAGACGAAAAGACGAAAATTAAGGTTTGTTAATTTTCGTCTTTTCGCAAAATTACAGTTTGTTAATTTTCGTCTTTTCGGGGCGAAAAGACGAAAAGACGAAAATTAAGGTTTGTTAAATTTCGTCTTTTCGGGGCGAAAAGACGAAATTTAAGGTTTGTAATTTTCGTCTTTTCGGGGCGAAAAGACGAAAAGACGAGATTTTTGAAGGCGAAAAGACGAAAATTAAAGGCGCTAATTAGCGTGCTTCACTTTCGTCTTTTCGTGTTTGACTTTTCGTCTTTTCGCCGCGAAAAGACGAAATTTAAATTTGTTAATTTTCGTCTTTTCGGGGCGAAAAGACGAAAAGACGAGAATTAAGATATTTAATTTTCGTCTTTTCGGGGCGAAAAGACGAAAAGACGAAATGGCATAAATCAGCCACCGTACATACCTCCTCAAGATACAAACAAGGTCCAGTCTGTTTCAAACTCAAATCAACCCAGACAACATTTTCTTTTCTGTCTTTGAAACAATTGCTTGGCTTGAACATGTATGTTGCCGAGGACCCATTACTACAACTGTACTTCTCGACAGACTAGAAATAATAGGCAGATATGTCGATTTCTGCCATATATATACAGTTGTTTTGGTTTTGATGATTGTCAATGTCGTCATGTCGTCGTTAAGAACGCTTTAAAATCATCAAGATACATCGTAAAACTCTTCTCGGTAATTCTAAATCGTAATATTTTTTCCCCGGGGGAGACCCTGGATCCCCAAAACACCAAAATATGGCCAATTCGTGTACCCATTAATTTCCTGTTTACGACGCCACTGTCTATATATGTACAAGGATTATATGTAATGATATATTTAAAAAAAAAGTAATGTGACAAAAGTATATAAGTATATATGGTTGTGGGTCAAGGAAGTAATATCAACAGTTATTTTCAGTTGTGTGACCGCACAACGTTACACGATGTGCGGATGATGTGCGCACGATGTTTGCACGATGTGCGGTCTGTGACATATAGACATATGTCTGTAGGAAACGAATTACTTAAAAGTAGTAAATATAGGACAAAGAAGTAATTCTAACAGTGTAGACAAAAGATTGTCGAATTTTCGTGGCGATTTGCCCATTGTCAAGACACAAAAAGAACAAATAAAATTACATGTTAAGAACGGTCACGGACGAACACAAAAACATAAGCAATGAAAACATATCTAGAACCATCCTCGATACTCCAGGGGTTACAATAATTGAGAGATCGTATGTGATCGTAATTCCTGGCGTATCGAGGATGATTGTATACAAGTTAACTGTCTGCTGGAAGCAGGTAAATACTAGAAAAATTCTGGTGATTTAAATTTCATTACAACATTTTTACAACATACATGACCACCGTTTTACGAATTCGTCTCTATTCCGGAAGTTTGATAATTTAGTAATTTCATAAAACAGAGATTGGATTTCTAGTAAAAAGATATTGAGCCATGCATGTATAAAAGTTTACACAAGGTACAGAAGGTAATGCCTTTAGACTAATTATACATATATATATGTATTTGATGTCGCTGTCCTCATGACGTCACATCCTGTTATTCCCCCAAATCAGGTGAGCAGCAGATTCCCTGATTAGCAGTGGATATACAGGTAAAAATCGAGCACTTCGGAGGGCGGTATCTCGTTGCTGAAGAGTCTAATTTTAGTGCAGTTTTCAACATTCTTGTCAGGAGATCAAACGGAATAACACATCAAAATATAGTTTTCTGTTCCATGTACACTTTAAAGGAGTCAAGGTCATCCTGAATATAGTATCACTGATAGCATATTTTATATAAGTTACAGAGAACAAAGAGAGATTTATTTTGTTTTACATTTAATGATATCTGCCATAATTCTTTAACAAATATAACATATTACACAAATGTATACACATTAACATGTTCAGTAATAACCGATACACTGCACCAATAATGGGTCCGCTATTTATTAGGACTGCATTGAATTCACATAGGGGCCACTCTGACTCTTTAGTCACCATGTTTAGACTAAGATAGTTAGGGTTAATTTAAAAACAGTTTTTCAGTCACCATGTTTTGTTAAAAGACTAAGTTAGGGTGCATATAAAGACTACATTTCGGTCAATATGTTTAGAAAATTAGATCGTATGGTGCATCCACTTAATCATCAACGTTCTTAGGAAAAACCATAAAATGTATATTCAAACTTCATCCCTGAAAACACATTTAGACTCTTCCAAATCAAGGACTAGAAGAGTCAATTGCGAATTTTCAGGGGTGAATGAGTTACCCAGTGTGGACAACCACAAGTTCACCTAGTGGATCTATTAATGATACCACTTAGTGTGGGAGGAGACTCATTGGTTCACCCAGTGGATCTGTTAGGGATACCACTTAGTGTGGGAGGAGAATCATTGGTTCACCCAGTGGATCTGTTAGGGATACCACTTAGTGTGGGAGGTGAATCATTGGTTCACCTAGTGGATCTGTTAGGGATACCACTTAGTGTGGGAGGAGACTCATTGGTTCACCCAGTGGATCTGTTAGGGATACCACTTAGTGTGGGAGGAGAATCATTGGTTCACCCAGTGGATCTGTTAGGGATACCACTTAGTGTGGGAGGAGAATCATTGGTTCACCTAGTGGATCTGTTAGGGATACCACTTAGTGTGGGAGGAGACTCATTGGTTCACCCAGTGGATCTGTTAGGGATACCACTTAGTGTGGGAGGAGACTCATTGGTTCACCCAGTGGATCTGTTAGGGATACCACTTAGTGTGGGAGGAGAATCATTGGTTCACCTAGTGGATCTGTTAATGATACCACTTAGTGTGGGAGGAGAATCATTGGTTCACCCAGTGGATCTGTTAGGGATACCACTTAGTGGGGGAGGAGAATCATTGGTTCACCTAGTGGATCTGTTAGGGATACCACTTAGTGTGGGAGGAGAATCATTGGTTCACCCAGTGGATCTGTTAGGGATACCACTTAGTGTGGGAGGAGAATCATTGGTTCACCCAGTGGATCTGTTAGGGATACCACTTAGTGTGGGAGGAGACTCATTGGTTCACCCAGTGGATCTGTTAGGGATACCACTAAGTGTGGGAGGTGAATCATTGGTTCACCTAGTGGATCTGTTAGGGATACCACTTAGTGTGGGAGGAGAATCATCGGTTCACCTAGTGGATCTGTTAGGGATACCACTTAGTGTGGGAGGAGAATCATCGGTTCACCTAATGGATCTGTTAGGGATACCACTTAGTGTGGGAGGAGAATCATTGGTTCACCTAGTGGATCTGTTAGGGATACCACTTAGTGTGGGAGGAGAATCATTGGTTCACCCAGTGGATCTGTTAGGGATACCACTTAGTGTGGGAGGAGAATCATCGGTTCATCTAATGGATCTGTTAGGGATACCACTTAGTGTGGGAGGAGAATCATTGGTTCACCTAGTGGATCTGTTAGGGATACCACTTAGTGTGGGAGGAGAATCATTGGTTCACCCAGTGGATCTGTTAGGGATACCACTTAGTGTGGGAGGAGAATCATTGGTTCACCTAGTGGATCTGTTAGGGATACCACTAGTGTGGGAGGTGAATCATTGGTTCACCCAGTGGATCTGTTAGGGATACCACTTAGTGGTGGGAGGAGAATCATTGGTTCACCTAGTGGATCTGTTAGGGATACCACTTAGTGTGGGGAGGAGAATCATTGGTTCACCCAGTGGATCTGTTAGGGATACCACTTAGTGTGGGAGGAGAATCATTGGTTCACCTAGTGGATCTGTTAGGGATACCACTTAGTGTGGGAGGAGAATCATTGGTTCACCCAGTGGATCTGTTAGGGATACCACTTAGTGTGGGAGGAGAATCATTGGTTCACCTAGTGGATCTGTTAGGGATACCACTTAGTGTGGGAGGAGAATCATTGGTTCACCTAGTGGATCTGTTAGGGATACCACTTAGTGTGGGAGGAGAATCATTGGTTCACCTAGTGGATCTGTTAGGGATACCACTTAGTGTGGGAGGAGAATCATTGGTTCACCTAGTGGATCTGTTAGGGATACCACTTAGTGTGGGAGGAGAATCATTGGTTCACCTGTGGATCTGTTAGGGATACCACTTAGTGTGGGAGGAGAATCATTGGTTCACCTAGTGGATCTGTTAGGGATACCACTTAGTGTGGGAGGAGAATCATTGGTTCACCCAGTGGATCTGTTAGGGATACCACTTAGTGTGGGAGGAGAATCATTGGTTCACCTAGTGGATCTGTTAGGGATACCACTTAGTGTGGGAGGAGAATCATTGGTTCACCTAGTGGATCTGTTAGGGATACCACTTAGTGTGGGAGGAGAATCATTGGTTCACCAGTGGATCTGTTAGGGATACCACTTAGTGTGGGAGAAATCATTGGTTCACCGTGGATCTGTTAGGGATACCACTTAGTGTGGGAGGAGAATCATTGGTTCACCCAGTGGATCTGTTAGGGATACCACTTAGTGTGGGAGGAGAATCATTGGTTCACCTAGTGGATCTGTTAGGGATACCACTTAGTGTGGGAGGAGAATCATTGGTTCACCTAGTGGATCTGTTAGGGATACCACTTAGTGTGGGAGGAGAATCATTGGTTCACCTAGTGGATCTGTTAGGGATACCACTTAGTGTGGGAGGAGAATCATTGGTTCACCTAGTGGATCTGTTAGGGATACCACTTAGTGTGGGAGGAGAATCATTGGTTCACCTAGTGGATCTGTTAGGGATACCACTTAGTGTGGGAGGAGAATCATTGGTTCACCTAGTGGATCTGTTAGGGATACCACTAAGTGTGGGAGGTGAATCATTGGTTCACCCAGTGGATCTGTTAGGGATACCACTTAGTGTGGGAGGAGAATCATTGGTTCACCTAGTGGATCTGTTAGGGATACCACTTAGTGTGGGAGGAGAATCATTGGTTCACCTAGTGGATCTGTTAGGGATACCACTTAGTGTGGGAGGAGAATCATTGGTTCACCCAGTGGATCTGTTAGGGATACCACTTAGTGTGGGAGGAGAATCATTGGTTCACCCAGTGGATCTGTTAGGGATACCACTTAGTGTGGGAGGAGAATCATTGGTTCACCCAGTGGATCTGTTAGGGATACCACTTAGTGTGGGAGGAGAATCATTGGTTCATCTAATGGATCTGTTAGGGATACCACTTAGTGTGGGAGGAGAATCATTGGTTCACCCAGTGGATCTGTTAGGGATACCACTTAGTGTGGGAGGAGAATCATTGGTTCACCCAGTGGATCTGTTAGGGATACCACTTAGTGTGGGAGGAGAATCATTGGTTCACCCAGTGGATCTGTTAGGGATACCACTTAGTGTGGGAGGAGAATCATTGGTTCACCTAGTGGATCTGTTAGGGATACCACTTAGTGTGGGAGGAGAATCATTGGTTCACCCAGTGGATCTGTTAGGGATACCACTTAGTGTGGGAGGAGAATCATTGGTTCACCCAGTGGATCTGTTAGGGATACCACTTAGTGTGGGAGGAGAATCATTGGTTCACCCAGTGGATCTGTTAGGGATACCACTTAGTGTGGGAGGAGAATCATTGGTTCACCTAGTGGATCTGTTAGGGATACCACTTAGTGTGGGAGGAGAATCATTGGTTCACCTAGTGGATCTGTTAGGGATACCACTTAGTGTGGGAGGAGAATCATTGGTTCACCTAGTGGATCTGTTAGGGATACCACTTAGTGTGGGAGGAGAATCATTGGTTCACCTAGTGGATCTGTTAGGGATACCACTTAGTGTGGGAGGAGAATCATTGGTTCACCTAGTGGATCTGTTAGGGATACCACTTAGTGTGGGAGGAGAATCATTGGTTCACCTAGTGGATCTGTTAGGGATACCACTTAGTGTGGGAGGAGAATCATTGGTTCACCTAGTGGATCTGTTAGGGATACCACTTAGTGTGGGAGGAGAATCATTGGTTCACCTAGTGGATCTGTTAGGGATACCACTTAGTGTGGGAGGAGAATCATTGGTTCACCTAGTGGATCTGTTAGGGATACCACTTAGTGTGGGAGGAGAATCATTGGTTCACCTAGTGGATCTGTTAGGGATACCACTTAGTGTGGGAGGAGAATCATTGGTTCACCCAGTGGATCTGTTAGGGATACCACTTAGTGTGGGAGGAGAATCATTGGTTCACCTAGTGGATCTGTTAGGGATACCACTTAGTGTGGGAGGAGAATCATTGGTTCACCTAGTGGATCTGTTAGGGATACCACTTAGTGTGGGAGGAGAATCATTGGTTCACCTAGTGGATCTGTTAGGGATACCACTTAGTGTGGGAGGAGAATCATTGGTTCACCCAGTGGATCTGTTAGGGATACCACTTAGTGTGGGAGGAGAATCATTGGTTCACCTAGTGGATCTGTTAGGGATACCACTTAGTGTGGGAGGAGAATCATTGGTTCACCTAGTGGATCTGTTAGGGATACCACTTAGTGTGGGAGGAGACTCATTGGTTCACCTAGTGGATCTGTTAGGGATACCACTTAGTGTGGGAGGAGAATCATTGGTTCACCTAGTGGATCTGTTAGGGATACCACTTAGTGTGGGAGGAGAATCATTGGTTCACCTAGTGGATCTGTTAGGGATACCACTTAGTGTGGGAGGAGAATCATTGGTTCACCTAGTGGATCTGTTAGGGATACCACTTAGTGTGGGAGGAGAATCATTGGTTCACCTAGTGGATCTGTTAGGGATACCACTTAGTGTGGGAGGAGAATCATTGGTTCACCAGTGGATCTGTTAGGGATACCACTTAGTGTGGGAGGAGAATCATTGGTTCACCTAGTGGATCTGTTAGGGATACCACTTAGTGTGGGAGGAGAATCATTGGTTCACCTAGTGGATCTGTTAGGGATACCACTTAGTGTGGGAGGAGAATCATTGGTTCACCCAGTGGATCTGTTAGGGATACCACTTAGTGTGGGAGGAGAATCATTGGTTCACCCAGTGGATCTGTTAGGGATACCACTTAGTGTGGGAGGAGAATCATTGGTTCACCCAGTGGATCTGTTAGGGATACCACTTAGTGTGGGAGGAGAATCATTGGTTCACCTAGTGGATCTGTTAGGGATACCACTTAGTGTGGGAGGAGAATCATTGGTTCACCAGTGGATCTGTTAGGGATACCACTTAGTGTGGGAGGAGAATCATTGGTTCACCCAGTGGATCTGTTAGGGATACCACTTAGTGTGGGAGGAGAATCATTGGTTCACCTAGTGGATCTGTTAGGGATACCACTTAGTGTGGGAGGAGAATCATTGGTTCACCTAGTGGATCTGTTAGGGATACCACTTAGTGTGGGAGGAGAATCATTGGTTCACCCAGTGGATCTGTTAGGGATACCACTTAGTGTGGGAGGAGAATCATTGGTTCACCCAGTGGATCTGTTAGGGATACCACTTAGTGTGGGAGGAGAATCATCGGTTCACCTAGTGGATCTGTTAGGGATACCACTTAGTGTGGGAGGAGAATCATCGGTTCACCTAGTGGATCTGTTAGGGATACCACTTAGTGTGGGAGGAGAATCATTGGTTCACCTAGTGGATCTGTTAGGGATACCACTTAGTGTGGGAGGTGAATCATTGGTTCACCCAGTGGATCTGTTAGGGATACCACTTAGTGTGGGAGGAGAATCATTGGTTCACCCAGTGGATCTGTTAGGGATACCACTTAGTGTGGGAGGAGACTCATGGTTCACCTAGTGGATCTGTTAGGGATACCACTTAGTGTGGGAGGAGAATCATTGGTTCACCTAGTGGATCTGTTAGGGATACCACTTAGTGTGGGAGGAGAATCATTGGTTTACCTAGTGGATCTGTTAGGGATACCACTTAGTGGTGGGAGGAGAATCATTGGTTCACCTAGTGGATCTGTTAGGGATACCACTTAGTGTGGGAGGAGAATCATTGGTTTACCTAGTGGATCTGTTAGGGATACCACTTAGTGTGGGAGGAGAATCATTGGTTCACCTAGTGGATCTGTTAGGGATACCACTTAGTGTGGGAGGAGAATCATTGGTTCACCCAGTGGATCTGTTAGGGATACCACTTAGTGTGGGAGGAGAATCATTGGTTCACCTAGTGGATCTGTTAGGGATACCACTTAGTGTGGGAGGAGAATCATTGGTTCACCTAGTGGATCTGTTAGGGATACCACTTAGTGTGGGAGGTGAATCATTGGTTCACCTAGTGGATCTGTTAGGGATACCACTTAGTGTGGGAGGAGAATCATTGGTTCACCTAGTGGATCTGTTAGGGATACCACTTAGTGTGGGAGGAGACTCATTGGTTCACCCAGTGGATCTGTTAGGGATACCACTTAGTGTGGGAGGAGAATCATTGGTTCACCCAGTGGATCTGTTAGGGATACCACTTAGTGTGGGAGGAGAATCATTGGTTCACCCAGTGGATCTGTTAGGGATACCACTTAGTGTGGGAGGTGAATCATTGGTTCACCCAGTGGATCTGTTAGGGATACCACTTAGTGTGGGAGGAGAATCATTGGTTCACCCAGTGGATCTGTTAGGGATACCACTAAGTGTGGGAGGTGAATCATTGGTTCACCTAGTGGATCTGTTAGGGATACCACTTAGTGTGGGAGGAGAATCATTGGTTCACCCAGTGGATCTGTTAGGGATACCACTTAGTGTGGGAGGAGAATCATTGGTTCACCCAGTGGATCTGTTAGGGATACCACTAAGTGTGGGAGGTGAATCATTGGTTCACCTAGTGGATCTGTTAGGGATACCACTTAGTGTGGGAGGAGAATCATTGGTTCACCCAGTGGATCTGTTAGGGATACCACTTAGTGTGGGAGGAGAATCATTGGTTCACCCAGTGGATCTGTTAGGGATACCACTAAGTGTGGGAGGTGAATCATTGGTTCACCTAGTGGATCTGTTAGGGATACCACTTAGTGTGGGAGGAGAATCATTGGTTCACCCAGTGGATCTGTTAGGGATACCACTTAGTGTGGGAGGAGAATCATTGGTTCACCCAGTGGATCTGTTAGGGATACCACTTAGTGTGGGAGGAGAATCATTGGTTCACCTAGTGGATCTTTTAGGGATACCACTTAGTGTGGGAGGAGAATCATTGGTTCACCCAGTGGATCTGTTAGGGATACCACTTAGTGTGGGAGGAGAATCATTGGTTCACCCAGTGGATCTGTTAGGGATACCACTTAGTGTGGGAGGAGAATCATTGGTTCACCCAGTGGATCTGTTAGGGATACCACTTAGTGTGGGAGGAGAATCATTGGTTCACCTAGTGGATCTGTTAGGGATACCACTTAGTGTGGGAGGAGAATCATTGGTTCACCCAGTGGATCTGTTAGGGATACCACTTAGTGTGGGAGGAGAATCATTGGTTCACCTAGTGGATCTGTTAGGGATACCACTTAGTGTGGGAGGAGAATCATTGGTTCACCCAGTGGATCTGTTAGGGATACCACTTAGTGTGGGAGGAGAATCATTGGTTCACCCAGTGGATCTGTTAGGGATACCACTTAGTGTGGGAGGAGAATCATTGGTTCACCCAGTGGATCTGTAGGGATACCACTTAGTGTGGGAGGAGAATCATTGGTTCACCCAGTGGATCTGTTAGGGATACCACTAAGTGTGGGAGGAGAATCATTGGTTCACCCAGTGGATCTGTTAGGGATACCACTTAGTGTGGGAGGAGACTCATTGGTTCACCTAGTGGATCTGTTAGGGATACCACTTAGTGTGGGAGGAGAATCATTGGTTCACCCAGTGGATCTGTTAGGGATACCACTTAGTGTGGGAGGAGAATCATCGGTTCACCTAGTGGATCTGTTAGGGATACCACTTAGTGTGGGAGGAGAATCATCGGTTCACCTAGTGGATCTGTTAGGGATACCACTTAGTGTGGGAGGAGAATCATTGGTTCACCCAGTGGATCTGTTAGGGATACCACTTAGTGTGGGAGGAGAATCATTGGTTCACCTAGTGGATCTGTTAGGGATACCACTTAGTGTGGGAGGAGAATCATTGGTTCACCCAGTGGATCTGTTAGGGATACCACTTAGTGTGGGAGGAGAATCATTGGTTCACCCAGTGGATCTGTTAGGGATACCACTTAGTGTGGGAGGAGAATCATTGGTTCACCTAGTGGATCTGTTAGGGATACCACTTAGTGTGGGAGGAGAATCATTGGTTCACCCAGTGGATCTGTTAGGGATACCACTTAGTGTGGGAGGAGATCATTACCACTTAGTGTGGGAGGAGAATCATTGGTTCACCCAGTGGATCTGTTAGGGATACCACTTAGTGTGGGAGGAGAATCATTGGTTCATCTAATGGATCTGTTAGGGATACCACTTAGTGTGGGAGGAGAATCATTGGTTCACCTAGTGGATCTGTTAGGGATACCACTTAGTGTGGGAGGAGAATCATTGGTTCACCTAGTGGATCTGTTAGGGATACCACTTAGTGTGGGAGGAGAATCATTGGTTCACCTAGTGGATCTGTTAGGGATACCACTAAGTGTGGGAGGTGAATCATTGGTTCACCCAGTGGATCTGTTAGGGATACCACTTAGTGTGGGAGGAGACTCATTGGTTCACCCAGTGGAT
The DNA here is from genome assembly GCF_041381155.1 of Argopecten irradians. Taxonomy (NCBI): domain Eukaryota; kingdom Metazoa; phylum Mollusca; class Bivalvia; order Pectinida; family Pectinidae; genus Argopecten; species Argopecten irradians. The sequence continues at coordinate 11,349,163 of NC_091140.1, read as the reverse complement.
CTGTTAGGGATACCACTTAGTGTGGGAGGAGACTCATTGGTTCACCCAGTGGATCTGTTAGGGATACCACTTAGTGTGGGAGGAGAATCATTGGTTCACCTAGTGGATCTGTTAGGGATACCACTAAGTGTGGGAGGTGAATCATTGGTTCACCTAGTGGATCTGTTAGGGATACCACTTAGTGTGGGAGGAGACTCATTGGTTCACATACGCCTTAGATTTACTAGACTTCATTTGGTGTTCATATCGTAGCAAATTAAGTGAAGGGAACCACATGCAGAACATAGTTATAGGTTCACATAGAAGACTTCAATGGGATAGGGGCACCAAAGGTTCAAAGTCTCTCACCTTAAGAGACATTTGAACTCTTCTAATTCAAAGGCCAAAACAGTTTATCATGATTTTTCAGGGGTTAATTATAAAGAAGTATTGGTATCACATTTGGAAGACTTCGTTATTTCAGATCAAATAGAAAACACATTGAAAACCAGTCACAGCAACATAATTATAATCATGCACTAATGCATGTGTACAAGGATTATTTTAAGAATATTGTACAGTGAAACTAGCCAAATGACCAATAGGTATACAACATCATATTCAAGTTTAAGGATGATTCTCAACTATTTGCCTGTCATGCAGAATTCTGAAGATTCAAGAATATACATGAATCCTTTAAAGAGCAGACATATATACAATGTACAATGTATACTGAAATTTCCTGACGTCTTTAAAAACAAAACAAAAAATCTCTTAGTTCATTTTAGTTAGATTCTCCTGGAGTGTCTTTAAAGAGAATTCTCCTAAATCAGAGTTACTTCCCTTCATTTATTTTAAGTACTGACAAAAAGAAATAAAGGGAAGTAACTCTGATGGATCAGACAAAGTGAAACGAAGGAAGTAACTTTGATGGAACAGAATGACATGGAAAAGCAGTACCTCAGATTGTAGTAATTTTACAGATAATACACGCAAATCATTACTGTTTATATTTTTTTTACTTCTTGATTTCTTATTTGATACCTTGGTTTAAAAAGAAAGACTTATATTTCAGAATAAAATCAAAACAAGAGAAAATATGACAGTAACAATTAAGATATTTCCTTTCCAACAGTAACCAGGTTTTCTGCATGGTTTTGTACCTGTATATTTTTACACACATACCTGTGTGTACCTGTGAAATAATTACATACTATACAACAATCATAATATACAGCACAAAAATAACCTATGATCTATAACCTATAGGAATACATTTAATAATTTGGCACTTGTTGTAATCATACAAAAATTGTAAAATAAAATCAATATAATTCATGATTTTACTAGTTATACAGATGTTTCCCTGCCAGCTATACAATGCAACTGTAGCTACCAACTATAAATTGTACATAACCAAACATCTCATCTAAACTTTGATTATTAAATGTAGACTTGAACACAGTATAGCCATATGAAATTTTAACACAGAGATGACTGTTGTTGGGTATACTTCTGATTAATACAGAAATGATCTACAAATCCTCTATACCTTGTTTCTGGATAATCAAATTTGACTTATGATCGTTAGAAGACAGCTAGCTATATAAATACATATATCAGGATACTGTACACTGCTATCTGTTACCCAATGTTCACACTCATACATCCTCAATATTCTAGGGGTTACTATTACTGTCATAATATCTACCCATGGACTATGTCATAGCAAAACTGAAGGCTCTGTGTTCAACCTCTGATGATACTGGCCATGGTAATTTGGTCCTTTGATAGACATCAAAAGAATCCAGTATCAGTACACTGTATGACTTTTAAATTGGGGTTGCTGTCTCTGTATTCTTCACAGTACCATGAATAACCTCTGTAGGCATGTTATTGGTCAACTTTTCTCTTCTGAAATGTCTTCAGACAATTTCAGTTTCACTACAACATACATAGTCAAAGTGTGAATATAATGACAGTGGTAGTAACCCCTGGGGATGACACTGATGATGATGGTTAGTATGATTTCACTACTACAAAGGTGTGTGCCCGTCAATCCAGTACGTGTACTCATGTAAGTCCCTTAGTTTCTGGGCCTACCAAGACTTCAGGTATTGCATGCTGAGAGGAACCCATCATCTGATCACACTATGCTACAGTGTATCACAGTACAGTCAACCATGATTCTCTGATGATGAGCAGGACCAGTGATAGAAGTATAATTAAGAAAACTTAACAATAAATAAAAATGATCTTTAGAGGAATTGGAGTAGCTCACATCCGACAGCCATTGGGATCACTGTAAAACAGGAATATTTCACTGTCTTTATTCGTCCTCTTATAAAGATTTCTATTTGAAGTCCAAACTTTTTAATCTATTTGCCTAGTCTTCAATTCTCATTTCAGAAGTTTGGCAAAAGCAGTGGATAAGTATGTATCGAGATTACAATACTTGATAATTTTCTGTTTTAATTTCTGATTCAGAAAACAATATTTTAATCAAATCATCTAAAATTGACATGGCAAAAGCTAAAGAAATTTATACATCCCTGAAAACACCACTGGCATATAATGAAACAAAAAGGAGAAAATAAATTAAAACTCTAAATTAATTCTAAGGAACATTGAATGCCCAGGTAAAAGGCTTATAATAACCACATGAACAAAGGATAAAATAAAGAATAATACTAAGAGGTAAAATAGCACTACACGTATATGTACTTTATACAGAAATGACAAAATCATTCTCTGTCTTTACATAGCACTTTACACCAGTTAACAAAATAAGTATGATTAAGTGGAGAGAAAATATAAACAAAACAATACTGATTTACAAACTTAAGAAATGAATAGAACTAACTGTAACACCACATTTAGAGGACAAGAAGCTCTGTATAAGTGACATTGAGTTTAAGACCGTGTAAAAATGATTAACCTTGAGGTACCTGGTAACCAAAGTTAAATGTGTTGTCAATTTGTCCTACACATGAAAGCTTGACAAATAATTACAGTACTATTGTCACTGGTTTAATCAATAATGAACTTTCTTATTCCATTAGATTATATTTTCTGAGGCAAGTATGCTTAAGTTGATTTCTCACAATGATATTAACTGATGGTTAATGAAGGTATACAGAAAACTTCCTAAACCATTGATAGTAAGTCACCTTCTTGGCTACCACTTGATAAAATAATTTAGTCAAATATATATATCTATAAAGGTCATCTGTCTACAATAGTCATTTATAGACAGGTGAACTATATTCAGAAGTAAATTATACAAATATAGTAAATCCCACCAAAAGGGGTCTGTGTTTCCTTTATAGACAGGTATGACTTCAATTAAACACCATACAAGCCACCATCATTAGTTCAGAATATATTGATACAATATATTACCTGTCATAAGTTCTGCAGCCCCAGAATCTGTTCCTGATAAAAATCACATGTTAAGTAATTTTGTTTAAAATCTTAATAAATCGCAAGTCAACACATACATATTTCAGTACAATAATCCATACCAGCGTCTGTGGATGGTAATATTTCCTGAGTTTACTATAACTCAAAATCCTAGGGCAAGAAAAACAATCTCGCCTGATTGCAGCAATAATTTGTTGTTTTGTATGATTACACATAAACACATGTGAGGTATCCTGTTGACATCAAATAAGTCAAGATCAACACAATAGTATCAGGTAGAACATCAATTTGTAGATATATACCGGTACCTTGTAATACGACTGGTACATTTACAAATGACTTTCTGCTGCTACACTATACATGTGCTGCCACTACATTAAAACATCGTAAATGCTTTCATTAAGGTCAATTTCAAATAAAAATATGTTTTGTATGAGATTTACTTTTAAATGTTAATCTACAAATAACTTTCTGTTGTATTTAACATGTAACTGTTGGAAATGCTTTCAGTAATTAACCTGGACTAGACCTCACACTTTTGTAGTTATAGTAAATAACATGACTTAGTCCTACCTACTTAATACTACCTTATTAAGACTCATCCCGTCTTTCATTTTTACAGAGTTATCTTCCCTTGTGTGTATTATTAATTATAAAGTCATTATTTCCTGAGTCGAACTTGCATTGTTTCTCAATTTCTCAAACAATTTATTAAAATTAAGTTACATCACAATCACTTCTTACCCACAAGGGCAGATAACTCTGTAATATACAGACATTATCGGTACATGTGTATTTCACTGACCGAATGTTTATAATGTAGAGATGAGCAGGATTGTTTAAAGTGATTGCATTTTTGACTATCATCACACGTAAAGAAATCCCTGCAGAACTGACATAATAAGGTCATGAATAATAACACTGATCTCCTGTCTAGTGTTGCTTATCAACATCAACATCTTCAGCAACCTTCTGCTTGTACGTATAATTATTGGTCACACACATATAATACTGATTCCCTGAGGAAAGACCATTGTTACAAAAGGCTTTTGAATGTCCATGGTTCAGTACACAGTACTAGAACAACTATAACAATCATTAGATATATCTACAAATCATTATGTATGGAATATTTTGGTGTGCACAATTACCTTCCTGTCAGCAGATATCATATATAGTAAACAAACTGATTTCCTCAAGTAATTACGTTTAGCAAGATTAAAGATTAATTTGAGAACAATTCAAATATGGTAACATATATCATGACTGATTTGTTTCAGTTACACAAAATACTGTAGAGCTTTTAAACTGAAATCATGATAGTTAATTGCCCTAAAAATTATCAGGTGGGAATATACAGAATTATGTTGGAGCAGAAAGAAGTTGGTGTACAGTAAGGTAATTCATTTAGATACACAGTTATAATAGGAAACCACCAGTCAACAACCTCAACTGATCAACAGGTTATACATGATCTTCAAATATAAATTAAAACATCATCAGGCCACTTTAAACCCATCTTCAAAGATTCATGGCCATTTTGTAACCACAAAACTGTAAAAATGTTAAAATCAGAACAGCTGGTTAAAATATAAAAAGTCTCATCCCCAGTGTGCTGCATTAGATATGTATTAACAATAATAGTATATTATCACAAAGTCACGGTCCAGTTCATGCATATACCGGTATAACCATTCAGTGTTTGCCAACATCACCATCAGTAAACATGTCATCAACTGTGGTATTTCTGTCTGCTTCTATCAAAGGCATCTGTTATGGCTTGTCTGTAAGGAAAGGAAATACTTCACAAAATGTAACGGGGAGTATACTATAAAGGAAGATTGCTACAACAGATAATAAACAGGATGTTCCTTTTTAGATGTGGTTATATATCTAAACTGTACAGTACTTATAGTAGAAAAGTGAAGAATATGTCCTGGTTTAATGACATGTTTATCATTTTTTTTATCTTTGATAATTTTACCACATTAACATTTTAAAGAACTTGATATATTTCTAAGAAATTAAATCTATGCATAGTAATCCCATGTCAGTATTGTAGTTAGACAAAATCAACACGTGTCTATAATAAAAGTACACAGTTTCATCGCTGATTGATATATAAAATAAGTATCCTTTATTATTGGTCAAGGAAGTAATATCAACAGTTATTTTCCATATAACACTTGATCCTTATAGACATATGTCTGTAGGATACGAATTACTTAAAGTAGTAAATATAGGGCAAAGAAGTAAATCTAACAGTGTGGACAAAAGATTGTCGAATTTTCGAGACGATCTGCCCCTTTGTCAAGACACAAGAAGAACAAATAAAATTACATGTTAAGGATGGTCACGAGATCGACTAGGAAATTTGACAATCATTTGTCCACACTGTTAGAATTACTTCTTTGCCCGATATCTTTTATATTATTTATATATACAAATTTAGCATTACAATTAACTTGTGGTTACACAATAAATTTATGGACTGGTATTTATATTATTTTTGTGGGGATCTGATTACTTACATGAAAACTCCTTTATGTCGGATATAGGCCTCCACATGTCCTCCGTCTACATAACGGATCTCTGCGCCTGGCCAGATCTTATCCAAACCGAGCACTTCGTCACGTGGAATGTAACCATCGTGTTTTGCTGTTACAATAATAATCAAGTTCTGGTCCACTGGTTTTGAATAATGTCCAAGATGTGTGCACTCATCCATAACACCGATCAAGAAGGCTAGTGAAGCTTCGTCCCTTTTGCCAATTTCCATCCATTTTTCACTTATAGACTGATACAGAGGCTCAAGGTTAATGTCCGGAGCTTTGATGGAGGACATGGCTGGTAGAATAGCCCTCTTCCATAGACCTAGTTCCTCCCCACTCTTCATACCAAGTCCTTCATCACTCCCCATCTGTAGCCCCTCCCCATTCCCCACACGCAGCCCCTCCCCAGACCCAATATTTAGTCCCTTACCACTTTTAATGCCTAGCTCGTCCCCACTTAGTACTGGCTCCTCAATAGACTTAAGGTTTTCTTGTTGTGGAGGAGAATAATTGTTTATCACATAATTTGCTGCCATTTCATATCCTTTTTTCAGGTCCTCAGGGTTTTCTATGTCGTACACAGCTCTGCGACCTTCGGAGTAAGCTGACATATCCCACTACAACAAGATGGTCAAAGATCAGTATACAAGTTACCTAGTACCCCAATCTTCAAAACCTGAAACACTGCGGCGGTTTAATGTATGTGACAAAGACAAATTAACTCAAGTTTATTGACCATTCCTCAACTTAAAATTCTCCATAGGAAAGCATTAAAGGGACAATTCAGTCTAAGAGAACATTAGAATTTGTATATATATATCAGATAAAACAAGTTCTAATGGAAATTAGATCAGTCAGTTTTACTGTGATATGCCTGAAACGCCTATGGTGGCGACATGTGTGTGAAATATTCAAACTTGCTCGCTGTCCGCCATTACACACTGTGGTCGAACTTCTTGTATGCCGAACCCTGTCCCTTGCTCGTAAAGTAATGCAACTTTTGGCGTGAACTGCTCAAATCGCTCTGACAGTAGTGTGTTTACCTTATTAGGTGAATTGTCTTGCCTAAAAATCATTTTATCACCTTCTCAGTGGTTATGTAGTTCATTTGTTTAACGTGCGTGACTTTGGCTCGGGTATGGGTAGAGTTAATATTGTACCTGCTTAATCGTATTGATCAACGATTTGATATTTCAACGATATTAATTAAAATACTTAACAATGTCGTGGAATTTGTCACTGTTTTACGTTATATGTTTCATAAGAAATGTAGAACAATACATTTATGCTATATTTTGCTTATTGGTTATGTAAAATAATTTGCCTGAGTGAATTGTCTCTTTAAGCAAATTAAGGAAAAAATCTAAAGATCAGGAACCATCCTACAGAAAAATTTTAATTTCTCAAAAAGTGTCTTTTAAGTTAAGGAATGTTGATGAGCCATGCCCAGTATAAACACTGAGAAAAGCTCAGTTTGTCAGATATTACAGTAATCAATGACCTAGAATGCATGGATATAAAGGTGCTTAGAAAAGACTTCCATCAAGCAAAGGAAATTAATGTTAATAATTATTATTAGGAAAGTCTTGTGAATTGCAATGATCTTATATACCTCAAAGGTTAGTGGTGCTTTTCTGGATAGCATCATTTTCTCAGCATACAGAAAATTTGATTGTTGACTGTGACCATCAATCATAAAATAAATGTTCCTAGGTGGGACTGTGGCCATGCACTTTGGTATTATATTTACAGTTTGCACTGACATGGAATCAATAACCATGCTTTCTAGTATTATCATTATCAGTGTATAATGATATAACAACATGTGCAGCGATTCTATTGTTACGGGAATTGTCGCTGGTGTAGCAACGGGAGGTCATGACCCCACTTTTGGTGGGAACATATATGAATGACTTGATTCCAATCAGCTGTTCAATCAATTCGTTGACGATGATGTATAATGATAATGGAGCACATGTAAATTATGTAACCCTTCGCCGGGGTTACATAATTTACACAGGCTCCATTATCATTATAACCTCACAAACTCAACAAAATAAAAGTCTATTCTTTAAATGTTGGGCCATCTTAAACGCTGGACCACTGTGGCCCCACCCACGATGGATCTGATGTTTGTCTTATATCAACCATACAGTACCTGATCCTGTGATAGGAGATCTACCATTTCCTTATATTCTGATCCATCTTTGTATTGAGATTCCAGCTTTTTCCAATTAATACCATTCCTCAGTACTCCCTGTATTGTATAAAGCAGGCATGTATATCAGGTACTGGAGAAGATTCGCTGAAGAAGTCATTTTATTTCTATAATATGTTCGACGTACATTCACCATGACATACAGAATTTATATTTTTTAATGTTTTTACAATAACATGAAATGTCTGTGTGGTCATACTTATGTTGTTTGGAGTTGCCAACTTTCTTATAAATATTGAGTATTTACTAAATGTATGTAGATATATTTGTGCTTAGTCCTTAAAACAAAGAATACACATTATAATTTTACATTCATGGTTCAAGTGAAAACAAAAATGGTTTCTACAAAGTTTTTAACTCTGTTGGTATATATTTTGATATCAAAAGGGATGTAGTTATGTTATAGATACCAGTTGTTACCTTGGTGTAGACAGAAGACGCTGTAGTCCAGGACAAACAGGGAACTAACACCAGGGGCTTGTGCCAGTTGGTGGCTGCTAAACATGCCATCTGAAGTCAATTTAAAACATTTCTTGTCATTTTTCATTTTGGGAATGATTAACAAATTTAACAATGATGATGCCATGAGATATTTTGAAGTATTCAACCACATTAAAAGCCACCAAAGTTTCCATAATATTGATATCACTTAATTCTCTCCATGATAAAAGTAATAAGACACCAATATTTTTGGTTTATTAAGATGAATTCACTAAGAGATTTAACATATCACTTAATAATTTAGTTCAAGCATACATACATATGCAGTCTTTTACACTTGACTTTGGTTTGTTTAGTTTTACGTCCTATTAACAGCCAGGGTCATGTAAGGACGTGCCAGGTTTGTTGGTGGAGGAAAGCCGGAGTACCCGGAGAAAAACCACCGGCCAGCGGTCAGTACCTGGCAACTGCCCCACATGGGATTCGAACCCGCATCCCAGAGGTGGAGGGCTTGTGGTAATATGTCGGGACATCTTAACCACTCGGCCACCGCGGCCCCTTACACTTGACCAAACATGTTAGGAAATTCACAACTACATGTAAAACTTGTTATTTCTACAAACGATAGAAAAGTTGCTTTCACAAATACCTTTCTCGACTACTGCAGTGGCAATTCATGTAACACCGTTTTATTATCGATAAACAAAAGTAATTCCCCTATTTGAGTCAACTACTTACATGACCTCCTAATGAGATACCAGTGATCCCCAGAGGTCCATATCCCTGACTTTCACACCAGCGTAACAGGACAAGAGATTCCAGGGTAAGACCAGCCCCCATCACAAACAGATCGTTCACATGCAGCAGGAATGAACGTCTGCAAAATAAAATTGTATCAAATAGAAATGAAGATTTAATTTGTACATTTCAAGACAAAAACAAAAATTTTCAAAAGAAATGAGCACAAAAGTTTAGGAAACAGTTTTTTGACAACTTACGTTTGCGTCTTTGGTTTTCTGGAACCATCTGTGTCTTGGCTAAGGAATCATATGAAAGGCATTTTATTGTAATCATGATACTTTAATTTTAAAGCTTTGAGAAAGCTCCTACAAATGCACAAAAAGCAAAATAGAAATAGTGAATTGTGGCTTGCTAGATATCTACCAACAAAGGATACAAAAAGGGTTCTCCACCAGCAGTGAGGCGATCCCTTTCTTTAACAGTGGCACCGCCATCCTCTCCTCTCGGTTCCTGAAGCCCTGGAAACAGAACAGAGATGACATTACATGATATATTCAGCATTTGGTTATGAAATCAATTTGACAATTTTTCTAGGACCTGTATGGCTTTATAGTGATAATCAAGCGGATGATGGATGAATTGTTGAGGATAAAATATGCACAATATCAATGCATGTTTTCCCAATTCAGCGATAAATCATCCAATTCTCTTAATCTTTTTATCACACTGATAATACTTCAGTACCAGGAACAGTAAATAAACTTATTTTTGCATGAAATTAAATTTGATGTTTTTTGCTGGTGATTAGAATTTGTGTATATTAAAACTTGCATGGAAAAAGTTAAAGAGGATGTGGTCTTCAAGGTTTCAATTATTAGGCTCAAGATCTTATTAACAGCTAATTAACTTTTAAGTCGCTCCGATTTGTCTATTCCGACCTCAAAATCAGTCTGGTATTTAGAATTGGGAGGAATTGGTTTGTGACATTTGAATTACTATAAATAAAGAGGAATTAATTCCATACATCACATCTATGCTCGGTTTTAAGAGGGGATGGTTTGAGAAGTTACATTGTATAACATATCAATCTACAACTATCATCCAGGAAGCCAGCTTATACTGGGTTTTTTTTTATTATTTCATAAAAGCATCCAAAACACATACTCATAAGTTCTCTACATGCAGAGTACTACTGAAAACTACTTACATGGTCCCCAGTACCGGCCAGTTGTAAACATACAGGTTTGTAATTTTCACTCTGCCAGTCTTTTGGAAGAATTAACTTGAATCTGAAGAAAATTAAACATGTGTTTATCAAGATATGATTTCAAATCAAATCAATATCTGTTACGTACTCGGTATATTGAAATCCTACGAAAATTGAAAAAACTTATTTGAAATAACAGGATATATATGCAACTAGGGCATAGGGGCTATATGGATTTATGTGAACAGGGTTTTCTTAATTATATTTCAAATTCACAAAGTGTGTTTCAACAGATCTTCAAATTCACAGTGTGTTTCAACAGATATAACTCATGTCAGTTGCCAAACACACAGTTCAGATTCTGGTTTTAACCTTTAGTTTACTATTCATGGCCTTATTACAATAAAATAGGTTACGTTTTAGTTTCTGGTTTAGCTTTGTGTGGAGATTTATGTTGTAGAGGTATTGCTGTGTATATGGTTTAATCTAGGGGAGATAACTACACTCTAGATATATACAGTCAAACCTAGATGTTTTGAAGTTCAAGGGACCGACAGAAAAACTTTGATATATCGAGACTTCGAATTATTCATAGTTGGAATTAAAAAAATATTTTTTTTAATACCATGAGCAACTGTTACAGTTGTGTACATGTCATCTCCATTCCAGAAACTTAATAATCATCTTATCTTGCATATAAATTTTTTTTTTTTTAAAAAGTATAAAATCAATCACCTGCATTGTTATCGTTTACAATAAATATATTTGGTGAATACCTGTCAGTGATCTGTACAAGTAATTTTGTTTGGTTTGATTCATCGATTGTCAATTACCTAAAATTCTTAAGAAATAGTCTGTGAAAAAAAGTTTGATACATCGAAAACTTTGATTCATAAAACTTTGATACATCGAAAACTTTGATTCATAAAACTTTGATTCATTCATTGGTTTGTTAGTAATGTTATATTGTGAAGAAATTCGGGACCAAGCAAAAAGTTTGATACAGCGAGAAATTTGATTCCCCGATGTTCAAATCATCGCGGTTTGACTGTATGTACGATTTATTTCCCTTTACTGTAATGTCCAGTGTTGAAGAATAGTTTTGACAGTTTTAGAAACTGTTTGTGTCATCTATGAAGATTAAAAATGTTTTCTCTGAAGTACACATCAGGATTATTCAGTTGTAATAACCAGCTGAAATTGAACAGATCTTGCATCATGTGTAACTCTCATTCCATCACCTACATTTTCTCTCTTTAGTGGACTTCACCCTTTTATAATGACTTACTTGGCCGTTCTGGCTTTCTCTGGCATTACTCCCGGTAGGTGTCTCTCAAACGGTGAGGTAAAATGGCCTTCGATGGTTCTCATGTTTTTCTTCTCCACTGTTTCTTCCTTAAGATAGATACATGTAATATATTAAATTCTTAACAAGGCTTTTGTTTGAGAATGTTGTATATTCCTTTCAATTATTTTAAATATTTAAGTCATGTCATCTAGTATAAGAAGAGGTTTCAAGCTTACCATGTCAGCAGGTTTAATTTCAAAAGTATTATCAAAGTTTATAATATGGTACACAATAGCAACAAGCAATTGCTCATTCACAAGCATGCTTATGAAAACTTCATAAGTTATTTTCCTGATAGAGAATGCCTTCCTACATTACTGGGGTTCGTTGTGATATATGTAACTTGTTTATTGTGTAATACATGTACTTGAAAAAAAAAAGTTTTCTTACTTGCCTTGCTTGCTTTTGATAGTTAACAAAAGTTTCTGTACATTGTATCAAAACCATCAGATCAATGTTCAGGATGAAATCTAAATACATACGATGGATTTACATGTAATGTTGAATATTGACCTACCTTGTCAATGATAACACGATGGATTTACATGTAATGTTGAACATTGACCTACCTTGTCAATGATAATACGATGGATTTACATGTAATGTTGAACATTGACCTACCTTGTCAATGATAACACGATGGATTTACATGTAATGTTGAACATTGACCTACCTTGTCAATGATAACACGATGGATTTACATGTAATGTTGAACATTGACCTACCTTGTCAATGATAACACGATGGATTTACATGTAATGTTGAACATTGACCTACCTTGTCAATGATAACACGATGGATTTACATGTAATGTTGAACATTGACCTACCTTGTCAATGATAATACGATGGATTTACATGTAATGTTGAACATTGACCTACCTTGTCAATGATAACACGATGGATTTACATGTAATGTTGAACATAGACCTACCTTGTCAATGATAATACGATGGATTTACATGTAATGTTGAACATTGACCTACCTTGTCAATGATAACACGATGGATTTACATGTAATGTTGAACATTGACCTACCTTGTCAATGATAATACGATGGATTTACATGTAATGTTGAACATTGACCTACCTTGTCAATGATAACCTTGTCCAGTGACATATTGACCATATATCTACAGGTGTCTCGGTTGGAAATCTTCTTACGAAAGTCAAAGATCCTGAGAACACAAGAATCACAGAATGTCATGTACAAATGTACATAAAATACATATACACACAATGATAAACATTTCATGAATATTGTCCCAACTCAAAGTTCTTGTAAGATCAAAACTATTATACAATCACTGTTGGTATATATCTTTCCTTTTGATTTACATTTAAGTGGTATTTAGCAATATACTGGGATCAAATAAAACAGTTTATTACATAATTTGTTTACACCAATCTATATATGAGGAAATATAATATTTCCAACTATTATCCCGACCGTTCAATAAAACTTTGTTATATTGCACAGTTCGAAGTTATATTGCACGCTACCATGGAAACGTTATATTGCACGGTTCGAGATGTTATATTGCACGGCTTTTGGAACACCTCGCCGTTGTTGTCTAGCTTCATAAAAAACCTCCGAGGAATCGCGCGTATCACTGAGTTACGTTAATGACGTCACAAAGGTTCACGCTAAATTTCGCGCTAGTTTTATAGATGTCGGATCAAGCACGCCATTGACGTTGCTCGCTGTGCTTGACAGTTGGTTTTATCAAGTAGAGGACGAACACGACGAATGTATTGGATTAAAAGGCTGCATAAAGTTCTAATAATTTAAAAGAATGCAATACGACATGAAAAGTGGAGTTACGCCATGGAGTACGTGGACTCAGACGCCAATCTTCAATATGATTAGAAGGTTTCCCATACGATGCGGTGATGAAGATTTTGATCTGTGATTCTGAAATTCATTAAAAATCAACTAAAAAACTGGTGATTAATTGATTATGTAATAAAACAAATATTTCATGGGTTACTCAGTGCTCTAGTTCATAATATTTACCCCTCGGTGATGGTAATCAACAAATGTTATATTGCACTCGGCCTTTGGCCTCGTGCAATATAACATTTGTTGATTACCATCACCTCGGGTTAAATATTATGAACTAGAGCACAGTAACCCATGAAATATTTGTATAATAGTGCATGTATCTGAAAATCAAATAAGCCTGATCTATATTTATGACCACTAAACAACATCTAATGTCTCTTCTTCAAAATAATTATAACCTATAGCAGGGCCACAGGGCTTAATTAGGGTTAGTTCAACACTTAATTATGGTTAGTTCAACACTTAATTATGGTTAGTTCAACACTTAATTATGGTTAGTTCAACACTTAGTTATGGTTAGTTCAACACTTAATTATAGTTAGTTCAACACTTAATTATAGTTAGTTCAACACTTAATTATGGTTAGTTCAACACTTAATTATGGTTAGTTCAACACTTAATTATGGTTAGTTCAACACTTAGTTATGGTTAGTTCAACACTTAATTATGGTTAGTTCAACACTTAGTTATGGTTAGTTCAACACTTAAATATGGTTAGTTCAACACTTAATTATGGTTAGTTCAACACTTAATTATAGTTAGTTCAACACTTAATTATGGTTAGTTCAACACTTAATTATGGTTAGTTCAACACTTAATTATGGTTAGTTCAACACTTAATTATGGTTAGTTCAACACTTAGTTATGGTTAGTTCAACACTTCAATATGGTTAGTTCAACTTAATTATGGTTAGTTCAACACTTAATTATGGTTAGTTCAACACTTAATTATGGTTAGTTCAACACTTAATTATGGTTAGTTCAACACTTAATTATGGTTAGTTCAACACTTAATTATGGTTAGTTCAACACTTAATTATGGTTAGTTCAACACTTAATTATGGTTAGTTCAACACTTAATTATGGTTAGTTCAACACTTAATTATGGTTAGTTCAACACTTAATTATGGTTAGTTCAACACTTAATTATGGTTAGTTCAGGTTAGTTCAACACTTAATTATGGTTAGTTCAACACTTATTATGGTTAGTTCAACACTTAATGGTTAGTTCAACACTTAATTATGGTTAGTTCAACACTTAATTATGGTTAGTTCAACACTTAATTATGGTTAGTTCAACACTTAATTATGGTTAGTTCAACACTTAATTATGGTTAGTTCAACACTTAATTATGGTTAGTTCAACACTTAATTATGGTTAGTTCAACACTTAAGATTGTTCAACACTTAAGATTAGAACTTATATGCATGGGATTCAGAAGAAATCAGAGACTTGTGCAGTACTACATGTACATGTGCATAGAGGCATGTATATATTCATAACTGTATTTACATTTAAATATCAGATTTAGGAGATAAAGACTGCAGATATATACATAATAAACAGAAAGATATTGGAAGATAAGGACTACCGATATGTACATTATACACAGACAGATAATGGGAGATAAGGACTACCGATATGTACATTATACACAGACAGATAATGGGAGATAAGGACTACCGATATGTACATTATACACAGAAAGATATTAGGAGATAAGGACTACCGGTATGTTATGTACATTATACACAGACAGATAATGGGAGATAAGGACTACCGATATGTACATTATACACAGACAGATAATGGGAGATAAGGACTACCGATATGTACATTATACACAGAAAGATATTAGGAGATAAGGACTACCGGTATGTACATTATACACAGAAAGATAATGGGAGATAAGGACTACCGGTATGTACATTATACACAGAAAGATATTAGGAGATAAGGACTTCCGGTATGTACATTATACACAGACAGATAATGGGAGATAAGGACTACCGATATGTACATTATACACAGACAGATAATGGGAGATAAGGACTACCGATATGTACATTATACACAGAAAGATATTAGGAGATAAGGACTACCGGTATGTACATTATACACAGAAAGATAATGGGAGATAAGGACTACCGGTATGTACATTATACACAGACAGATAATGGGAGATAAGGACTACCGGTATGTACATTATACACAGACAGATAATGGGAGATAAGGACTACCGATATGTACATTATACACAGACAGATAATGGGAGATAAGGACTACCGGTATGTACATTATACACAGACAGATAATGGGAGATAAGGACTACCGGTATGTACATTATACACAGAAAGACAATGGGAGATAAGGACTACCGGTATGTACATTATACACAGACAGATAATGGGAGATAAGGACTACCGATATGTACATTATACACAGAAAGATAATGGGAGATAAGGACTACCGGTATGTACATTATACACAGACAGATAATGGGAGATAAGGACTACCGGTATGTACATTATACACAGACAGATAATGGGAGATAAGGACTACCGATATGTACATTATACACAGACAGATAATGGGAGATAAGGAATATACCGGTATATACATTATACACAGACAGATATTAGGAGACAAGGACTACCAGTGTATACATTATACACAGACAGATAATGTCTACCGGTATGTACATTATACACAGAAAGATATTGGGAGATAAGGACTACCGGTATGTACATTATACACAGAAAGATATTGGGAGATAAGGACTACCAATATATATACATTATACACAGACAGATATTGAGAGATAAGGACTACCGGTATGTACATTATACACAGACAGATATTAGGAGATAAGGACTACCAGTATATACATTATACACAGACAGATAATGGGAGATAAGGACTACCGGTATGTACATTATACACAGACAGATAATGGGAGATAAGGACTACCGGTATGTACATTATACACAGAAAGATAATGGGAGATAAGGACTACCGGTATGTACATTATACACAGAAAGATATTGAGAGATAAGGACTACTGGTATGTACATTATACACAGAAAGATATTGGGAGATAAGGACTACCAATATATATAAATTATACACAGACAGATATTGAGAGATAAGGACTACCGGTATGTACATTATACACAGACAGATATTGGGAGATAAGGAATATACCGATATATACATTATACACAGACAGATATTAGGAGATAAGGACTACCAGTATATACATTATACACAGACAGATAATGGGAGATAAGGACTACCGATATGTACATTATACACAGAAAGATAATGGGAGATAAGGACTACCGGTATGTACATTATACACAGAAAGATATTGGGAGATAAGGACTACCAATATATATAAATTATACACAGACAGATATTGAGAGATAAGGACTACCGGTATGTACATTATACACAGACAGATAATGGGAGATAAGGACTACCGATATGTACATTATACACAGAAAGATAATGGGAGATAAGGTATGTACATTATACACAGACAGATAATGGGAGATAAGGACTACCGATATGTACATTATACACAGAAAGATAATGGGAGATAAGGACTACCGATATGTACATTATACACAGAAAGATAATGGGAGATAAGGACTACCAGTATGTACATTATACACTGACAGATAATGGGAGATAAGGACTACCGGTATATACATTATACACAGAAAGATAATGGGAGATAAGGACTACCGATATGTACATTATACACAGAAAGATAATGGGAGATAAGGACTACTGATGGGAGATAAGGACTACCGGTATGTACATTATACACAGACAGATAATGGGAGATAAGGACTACCGGTATGTACATTATACACAGACAGATAATGGGAGATAAGGACTACCGGTATGTACATTATACACAGACAGATAATGGGAGATAAGGACTACACAGAAAGATAATGGGAGATAAGGACTACCGGTATGTACATTATACACAGACAGATAATGGGAGATAAGGACTACCGGTATATACATTATACACAGACAGATAATGGGAGATAAGGACTACCAGTATGTACATTATACACAGAAAGATAATGGGAGATAAGGACTACCGGTATGTACATTATACACAGAAAGATATTGGGAGATAAGGACTACCAGTATATACATTATACACAGACAGATAATGGGAGATACGGACTATACCGGTATATACATTAAAATACACAGACAGATATTGGGAGATAAGGACTATACCGGTATATACATTATACACAGACAGATATTTGGAGATAAAGACTACCGTTATACATACTTTTTAAGATTCTCTGGTGTTCCCCATCCATTTTTGAAGAATTTGTAGACAATGACACTGCGGAAAGCAGCGTCCACTTTACTGATTTGACTCATGGTCAGCGTTTCTGTTTTGGTGCACCAGATTTAAGGACTTTAGTGTGAGTCCTTAAAGCCAATCAATGTATTACAATAAAAAATGAGTTTCTGACACTTTGGCCTCGTGTTTATCCAAATTCACTTTTGGAGTGAAACTGCAAAAGATGAAAATATCATATTAATGATTTCAACAATTACACGATAATGTCACCATCACTCATTTAGAATAATTGTGCTCTTTTCTGTAACATGGTTTACTTGATAATTCAGAATTAACTCTAAATTGTAACCTGTCAAAATCATTCAGAGGGGGAAATATTAATGTAGTGGCCAGACCAGGGTCTGAACCTGCATGGGACCTCCAAACACCAGCTGGATGCTCTACTCACTACTGACTGAGCCACCAGCTGGTCACCGACGATCGTTTGTCAAATTCCAACAAATTCTTCCCTCTTTTATCATGTCTTCGACCACGAAGCCACAACTCACAAGTTTGCATAACTCCTGCTAGGTGAACGCATACTCCCATAGGCATCCTCAATACTTCTGGGGTTATTATTACAGCCGTTATATCCACCCTTGGACAATCTCAAAGTAAAACTGAAGGCAGTTCAGGGAAAAAATCTGATCAATCGCAGGCCTCCAAAGACTTCCTTTGAAAAGTACAGAGAGAATGACACCCAACATAAAAGCTACACACTGTGCAGTGTTATTTAATTAGAGTGTACCATTATACAATTCTGAAATAGTCCAGGGTGGATATAATAATGTCAGTGATAGTAACACCTAGAGAATGTAGGATAGAAATAGGGATGGCAACGTTAACTTGGCTAGTTTATGATCACCGATTTTGTAAAATGTACAGGAGAGGAGAAAATGTAGTCTATAGACTATATAGTTGCTCCATCGATTGAGCACCTGTGTTTTTTTTTTTTTTTAAATAATTTCAAACTACAAAACCTCAATTTGGATAAGTGGAGTTTCTCTGCATATACTTGGTATGAACAAAGACTATTTCTGGCTTTCAATTCATTATATGTAGGTCAGTATTATGTACATTTTTTATTTTATGATTTTTTTTTATATTGAATATAAACAAACACAACATAACTAGGACATAGTTGTTAATATTTACCTAGGATTTATAACCGCCATCTAGCCCTACCGTCCTTGTACTTTTTTACATACGTTTAAGTACAATATGCTTATTTTTATAAATTTAGAATTAATTCTTTAGGCTTATTGTATTTTTATCAACTTTCTTCAGAATTAATTACAAATAGTAGGCCTAATACGCATATAATTTAGCCATAAAATGTTACATTGTTTGAGCTTTGTTTTCAAAATACAAAGTATATCGGTCATTGAAAAAAGGTCACTTCGTCCCACTTACACAGGTAGGGTCAAGACATCCAAAACAAATCATAACGGTCATTTCAGTACTTTTAATAGACATATTGAGTAAATGATTTGAAGAACTCTTATAAAATGTTACGAATGTCATCTTACATTACTCTAGGTTGAATCATTTATTTTGTAGGCCTAGTTTACATCTAGCCTAATTTCAAACTACAAAACATTCATCTCGTTGATTTGGATAAAATAGGCTATCTTACCTTTCAAATGTCAACACGACCCAGTCGAATATGGGTCACCGAGTTAGTCTAAATTTCGTCTACACCTTATGGAACTTCTGACCGTTTACACATACAGACTTCGTGCAATAACTCGAAATAACAACTGAGGTATAAAGACCACCTTTAGTTCAGTTTTCCACACACGTGAATCAGTCCACTTCGAATAAGATCATCCGATGTTGAATCGTCAGTCGTGCTCCCGTTCGATAACGTCACCTGACCCAGTCGCAGTCTCTTAGAAGTTTGAATGCGACGTCGTATTTAGACAAAGCGTTTAGGTGATAATGTATAGTGGTATTGTAACTATTCGCGTAAAAAGTCAGAGCCGGTTGAAGATTACGGATATGGTATTTCGTAAGAAAACTCACGTGTTCATATGATATACCGGGTATGCACGTCGTACCCCTGTAATTCTAAATTTACAGACACGATACATAATTTCTGTTAGAGACGTATTTTTTTTTAACTTAGAATAAGCGAGTAAACAAGTCAGAAACATAACTTCAGTTCAGTACGTAACGTCATTGTACCAAAATTGATACCAATACACGTAGATTTCTCTTATATGACATTTGTTGTTGGGTATGCGTCACTTTTTTCTGTTTTGTTTTCAAAAAGAGCATACAAACTTTATTTTGATGCTTTGTTTTTCTTATTTCAGTGCTTATTTTTATTGTTAGAACGATTAATATCATGTCTCGAAATTTCTAGTTTTTACTGAATACAGTTATAAATTTTACTGTAAAAATTGTACAAGTGTTTTCACAAGAGTACCTGTGCTAATTTGGTACCCTGTAACACCACGTAATGACTTGTGTGATATTTCAATGATTTAAAATCAGTTTTCTGTGGCATTCACCTAAGCTTATATAGTTCCAATGTGGTGTATATGTCAAAAGACCACTATCAATTATTTTTAATGATTGTAAAAAATTTCAATGTAAAAAAACTACAAACATAATTATGAATCAATCAAGTTACAAAATACTTGAATCTAGTAACAGTTTTAGTAAAAATTAAGATGGAGAAATAACGCTATACAAAGAGCAATTTGAACATGACTAAATAAAAAATAATGTGTGGCAACTATATTTTATCTATTTCAGTGTTTATATCTTAAATTTCATTATTTAAGAAAATTTTCTTTGAGGAGGCCCTACGCTTTGAAAAAAACACCACTATTATAGTACAAATAGTAATTGTCGCACAGCCACATTTCTAGGGATTAACACGTTTCAGACAGAGTTATCAATTTCAAAGTTATCTTTCAGAGAAAATAACAGAAATAGTAATGTAAAACGAAGCGTTATAATCAATAAATGATGCATCTTTGGTATCACCACTGAGAAATGAGGTAAACTTTAACAACACAAATGTTTTAGGTATTTTTTTTCCAATTAGGGTATCAATTTGGGTACAGTATCAATAGGGGTACAATGACGTTATATTACATAAAACGAGAATTCCACGGAAGTGGATGTGTCGCCTGCACAGCATCACAAAAATATTTACAGTTGAAAATATAGTTAATAATTACATGTAGGTGAAGTTATCATATGCCGTAACTCTTGCAAATATTGATGGATTTTGACCAGTATCGAAAACATTTTTGATCTCATTGATATAAAGCAATACACATGCACCAAACTTTGTAAAAATCGGACAATAAATACTAATGTTAGATAGCAGAAACCATGTTTTGACGATTTTAAAGTAGCGTAACTCTTGCAAATAATGACGTATTTTACCCATCAAAGATTTCATTGATATAAAGCAATACACCAAATTGGTTGAAATCGGACAATATTATAAAGTTACTGGGCGGAAACCATGGATTTAGGATTTATCTGTTTTGACGATCTTAAAGGCTCGTAGCTCTTGCAAATATTGACGGATTTTGACCATTATCGAACTCATCCGAGATCTCATTAGTGATACCTATGTGTCACCCTTGCGTTGCAGGCGACACAAAAAAAATCGAATAACAGTAATTACACTGTGGTTGACTGTGTCTTTGAAGTCGCGATCGGGCGTCGCTCCCTCTGTAGAACTCAAAGGAAGTCTCTGCAAGCCTATGATTGGTCACTTGTTTTATCCTGAACAGCCTCCAGTTTTACTATGAGACAGGGTCTAGTCCAGAGTCTATGGTCTAGTCTAGTTCATAGGTAGATATAACGTCAGTGAATGTAACCCCTGAAGCATTGAGGATGTCGACCCCCAGACTTTGATTTAAAGGTCCACTACCTTTTAATCTATTGTATGGTTGCGGTTTTATTGCTTTGGCAAACAGGTTGATGAAATAACTTCCTGAATTTCCCATCATCAACGTGAAAGGTTTTTTCAACTGCTTACATCACATATTTTTTTAGTAGTTATCATGTACTCCGGGGTTCATCTCATCGAAAAAAGCAATTAATACTGGTATTTTCCTTTTGCGCCTCGAGGGATTAATCACAGTCGTAATATAAATCCACCCCTAGGATTATAGTGGATAGGTCAGAGTAAATCTGAAGGCTCTATGAGTGCGATGAGACAAGCACATGTACGTAGTTTGTTCATTTGATATTCATGAAAAGAATCGCAAAACGGTGCACTGTGAAGACTTTGCAGGTCTGTGATTGGTAATTTTGTCCTAAAATGCCTTCAATTTTAATTACTGACTACGGCGGCGTATTAGGGCCACTATATAATTTAATTTATCTTGTACGTACAAGTTAGTATCTTGTACGTACAAGTTAGTATCTTGTACGTACAAGATAGTATCTTGTACGTACAACTTATAGTATCTTGTACGTACAAGATAGTATCTTGTACGTACAAGATATTATCCTGTACGTACAAGTTAGTATCTTGTACGTACAAGATAGTATCTTGTACGTACAAGATAGTATCTTGTACGTACAACTTAGTATCTTGTACGTACAACTTAGTATCTTGTACGTACAAGTTAGTATCTTGTACGTACAAGATATTATCTTGTACGTACAAGTTAGTATCTTGTACGTACAAGTTAGTATCTTGTTCGTACAACTTAGTATCTTGTACGTACAAGATAGTATCTTGTACGTACAAGTTAGTATTTTGTACGTACAAGTTAGTATCTTGTACGTACAAGTTACTATCTTGTACGTACAAGATAGTATAATGTTGAAACTCTCGGTATTAAAGGCTGTGGCTGATTTACTGTCACCATGGTATCGCATGAAGCTACGTATATTACGTACCCTTTGTATAAGCCGAAGGGAAAAAAGAATACCTAGCGACATGTTGTGGAGTTGTGATGCTGTGATAAGTTTCCGAACATATAGATGTAAATGTTTATAACAGAGTATAAACTATGATCATCATTTTGACAATAATTGATGTGTGTATATATGTCTAATAAACACAAAAACATATATGAAATAATTTGTTTTGCTTTTGTTGTCTGTGCAATCAGTAAATCATTCGAATTAGGGCATAATGCCTAAAATTGTTTTCGGAGGCACTTAATTATTTTCAATACCACTATTCTGAAGTAAAATAAATGCTCAAACTTTTCCAATAATGGCACAAGTGTGAAGTATTTAACTTTTATTACTGAAGAAAATTACGAATTTGTTTGCTCCTCTTTTTAATAGATAAAACTTATCATTCATCGGAGATGTATCATATCCATTTTATCACTAAATGTATCTTGTTATAAAACAAGCGACTATACAGTTTCCTCGGAAGGAACTATACAGTGTCAGTTTCAAAATAATGCAAGTGACTATACAGTTTCAACTCATAATCCGGCAATTTCATATTACGATTGTGAAAAAGATATTGTCCTCATTAATATATATCTATATTTTTAATATTGTCAAATAAGTTTATAAACCTGTGATCGTACTTGAAGCAATGCAAATTAGACCGACTATCTTTAATTACGAAAAATATCAGGCGGGTGACTCAATTCTGCGGTGATGAACAGCAGTTCAACTAAACTTGTATGTACAAAATACTAAGTTGTACGTACAAGATACTATCTTGTACGTACAAGATACTATAAGTTGTACGTACAAGATAGTAACTTGTACGTACAAGATAGTAACTTGTACGTACAAGATACTATCTTGTACGTACAAGATACTAACTTGTACGTACAAGATACTATCTTGTACGTACAAGATACTATCTTGTACGTACAAGATACTATCTTGTACGTACAAGATGCTAAGTTGTACGTACAAGATACTAACTTGTACGTACAAGATACTAACTTGTACGTACAAGATACTAAGTTGTACGTACAAGATACTAAGTTGTACGTACAAGATACTATCTTGTACGTACAAGATACTAAGTTGTACGTAAAAGATACTATCTTGTACGTACAAGATACTAACTTGTACGTACAAGATACTAACTTGTACGTACAAGATAAATTAAATTATATAGTGGCCCTAATACGCCGCCGTAACTGACACATTCCAGGGGTGGATACCTTGGTGTCCCATACCTTGATGTCATTGCGCTAGATACACTGTACACGACGATACCGCAAGGGTTCCATGGATGTACTCGCGAATGCCGATGTCATCATAAACCATTCAGACAGTTCTTGCTTCCTTACGTATATGCTTGTTTTGATGGGAATTCCCGGTGGCGCAGATTATGACGCAGATCATTTGAGAAGATGCCTTCACGAATCACGAAAATGAGCATACTGTACTTATTCCAGTCAGACGGAAGTGAACAATTGCAAAAACACGTGACAGGATTGGTGCACACTAACGACTTTTCTGTCACTCACAGTGTCACAAGTGTCAGTCGGGGCATGGACATATCTACGAGTGATCATGGACAGATCTACGAGTCATCATGGACAAATCTACCAGTGGTCATGGACAGATCTACGAGTGATCATGGACAAATCTACCAGTGGTCATGGACAGATCTACGAGTGATCATGGATAGATCTACCAGTGAGCTTCTATTAATCCCTCCATGACCTAACAGCAGACCATATCGCATATCATTACGCGAACATTGACAGAAAAGTAAGCCTAACATCAGTCAAGGTATGTCTTACCACACCAACTACAAGGGTAATACCAACACTACCGTGGTTTATAGACATTGAGAATACTATTATAATCATTAACCAAGTTCAAAGAAGTAATATCAACAGGATTTTCCAGATGACACGGAGTAAATATCTTTTGTAACTGAAGAAAAATACTAAATTGTCTCCTCCTGTTTTTGATAGTGAAAAAAATACCATTTGTCAGCGGTGGATCATCTTTAAAGATATGTATTATTACTTTCGTAATTTTCCAAATGATAATACGTCTGGGTGCTGAGTAACAAAAGTTACTGGTGCTTTTGTTTAATTCACAGTCGCGAGAAATATACCTCACGAGATGAAATATAACTGGTATTCATCAAGAAACAAGAAAAATTTAATATGGAATATGAATTTGATCAGTAAAGATTTTAGAAATTCAAAATATTTCATCAAGTAAACACCGCGTTATGCTATATTGTGAGCCGATTTCTCTATACAGAATACATGTATCACTTTTTTATTTCTGCTTTGTCTCTATCACTTCTTCTTCGTACTTGACGGATATAAACGTATCTTGCAACCTTGCTTTTCAAGGTAAACAGTGGTGAGATTGGTGTGTTGAAGCCATAGAAAGAAGAAACACAGGTTACATAAAAGTATCTTTATTGGATAGTGTGGGGTATAATACACGGACAGAAAATAAATCAGGTAAGTCGTGATAATTTAATGCTAGAGGGGAAGGAGAATAGGAAGTTGTTTTTCGCCGACTTATTTAGGCTTCCAAGTCATACTTAATCAACGTTAGAACTTACGATACACCCAACTCATGTCTTATAACGTTTTTATCGTTTTCTTATTTAAGAGGGAAATTCTTTCCATGCCTTTAATACATAGATAACGGAAGTTTTTCAAACGGTTGAAAGTAATCGTTTTGGAAATGGAAAGCTACACCTCTTTCACATAGAGTCTGTAATATAAAGATCAGCTTTCTTCCAACAAAAGTGAAATCTATGTATTGTATTATGGAATCACATATGTCTAGAACGAAATATGTACACGATTTAAAGTTAGCATATTTTTACCATCATCACTATCGTTGGCAATTACAGCACGAGTCATTTAATCCGAATTGGTCCACATACATAAAATGGCATAGTTTAGTGATAATGTCATGGAAGGAAGTAGCTTTGTAAGGAAGATGATTATGAAAACCTAATTCCAGTTATGCCTACTCATTACCTGATACATTACACGGCAATCTTGTCACTGTTGTAATATGTCTGTATTCCATACTCGCTCTTATATAGAAATACTTCAACAGTATTGATGATGGCTTATTATTCAATAACAACAATTGCAATAAAATTTATTTCCTATACAATATGACATCAACTAGTTTCATGTTTTATTTATCAAAGTAATGGTGTCATCGTCTTGGCTCCAATTCTGTTACCAAGGCGTCACTTGACCTTTGACACTGCTGTACCATGACAACATTGGCCATATATGGAGCCAGGTCCTCTGGACAGAGTTTACAGAGGGACTGACCAATTTGTAATTGGTAGTGACCTATCGGGCACTCGAGACACTCCATTTGTCCTTCCTGGTCCTGATACATTCCTATTGTACAATAAGCACACGACGTCTGCGAGGACAAGGGGTTGTACTGTCCTGCATGGCACGGTTTACATTGTACACCCCCACTCTCGTCCAGGTATGTCCCCGGGGGGCAGGGGATGCACAAGGATTGGTTGAATCGGTCCTGATACATGCCTAACGTACAGTATTTACACTGAAGTTGCCCTTGTTCATCCTGAAATGTACCGGGGACGCAGGGATTGCAACTTCTCTGATCCTGTTCGTTCTGGAAAGTTCCTGAAGGACACGGCATGCACCCAGCGTAAACGTCATCTGAGGACCGGAAGGTACCACGAGCACATGAAACTGTTGTAGGAATAAAAAGAGCAAACATGAGATGCGTTGATGTATGTCATACAAAAAACAACTTTTTTATGGACCTAATATATTTCCGTGTCACTCCTGTAAAACGGTAAACGAATTTACCCTACCAATGGCTTATTTTGACCTATTTGACTGATACTCTGCTTTATGAAAAATATATTAGTCTCTTCGTTCAACCTACATCTGCGCTGTGATTTGGAGTCGAATAAATAGACTCACATTTGCTTCGCGAAATAAAATGCCTGCCAGAAATACATACGGTATCACGTCTCCTAAAAGTGAAGTCACATTCAACCATGGTATCTCATCAAAAATAATATTATGTTGGTAGCTACACAATTAATTCCGATTTTCCGGAGAAGGGATAAAAGAATTAAATTTTGGTTTTACAGTTTCTTTTTAAAAAGTCCGATTTCGCTAATGACTGACCTGTGACAACCACATGGAATGAACAGCTGACCTCTCCTGCATCTGTATTGTAGCTGATGACCCGGATGCTACTGTTGCCTACTGGGAAAAGAACGCCTTGGGACTCCGCCACCCATGAGGGCTCAACACGCCATTGGTCACTATATACTATGGACGGGAGCGTCACATGTACCAAAGGGACTCCATCCGGGACCTCTACACGTATGTCGGCCGGACATGTCGGCACCAGTGCTAAAACACAAGGTTCTGTTACAGCAAACACATACAGTTTTAAATAATATTATGTGATTTTGTCATTATTCGTGCTAATTTGATATGACTAAACTTCGACATCTAACTCACCAATACACGTGTGTCTGTCGGAGGTCAGACGTGTTCCAGGTTTGGAACAACCACATATGTAGGATCCCCAGGTGTTCTCACACTGATCCTCGCACTGGTGCTCTCCGGTGTAACACTCGTTAATATCTGGTTATAGAACACAAGTTTCACAAAGCCTAGCTAGGTCATGATATAATATAGAATTTTTTCAAAACAATCTTGATTGTCGCTTTATGTATATTTATTTGTGAGATAATTGTAATATAGAAAATGTCGATGTATTTTATTAAAACAATCGATTAGTAATGGTCTGTCAAAGAAAGAAGAAAGATGGAAGAAACAATGTCATGACTTTAGCTGTGTTACAAGACTATATTAACTTATTTCATATAACATGTGAAACATTCAAATTTCTCTTAGAACCAACTATCTTTTAATTTAACATTTTTAAATGTTCGTGTTTTCGTTCGTTTTTCAAATCAAAGTCGAAGTGATTTCCAAACTATATGGTAGTTTCCATATAAATTGCAAGAAGTAGTTCAAAGAATGAGACAATATAGTTCATAAATTCTTAGATAACACGACAGCTTTCGGCAATGTTAACTGAACTTAATTCATTTGGTTTTTGGAGTTGACAATGTAAATTGGTTACAAGCAGATGTCGGTTGACATTCAACGGCTTACAAAGTAAATGAAATGCATGCATATACCACTAAAGACTTCTCCGCTAGCATGAGAAACCTTAAACAAACGTACCTGTACAGTATTTGTTGTCCCAGTGGAGTTTGAATCCCTCTCTACATGCACATTTATAGGATCCCTCTAAGTTGATACATATTTCTGCACAATAGTGGTTGCCATACATGCATTCGTTGATATCTGTCCGATGAGATATCCCAATAAAATAATTAATTGACATGTAGTCTTTGTCTCCGAAAGATATATGACTAAAATAATTTCTATCTCTAAAGTTGTCCCTCAGTATATTTCAATTTCCATTCCAATATAACCAAACACAAAAATAACAGATTGTGAAAAGATGGACAAATATTCTGTCATAACTATTTAATTGTCATTAGATATTTTTGACATTATTTATATTTTTTATCTATAGCATGACTGTAAGAAACTGTGAAGTAGCACATGGGTTTTTGCTGTTTGAATGTTACGCCATTAGTTTGACGTCTATTTCCTTAATCCTGTAACGCGTGTCTATGTTGTATTACCTGTACAATTCTTCTTATTGGTGTGGAGGTTGAAGCCTTTCTCACATGCGCAATAGGACGACCCTTTGGTGTTTACACAAATCTGACCACAGCCGAAGTTTTCTTCCTCCCCTTCATCACATTCGTTGATATCTAGGAACGAACGTCTTTTATCAATCTTAAATAACTATTTGTTTTCAGTGGTGCTTATAATACCAAAATCTCTATGAACTACCTCATGACCATCTAAAGCAGTTATTTTCGGTAGCAAAACTACTATAATTAATAATTATCTTAATATATTTTCACTTAAAGCATAATTTTACAGTAGTACTTCCGGTACTATGATACATCTACATTAACTGGTAACAATCTTCATATTCTGATGTATATGATAACAACTAAAGGATTATTTCCGGCTACGTCTTCAACTCAACAATAGCTACTTCCGGTTAAAAGCAATTCTATAAAATGTACTTCCTGATTTATCATTACTATCATCTGGTTTACAGAATCATTACTCTATATACATGTATTACCGAGTTGCATTTTTTTTCACAAAAAAAAAAAACAACAAAAAATGGTCTTAGATAATTTGGTGGGCTTTTTACTGCATTTAGTTTACAATGTCATCATTGCCAGGTAAGTTAAGAACTGAAAATATATGTAGACCTTGACAAGTAAATAAGTAACATTTTGTGTGAACTTGGTTTGATCGGACTATTGGAATCGGAAAACTCTTTAAAATATAAATGACGAAATTGTCAAAAACTCATTTGTAAAATACTAATTACGTCCACAAAAATATCCGTGAACCGATCTTAAATCCGTAGATATCAAAATCATCGGAAGGACATACTGCATCGATTTAATGCAAACAATCAGAGACAAAATAAGTAACAACAAAATCAAAAAGTAGTAACAGGTGGTAAAATTTGACATTTAGCGAACTTTTTAATGTGATATATTTTGTGTTAGCATGTAATAAAACAATGTTAGATATGGAAATTCCCTATAACAACATATCTTCAGATTTTATACTTTTTGATTCATAGCTGTTTTCGTTTTTTAGCTTTTACGTCATGGGGGCCATATTTGATTTTTCGACCTACTTGATTTTATTCACTGCACATCTTCAGATACATGGCGTTTAAATTCTAAAATAGTTTTTATCTAATGTCTTTTTATTTAGCTTTTAGAGCGTAAACAAAAAACACAATACTATGTTACATTTTGGCGGGAAGATCTAAGGTTTTTTTTCTTTTCAAAATACCATAAAACCTTAACCGGAAGTGCTACCAAGAAATCAACGACATCAAATAATTGACATTCTGCTTTGATCTGAAAAAGAAATTTTGTATGATAAATAAATAAATAAATAAAATTGGTGAACTTTGACCCTAAAGCGAACTTTTCATTCGACCTTTGATCTAATTACGGTATATTAGAAAAAAAGTTTTCAATACGATCTTCATCATTTTCTCATTATTACATCTCATCCATTCATATCCTTTGTAAATAGATTGATATATAACAACTTTAAATATAAATAATTAATTTCCGGTAAATATGTCAGGGAAGATAACTCTCATATGAAAAAAATAAAATGGAGACTACTCAATTCGATATATTCTAATATTCAGTAGATCTAACACAAAAATTACTTGAAAAAATAACAACAACAATGAAACCTATAAAACGCATTCAGTTGCAGTGATAACCTTTTCAAGTTATAACATGCACACTGTATTTTGGTTTATAGCAGAATCATAACTCTATATTACCGAGTTCCAATTTTAACCTATTTTTAGTTAGCTTCTCACAATAGCCTGGTATATAAAACTTTTACCTTTTACTGGTATAACGTACCTCTACAGAAGTCATCTCCGGTTAGATCTTCAGTAAAGCCCGCCATACACACACAGTCGGACCGGTTAACCTTGCCGGTTCCATTAGTCGTGGACATCGGTGGACACTCCACACAACTATCGGTGTCGTTATCGTGGTACTGGCCTATATCACACCCTGTGTAACAGACATGACAACTATAAAATTGCTGTTATCACCAAAACGCAGAACCTTTATCCAATGGTAAAAATATACAACTTAAGTTAAAACAAACAAGAACTTTTCTTTCTTTACTGCCATTTACCCCGACATCCGTACACTCCTTCCTTCACGTAACCCTGGTAACAGCTACAGTCGTAACCCTGCTGTCTGTTGGTACAGATCTGGTCACACTGATTGGTTGTGTTGGACAGACATTCGTCCAAATCTGAGACAAATAGATGGGACAGAAGAAATTAAGGACAATGTATCAATTTCTATACATGTCATAGAGAAACCAATGTTATGTATGAAAGGCGAAACGACGTTGTTATCACATTTCCTTTTTGTAGTAATAAAAAAGCAACAATATGTCACTTCATGATGGGGAAGACAACACATTAAACCTTGTATCCAGTATACAACATTATGCATATTTGCAAGTGTCATGACTTTCTAAGATATTTCAATGATACCAGCGACTAAAATGCGCTACTCTGAATGGAATGTAAAACGACAAAACATAATCAATGGATTTTATTAATATTCTTTACAGTTGATCCTTTCAATTTTACTAATGTATGCAAACTTACCTTCACATGTCCGCTGATCCTCAGCCAGGACGAAGCCAGTGGTGTTACAGTCACAGTGATACGAACCATGTGTATTCACACACAGATCTTCACAATGGTTCTCACCTTCCATACACTCGTTGATATCTGTCAACCAACGTCAATCAGGTAAGTATGTGATCAGTTTTTACTCAAAGATTCAAATATACGTAGCTTTGATAACCAATTAAACACCATACAGCTGCTTATTCCTGAATGGTATTTTCGCGATGTCGCATGTCATGTTATGATTACAGTGTAATTGATCCGCAAAATATTGTGAAAAGGTTAAGCGTACATATCTTGAAGACTATATCGCAAAAGTTGAAAATCGCTGAAATTTAAATTCCTCGTTTTAAGTTTAAATCACAATAATTTCGACTCGCAAAAATAATCAACTGTACGGTAGGTGAACATTTTAATAGCCAATCTCATCGGTACATCATTTCAAACGTATAAACGAATAATATGTACAGCGGTCCAATCTGATCTGGTTGTGTTTCGCAAACACTTTAAAGTTGTCGATTTGTTAATAAAATGATAAATTCCATAAAAAATCCATTGTGACTTACCTGAGCACGATTTCTGGTCCCATGATAATTTCATTGCTGACCCCTCACAATCACAGTGGAAGGATCCATTGGTATTGATACAGACGTCCTCACACAGAGACAGGGACGAGTTGGCACATTCATCAATATCTGAAGGCAAAGTTTATTATACCACCAAACCAGAGCCATTAAACTGCATCGCTGCAATTCAATGGTACATATAATGTTTGTTAATGAAGAAAATATGAAGGAATGTCAAGGGGCTAAATACAAAAATGATTCCTGTTTGTCCACTTGCCCTATTGTATTGTACTTCATGTCGCAAAAAAAGAACTATGGTTAGTCCGAAATTGGAAAGCATCACCTTAACAGTGTTAAGCAGATTCTTCTCAAATTCCTCTTAAAGGCTTCGAACATACAACACAGACATGGAGTATTAAAATCAGAATGGCAGTATTATTTAGTCGTATGGCTAACAGTACCGCAACACCGCGATTCATTAGAAGGCCATGCCAGTAAATTGTTAACCACCAGGAGTTGTACATGTGGTGGACAAAGGGGAGAGAACATAGGTCCTAAACCGCGATTCATTAGAAGGCCATGCCAGTTAATTATTAACCACCAGGAGTTGTACAAGTGGTGGACAAAGGGGAGAGAACATAGATCCTAAGTTGTGTGGCCGATATTTCTTTGTTAATGGTGACATTGGCCTAATGCTTTAAGATTTGTGAAATAATCAAGTTTCCTACAAGTATGAACAGAGCATAGCGGAATGACCTTGAAGATAAGACTTTGTTCGACAGTGTTGGTTAACTATTGAAAGGACACACAATATATACAGTATCTAAAAAGATAGCCTACCTTTGCAGGTATGGTTATCGGCTGAGAGAGCACAGCCTGGATGACATAGAACACAGTATAAAGAGCTGGAAACCTTCGCGGACTTAACATGGATGACTTAGATAAAGGCATATATAGAGGTCCCGACCTCAACAGGCAAGCTGGTAGTCTGAAGAGAATAGTCTGGTGGGATTGTGGCAACTATTGCAAGTTTGGTCTTCGACTGAGTGGACATACATAGGAAGAGGGATGATTTAAGATAATGTACACTGTTATGGACTACCTTCACAGGTATGGTTGTCGGCCGAGAGAACATATCCTAGGTAGCAGCTACATTCGGCGGATCCTTCCGTGTTGTTGCATATGTGACTACAGTTGTAATTGTCATCCATCGAACACTCATCTATGTCTGTAAGGAAAGAGTCGTTCCGTTTATTGGATAATAAAATGGATAATAAAAGTGATATTTATTACAAGGATTAGTGATGGTAGGAACATTCAACCGAAGGTATATCTAACAAAATGAGTGTTGCTGATACAAGGGATGTAATATCGAATGGATTGTTGATTGAGAGGAAATGCTGGTACATAGTATACTGTACTCAAGTATAACTGATAAAAGAAATTGTACTAAAGGCCTTGCTGACACATGGGACCTATTTTGTATTGAATTGATTGTTATGACAGAAGAAGACATATATTTTACTTAAATGATTGTTGATACTGGGAATCTATTTGTAATTAAAGCCTTGCTCAGACATGGGACCTATTTTGTATGGAATGAATTGTTATTACAGGAGATCTATTTTTGTACTTTTAAAAATTATTGTTGATACGAGGGACAATTTTGTACTTAAAATTTAGGGTTGCTGATACAGAGGATCTATTTTGTACCTAAAGGGTTGCTGATACAGGGGATCTATTTTGTACCTTAAGGATTGCTGATACAACAGATCTATTTTGTACCTTAAGGATTGCTGATACAACAGATCTGTTTTGTACCTTAAGGATTGCTGATACAACAGATCTATTTTGTACCTAAAGGATTGCTGATACAACAGATCTATTTTGTACCTAAAGGATTGCTGATACAACAGATCTGTTTTGTACCTTAAGGATTGCTGATACAACAGATCTATTTTGTACCTAAAGGATTGCTGATACAACAGATCTATTTTGTACCTAAAGGGTTGCTGATACAGGGGATCTATTTTGTACCTAAAGGGTTGCTGATACAACAGATCTTTTTTGTACCTAAAGGATTGCTGATACAGGGGATCTATTTTGTACCTAAAGGGTTGCTGATACAACAGATCTTTTTTGTACCTAAAGGATTGCTGATACATACATTTTGTACCTTAAGGGTTGCTGATACAACAGATCTTTTTTGTACCTAAAGGATTGCTGATACAACAGATCTATTTTGTACCTAAAGGATTGCTGATACAGGGGATCTATTTTGTACCTAAAGGATTGCTGATACAGGGGATCTATTTTGTACCTAAAGGGTTGGTGATACAACAGATTTTTTTGTACCTAAAGGATTGCTGATACAGGGGATCTATTTTGTACCTAAAGGGTTGCTGATACAGGGGATCTATTTTGTACCTAAAGGATTGCTGATACAGGGGATCTATTTTGTACCTAAAGGGTTGGTGATACAACATATCTTTTTTGTACCTAAAGGATTGCTGATACAGGGGATCTATTTTGTACCTAAAGGGTTGCTGATACAACAGATCTTTTTTGTACCTAAAGGATTGCTGATACATACATTTTGTACTTTAAGGGTTGCTGATACAACAGATCTTTTTTGTACCTAAAGGATTGCTGATACAACAGATCTATTTTGTACCTAAAGGATTGCTGATACAGGGGATCTATTTTGTACCTAAAGGATTGCTGATACAGGGGATCTATTTTGTACCTAAAGGATTGCTGATACAGGGGATCTATTTTGTACCTAAAGGGTTGGTGATACAACAGATCTTTTTTGTACCTAAAGGATTGCTGATACAGGGGATCTATTTTGTACCTAAAGGATTGCTGATACAGGGGATCTATTTTGTACCTAAAGGGTTGGTGATACAACATATCTTTTTTGTACCTAAAGGATTGCTGATACAGGGGATCTATTTTGTACCTAAAGGGTTGCTGATACAACAGATCTCTTTTTGTACCTAAAGGATTGCTGATACATACATTTTGTACTTTAAGGGTTGCTGATACAACAGATCTTTTTTGTACCTAAAGGATTGCTGATACAACAGATCTATTTTGTACCTAAAGGATTGCTGATACAGGGGATCTATTTTGTACCTAAAGGATTGCTGATACAGGGGATCTATTTTGTACCTAAAGGATTGCTGATACAGGGGATCTATTTTGTACCTAAAGGGTTGGTGATACAACAGATTTTTTTGTACCTAAAGGATTGCTGATACAGGGGATCTATTTTGTACCTAAAGGGTTGCTGATACAGGGGATCTATTTTGTACCTAAAGGATTGCTGATACAGGGGATCTATTTTGTACCTAAAGGATTGCTGATACAGGGGATCTATTTTGTACCTAAAGGATTGCTGATACAGGGGATCTATTTTGTACATATATGATTGCTGATACAGGGGATCTATTTTGTACATATATGATTGCTGATACAGGGGATCTATTTTGTACATATATGATTGCTGATACAGGGGATCTATTTTGTACCTATATGATTGCTGATACAACAGATCTATTTTGTACCTTAAGGATTGCTGATACAACAGATCTTTTTTGTACCTAAAGGATTGCTGATACAACAGATCTTTTTTGTACCTAAAGGATTGCTGATACAACAGATCTATTTTGTACCTAAAGGATTGCTGATACAGGGGATCTATTTTGTACCTAAAGGATTGCTGATACAACAGATCTATTTTGTACCTAAAGGATTGCTGATACAACAGATCTATTTTGTACCTAAAGGATTGCTGATACAACAGATCTATTTTGTACCTTAAGGATTGCTGATACAACAGATCTGTTTTGTACCTTAAGGATTGCTGATAAAACAGATCTATTTTGTACCTTAAGGATTGCTGATACAGGGGATCTTTTTTGTACCTAAAGGATTGTTGATACAACAGATCTATTTTGTACCTAAAGGATTGCTGTTACAACAGATCTATTTTGTACCTTAAGGATTGCTGATAAAACAGATCTATTTTGTACCTTAAGGATTGCTGATACAGGGGATCTTTTTTGTACCTAAAGGATTGCTGATACAGGGGATCTATTTTGTACCTTAAGAATTGCTGTTACAAGGGATCTTTTTTGCAGCCGTGATTATGTCGTAATTTTGAACTTTAGTGTCACGCACCCAACAGTTTGACAAGTGCAAACTATTTAATTTGTAAGCTGTATGGCTGAATGAAATTGAATTGGAATTATACAATTTATGACAATGTTTAACATTTAACAAAAGAAAAACTAAATTGTCTTAGACTTGTCTTGTTATCTTCTGTGGTTGCTCAAACGATTTTTCATCTTGGCTCGATAAAGCAAAGTCAAACTTGAACGTATTGCTATGTTGTTAAGATGGACTACACCTGATTATATAAGATACAGACAAAGAGTTATCATGCTTTATACGCCAGCTATGCAGTAGGAGTTGCTCTATTTATATAGCAGTTATGTCTACTATATGCAGTTTGTGTTACTTCTGAGAGAAACTTAAAACATATCTTCTGTATTCAAGAGACAGCTAAATAGGTATAACTTAAATGTTGACATTATATGCAGATTTAAATTAAAGATTAATATCTGGCCTACCATCACAAGAGACACTGTCATTGTTCAGTAGGTATCCCGGGTATGGGCATGCGCAGTAGAATGAACCCAGCGTGTTAACACACGTGACATTGCAGCCTCCGTTGTCCATTCCACACTCGTCAATATCTGCAAGCAAACGATAAAATATATCCTTTACAGACTGCAAACCATGGGAATAATGATTGCCGTGTTTGGTAGAGTTTGTTTGGAAACACTTGGCTAATTTGAATTAGACTAGTCAGGTAAGATGATATTATTTGATGTCTTTGGTTGTCATGGTCGTCGGTTGGACAGATTTCAGAATGCACATTTCACATGGGTTTAGAACAAGCTTAGCCCTCCAATGAATAGAAACTATTGTCAATGACAAAAATCTTTCAATAAAAAAAGAAACAGATTATTTACCTTTGCAGGTAAATATTGAATGTAAAGGAATATTATGTAGAAGAATACCTGTACAGTTTTGTCCATTCTCCACAAGGAAGAAGCCGTCGGGGCACACACATGTGAAGCTGCCCATCTCGTTCAGGCACCCATGCTCACAGTCGGCCGCCAAACACTCGTCAACATCTACAATGGTTACAAAAAAGAATGGACGATTTATTGGTTTACTGATAACTCCCCATTTAGTCATATTGGTTTGTATTCGTAGTAGCAACAACCATTATTTTTCATCATTAATTTTATTTAGAGCTAAATGTTACGTCGGTAAATAACGACACAACAGTTGTAATCTAGTACATATTAGGTAGTTAGTCAACGATAGAAGCTGACAAGAACCAACACAACTGAAATATACGATTGAAAGATAAATAATGAATTTAACTCCATATCAATATTCAGTTGTAGACGTAGTAAATAGCAATGCTTACTTTATAAAGACCGAAATGAATTAATGGCAAGAAAATCATGACGTAGATATTTCATTGTAGGCTTTTTTAACACCATACCCACCTTGACAGGGAATTTTCTCGGCTGGACTACCAACATATCCAGGGAGACACCGGCAATCCTCCAGGGAGTTCGCCGCTCCTGGTAAGGCCCGGACGATATGCGAGTTGTTAGGACAGTCCACACACAATTTGTCGTGTTCGATGATGTACTGGTCGTCTCGACATTCTAATGGAGGGCATCCGTGTATCAATTTCGAAAAACAAGTAAACACTGTGTCAGAAATTCCAAAACCACCTCGAGCTCGCTGGTGGATACTGACCCATTTTTCATATGAAAAAATTATCATTAGACTACTGTAATTCCATTCCTTCCTTATAAAACAAACATGGCAGTTATTACAATTCACAACTGAAACATGCGTGTATAAATATTTGTGTATATAATTTAGACAAATGGTAACAAAATTTCAATCAAAGTGCCAAGGCCACTCATAGAAGCTGTGAATGAAGGACTCAAACAATGGAAAAAAGAAATTGGTTTATCATTTATATTGAATTTAGTATACATGTTGTAGTTGTATATACTTTTTAATGTTGAACTTAGAGTTTAACAAAACGTTTGTACAAATGTATTTATTTTTCATGATATTTAAAGTTGAATATTTTCATGAAATAACTAAAATAAAATTTTATTTTTAAATTTCTAATTATGGAAATAAGAATTTGAGTGCCGTTTTTTATAACTAATTAATCAATTCTAGAATCTAACGAAGTGCCATTTTTTAAACTAATTGATAAATATATATTAATTACTATAATTTTCAGTTTTATCAATGCTAAGTAAACAAATGATATTAGAAATTGGTTGTTATATCCGTATGTTAAAGATGCTCCACCGCTGACAAATGGTATTTTGTCACTATAAAAAACAGGAGCAGACGATTTAGTATTTTTCTTCAGTTACTAAAATTACTTACTTTACACCATTACCACCATTGAAAAGTTTGAGCTTCTAATTTTACTTCAAGTTAAAAATATGAAAAATAATTAATTGCGTCCCGAAAAAATTCCGTGACACTATATTCTATTTGGAATGAAGTACTGATTGCGCATGCACCAAAGGCGAAATAAATTATTTTATACTATTTGTTGTGTTAATTAGGCATATATATACACGATTAAACACCAATTATTGTTCAAATGATTAATATCATTTATGCTCTGTCGGCGGTGGAGCATCTTTAATTTCCACTTAATCATTTAAGAATATTTTCGAATAAACAACAATAGAAATATTATGATTTCCGGAATATGTGATGGTTTTATTTTTAGAAAACCAACATGGCTGCTTGCATGTGTATCACTTTGGTTGCCGACTTTTGACTTATAAATCATGGCCAGATACCTTTGCCAAATAAAAGGCACACAACTTGGTTACTTAATAACACTTATTTGATGTAATGAAACATTATTGCAAATAATACATTGTTTATGTTTGTTTAAACTGCTTGAACAAGTGGAACAGCAAGTACTAAATATAGAATTGTTACGGCCGTACAAATGTTTTCAAAAACAAAAAAGATGAAATTAATGTTGACTACAGTAGACCTAGAGATTGACATCTTTTCATATATACTTTCTACATGTATTTTGGTTTGAAAATAATCTGAGTTAAATAATTAAAAGGTTGCTATAACTAATATATTCCTGAAATAAATGTATGGTGTAATAACAATGTCGTTTTAAGGGAGGCAACTCGAGCAACCAGATCTTGATGGACGAAAGCTGAGCGTAGTAATTTCATCAAATATAGTGTTATATGTATGACACTAAATACATGTAGTTATTAGATAGGGGAGATAACTCCTATAGATATATTATCAATACATGTTGTATCCTATAAAGTTCACATAATTAATTTAGGTTATAGAACTTTCTAGAATATTATCATCGTATAAACAAATATGTTTGTAAACATGTTGATTATAAGTAGAGATCTAGAGTGATCTATTTCCAGAAAGTTCTGTGTGTTTACTTGTTTACTGTTTTTAGTTAGATATTTCTAGAAGTAGAAGGTTCTCCAATATTCTTGAATTAGGGTTAAGCTATATATACTCCAGCTGCCCAAGGCTAATCAGAACTGTAATGAGACCTGTAATGAGACATATCAAGAATTGTACAGTGCCATATAAGATTCTATTGGGAGAGCTATTGTGACTTTATCTGTGGATTATTACAACACTTTGTGTGGATTTATTCATATTGCCTGGAACTTTACAAATCATCTGTGGACATTCATTTTCCTTGTGGATTTGTGATTATTGTTAATTTGAAACCTGGAAGGATCAAGGATTATACCAGGACATTCACATACAGATAAGTAACACTTTAAATCATCGTATTACTCTTGTACCACCACCAATTACTTTAGATATTGTAAACCATCTCTGTATAATATTGTATATATAATTAAATTGTGTTTTGAATTTAGCTGCTGGTTTCTCATTTCTGTTATTCGTTCATGTAACAATAGATCGGAACTTAACCAAAGATAAAGATTTTGCAAACACCTTTAAATCTTACATCAATTTTGTAACATTCAAATAGATAGATACACTCAAAAAATCTACTGCGGAGGAATACATTAAGAAGGCGTTGTACATGAGTTTTTTCATACCTTCAATTAGCGTGTGAAAGTAACAAAACAACATTTTCATCGCGGATTGTTATTTCCGTTTTGATGTGCTCAGGCTCGCCGCGCGTACCCATGATTGCTGTTTCACAGCATCATAAAACTATATCATCGAAATCCATCAGTATCAATTTAGTTATGGTTGTCAATTTCCAAATACATGTCATCACTTCTCCCACCCTTGCGGTCATATTCACTACTTTGCCAGTACATGTAGGTTCGCCATATAATTAGTCTTGATTACATTAATTTGATGAAATCCGCAAAGAATCCTAAGTTAAGTGAAAGAAAGTGTAGGTATGGACCATTTCGTTCTGAAAGGTAAAATGTGGGTACCTTTAAAAGGTGATTTGATGGCAGGATTACCGCCAAGGTGCAGAAAATGACAGCTATTATAGCAAAATTTCTGTCGAATGATGACAATGATAGACAACTTTGTTGCCATGTTCACGAAACAGTCATTCATTCAACCATGGAGCTATTTCTAACTTGAATTTTAATAAGGCAACATATGTATACGTACGTGTACAGTTGCGTTGGTTTTCGTGCACCACGTATCCATGCCAGTGACACCAGCAGTAGAATGACCCTATAGTATTCACACAGTCGTTCTCGCAGTTAGGGCCGTTGTCGATACACTCGTCCACATCTACAGTCAATTTATATACTATATTTTACATCATCGTTATCAGACAACGAGTTATGTTTGTTGTTTAAATTCAGTATTGCGCCCCATCTTTTAAAGTTGTTTAAAACATATAATCTGTGAATATGGATGCTTAAATAGGTGGTTCAGATCCATGAAAGCACCAATATACTATTGACATAGCGGTTAATGTCGCATGAAACATCATACGTTTTGAAAGAGCCGCCAGTCATCGCCGTTTCCAACTTTCGGGTGATATGACTGATATCGGAAAACCGAATTGCATCATGTGACCGACATCGGCGACACCCGTATAGATCGGAACCTCCCGATTCGTATCACGTGGCCAACGTTGTCAATACCCGTACAGATCGCACCTGTCATAATTATAAATCAATTTTTTCAATTTTTATCTATCCTTACATTTCCATACAGTTGAGAAATTTTTAGTTTTGTAAAATTAACACATTTACTGTTACAAATCCACATGATGGATGTACTAACCTATACAGTTTTTGCCTCCTGAGTCGATCTGAAATCCAGGCTCTTGACAGTCACAGTTGAACGAACCAACGCTGTTTACACACAAGTCCTGGCATTCCCCATTTCCGATCTTACACTCGTCTATATCTAAAATAGATATGTAGCCGTTTAGATACATTGAAGAATGTATTACATTGATATAGATTTGTAAAATGTAAAGTTTCTGTTTTTAATTTGCAAGCAAATGGTTGATCATGTCTTCGAAGAATTATTGAGTAGGAAAGCACCACAAAAAGAGATGACATTGCCAATGCGGAAATTCCTTCAAGAAGAAGTGAAGTGTAAATTTCGTTATTCAGTGCGGGATACTTACCTTCGCATTTAGTGCGGTCCTTGTCCGGACGGAAGCCATTATTACACTCACACTCGTAGGAGCCTACGGTATTCACACATCGACCGTTATCACAGATCTTCCTCCCGTATACTTCACACTCGTCAACATCTGTATTGGAGAGACAACTTTACAGGTAATGTGTTTGTCATATTGTGTAACCAGCACACTATACTTTCTGATCCAGATGTTTATGATCTTGGCTGAAAGATCTCCCTATTTCCCATAGAATGAAAGTTGCTAAGAATCATTTGTTTACTTGCGTAACATCCTACCGGTAGGTTAGATTATTTGATAAACGATTTATCTCTGAAGCAATACCTCTTGGGAACAGTCTGATGTATGTCTTGAAAACGGTCGCGCCATTTTTTTAATTTCTTAAACGCAATATTATCAAAGAATAAACTTAAGGCAATTAATTTTGTTACAGTGTATGATCGTCAGAAAAAGCATTTGGGCTAAGTTTGTTGTCCAGAAAATCAAATAATGGTACAATGAAAACTGCAAAAAATTTTGTTTCTTTGACGAAAATTGGAGTATGCTATCTCCAGGAAGTTCTATGGTTTCAGGATATTCATTCAGACAGTTACTTTATATACTCCTTGTGCTTATTATGAAAAGAAAAGAATATAGAACAATAC
The DNA here is from genome assembly GCF_041381155.1 of Argopecten irradians. NCBI lineage: Eukaryota > Metazoa > Mollusca > Bivalvia > Pectinida > Pectinidae > Argopecten > Argopecten irradians. The sequence goes on along the minus strand of NC_091140.1, from coordinate 11,306,809 downwards.
ACCATTGGAACGTTCGTATCATACTATTACTCTCTACATGACATAATACGTGTGGGACTTAAACAAGTATGTTTATCCGCTGTCTACATCGTGGTCTATTGGAGGCCTATATCGGGGAAGGGAGCCCATTAAAGATTCTCCGTAATAGATCTATATGTGTACATATGATTTTTTTAAGTTTGTCTAGGTCGACTTCCGGTGGAAAAAACGACTAATGAATGTCGGTCCTTCCCACAATTAACAAGCTCCGCCACATCCGGGAAACGGCACTTTGGTTGCTAAGGGTTACCATGCCCTCGACATACTCCAATTCCGAAGTGTTCAGGCGTCAACAGGATTCAAAACAAGTCAAGTACACCGAGATCTGTTATACGTTCCAGTGAATCTATCTTACTCCATCTTCTGTACCTGTGCTGCATAAAAGACCTATTTTGAATAAGTGGTTATACCCCGTTTCGTTTTCGTGTCCCACCTGAATAGAATTGTACTGACTTCTGATTGATAAACACAATCAGATATGTGGTATGTGTGTAATGACTTTGAGGGATGCCGAACACAACTACTGTCGTAAACCTGCATGGTAACGAAATAAAGGCTTCTACTTGACCGAAAATAAATATCCTGTTTTTGTAAAATCGCATTCCGAAGGCGATGCCGTGCTGCCATGGTATAAATAAAACAAAAAGTTGAAGCATAATAATGACCTACCTGTACAATTATGTAGATCACTAGACAGCTGGTATCCCTCTTGTGTTATACACTTGCAGTAATAAGAACCAATCACGTTGATACATATATCCTCACAGCCTCCGTACTCCAGTGTACATTCATTGTCATCTAGATGGTAGAAATGTACATTATATTGATGATCCTTGCTATTGAAAATGACACATTTCAGCATATCATAACAAGAGGCCCATATGCCTTAACGGTCACCTGACTTCGGATAAAGAATGAAACAAAGACATAAAAACGCTATGTGAATGCCCATCAGGCTCTTGAAATCAGTCAATGATTATACCGATTTGACATTTTCATCTTTTACAAGTATTTGATTCTATTGCATGTGTTACATTTCCTATGAAAACTGAGCAAATAATACTTATAAATGTGCTTTCCCTATATAAACTATAGTAAATTAAAACCCTTCCCCAGGGAAAAATCTTAGAAACCAGGGCAACAAATATTGTAAAGGGACTTGAGACCTTTTAATATATGAAAAGTTCATAAGAAGATTTTTGTTTTTAATTTTAGCCATTTTGACCCCTTTTGGTCCCGTACCTCTGACCCCTGGGAGTCAGCCGGGGACCTATATGGATGTGATGTTAAAATGCTATCTCTGACTAATAATTCTAACCAAGTTTGACTCATTATCTATGAAAATTGAGCAAATAATACTCATAAATGTATTAACTCTATATAAACTTTAGTAAATTTGAACCCCTCCCCTGGGGAAAATCTGAGACCCCAGGGCCTTAAAATCACAATTTTTGTAGAGGGCGTTGAGACCTTCCAATATCTGAAGAGTATTTGATTCTACTACAGCTGCAAGTTGAGAAGATTACATCATGTGTATTTTTGAAATTTCAACCTTTTTGACGCTTTTTGGCCCCTGGGTGTCATCTAGAACCTAGATGAATATGATGTTAAACTACTATCTCAGACTAATTATTCTAACCAAGTTTGACTCATTTCCTGTGACAATTGAGCAAATAATGCTTATAAATGTGTTTTTCCTATATTAACTATAGTAAATTCGACCCCTTCCCAGGAAAAAATCTGAGATCAGGGCCATGAAATTCACAATTTTTGAAGAGGGCCTTGGAACCTTTCAAAATATAAAGAGTATTATATTCTTTTTTTGGCCCCGCCCCTCTGGCCACTGAGAGTCAGCCAGGACCTATATTGATAAGATGTTAAACTGCTATCTCCGGCTAATAATTCTAACCAAGTTTGACACATTTTATATGAAAATTTAGCTAATTTTGCTCATAAATTTATTTTCCTATGTAAACTATAATAAATGTGACCCCTCCCTAGGGGAAAATTTGAGACCCCAGGGCCATGAAATTCACAAACGTAGTGGGCCTTGGGACCTTTCAATCTATGAAGAGCATTTGATTCTACCACATCTGTGAGTGGAGAAGATTTTTGAAATTTTAGTCAATTTAACCCCTTTTGGTCCCTCCCACAACCCCCCGGCGGGTGGGGGCCATACAATTCACAAATTTGATTAACCTTATGCCCTAGAAGATTTGTGCAAAATTTCATTGAATTTGCTTCAGCAGTTTTGGAGAAGAAGTCGAAAATGTAATTTTTTTACGGACGCACGACGGAAGACGCACGACGATGGACAAAAGGCGATGAGAAAAAAAATCTTTTCTTTTGTATGAACAATATCGCACAATGCTCATCTCATCTTTTCCAAACCAAAAACAGGTCATTTGATTTTTACGCACTGAAATTCATACCCAAATGGTCGACTCACTTTAACAACCTTTTATTTGGTTAATGGTGGTGTTATATCACCCTTGTAGAATCTGAAACACCATATCAACCTCAACAAAAGTCCATACTAGTAATTGATAACACAGTAATCGCCTTACCACTGAACTATTTATTTACCATATTCATTGTTATCCTCTTTTAATTTACCATTTACACAAGATATTGGCTATTTCTTGTTGTTGAACCCATATTGTCGATTGTGATTGTTTTGCACGCGAGGGAGCTCTACGGTACCAAATATAATGTACATGATACCCGGATATCAAGATTGGTGGGTCTTATTATGCAAATGAATCCCGATAGCTTGTGCTGCCACACAGTCATAATTATTCATTGACATAACAATAAGACCCACACATCGTAACGAGACCCCGTTTCCCATGTGACCTATAGTACCTGATGACGTCATCACTGTACCGGAAGACGTACCGTAACATGACCGCCCGTCCCAGCTGTTCATGTAGCCTGGTATGGTACAGTTACACCTGTAGGATCCTTCCGTGTTCTCACAATCCCCGGGACACTCATTCAAGCTGTCGTCCTCGCACTCATTCATATCTGTAATACAAGTTGAACTCATGGTTCGTTGATTCCGTAGCGCATTAAACAATAGTTGATGTCTACAAAGATATGTTCGAAATTCTTCCTGTTTCAAATATGCCACTCTTGATTACCCTCTATGATATTTGATCTGAAATTAGTTTCCGCAAGCCGTACTTTACGCAATGAATATAAAAACCACTTTATTCTATTGTTATTAAGTGGTGTGCATAAATTAAAGCAAAACAAATAATAAGAAAAAGCTTTAAATACTTCCCGTTTCCAGGCTCCTAAAATTCAAATTGATATCTTGAGATTTAGGAGACTGCTTTACACAGTAATTTAGGTTTTCGGCTTCAACAACATGTTATATCATATCTAGTATTATAAATAGGTATTTATTGCAGTTGTCCTTGCACTTCTTTTTGTGAATGTGAACATTTTTATAAATGATAGTTTTGATCCTCATTGGGCAGTAATGGAAATACAATATGTACATAAAAATCACTTATGGAAATTAAATTGATATCATACACTTAACCCTGTTTCCATTTTAGCATAAAGGCCATATTGGCCTTTTGATTTTCCTTGCGTACGTATTCTTAACCACAAGTTCAAATACCTTCGTTTTCTAGCTAGACGATTCTTATTCAATTTACTTTGCAAAATTTACACCTGCTGTTAGGAATTAACAAGTATTTACATAAATCTATTTCCGCGAACCCGTTTGAACTAGACTCCCCTGACCAGTGCTCGAACAAAAAGCATGGATTTTGGCTGATAAATTAAAAATAATGAGCAATTTTTGAAGTCTGTTACTCAACCTTAGGACAGTCTTTTGGCGAACATTTTCCACAAAATTAAAATTAAGTTTGCGTGTTTGTTTGTTTGTTTACGACAGTGAGTCAAAGACCACTGTCAAAATGGCGGAAATTGCGTAAAAAAGGACCAGCCTGAACATCCCAATCGAAAAAATAAACTTTGTATTTATGAAACATTTTCTATCTATTCTAATCTATATAGACCCCGATTTCTCTCAAGAGCAACAAAAAATATTTAGAAACTCAAAACCTGCTCATATTCGACAAAAACAAAGCCATCTATTTCGTGGGTAATACACCGGAAATCATGCATTGTCACCTGTTTTAACGGGGCGGGAAATGATTCGTTATTTATCCCAAAAATTTGCTGCAAGTGCTATTTTTCTTTAAGAAGAGAAGTTTTGCTATCATTTAAGGATAATAAAATATTTTTGGAATATTTTATTATCATAAAGTTTATTATTATTAACTTTTCATGCGCTGATGTTCATTTTGGCGATCGTCAATTTTGTGATTTGCTGTCAGACGTCGTCTGCTCATATTCAAATTACGGAACTGGTTAGCGAAGTTTTCTTATTAGCGGAAGAAAAATGTCCGCACACACCATAATTACCATACACCACGAACAAAAGAATCGACAGATTTTAGGAATGGTAACCGAAAAATAAAATAGGTGTTCGAACACTGGTCAGGCGAGTCTATAGATAATAATGTTTAAACAATTTCCAATTGAAGGCGCTTATTGTTTCTCTTTTGCAATTCAATACAATAAACTTTGGTGATGTAACGTGAAGAAATTAAGATTAACTGTGGTCATATATACTGGATATTGCCAATACCAAACAGGAAATTATCAATAGCATACACGATGTTAGAAGTTGTCAATATATATTATCCATAAAGTGTCCGGGATTTTCCCGGATTTCATTAAAGATGTCATAAATATTAAGTTGAAATTGTTTATTTAATCAAAGTACTGAAAGTACTGAGAGCTTAAGGCAAGTGAAGAAAGTTAATTTGCAGGTATTCACACGAGTAGACATAAAAAACAAGTGTTAGCTTCCCAAAAAGCTAAGAAGGCTACCATACAGTATTGTTTATTAGGAAGCAATGATAGGAAAGCTTGACAAATTGTTCTTTTCACAGTTACCTAGGGTAGCTGCCATAGTTCTTATTCTCATTTTTGAATAATGATAATTCAAATGTTTTCACATTCAATGTAAAAGATTATCAACTTCATGATATTCATGAAAGGGCCACTAGGCTACCTTTCCGAAACAAAAACAAAAAATAAAAATCTTTTTATAACAATTATAACATAATAAATTGAAGTTTTGCCGTGTGGCGCAGAAATGGTCAACTAACCCATTGTAATTATGACGACGCCAGGAACATAATACGACCTGCGATATGAAACTTAACCTTTTATTTATTTCAATAAAGTTGTTCATAAGGTAAAGAGGGTCTTTTCCTTATGCTAACACGTTTTCCGTCAAATATACACTATACTGATATACATTTACTTGGACAAGTTGGTGAAATACATAGTATAAAAGCATAACTTTTCAGTTAAAACTGTACTTTACTTTAGCGCATACAGTTCCAAAATTATCCCCTAAGTAAAGCCTAACTTTGTTTCAGCATCTCCCATGTACGGACAGTTTTTACAAGTAGGTCATGACCATCTAGCGTACAGTATCAGTTAGGCTATATCTAGATGCTCCATTCGCTCCCGGCAATGTTTCTATTCAGTACGTGTAGCGACGCCTTGTGTGATTTCTGAGAATAATGTCGAACAACCAGAAAAAAAAACATTCAGACTTCTGTGGGTTTATCTAATGATAATTTGTTTGCAATGATTTTTCCACTGGTACCCCTTACACACATGAAATCTTCAACAACAAGTAACTAATTTTGTGTTTGCTCTGAAGGTAGGGCGTTAGAATTGTACCTGCTGCCCCTATTGCATGATCGTAAAAGGCAACTAAATTTAGGATATTATCTTTTCTATTCTTCCTATCTTACTTTATCTTTCCTAATGCCTCCCTTGGCACCGCCTCACTTTTGGCCTTGAGATGAGCGTTCGCCCCTGTGAGGAAGGCTCTGGGTTCTGACCCCTGGCCAAGACAACCAAAGTCTATAAAAGTGGTAGTTTCTGCTTCTGCGTTCAGCATACGGGGAGTGGGACGGCTGGTTAGCCCGTTGTCAGTATAATGTGACCGGGTGGGATGTGTTGCTTGGTGTCTTCAGTTGCATGCTTCAGTGATATAGCACTATAAAAAGGGCAACAGTTCCACTATACAAGAAGACACAACATGAATATACTGCAGTATCCCAAAACATGCACCTCGCACATAATACACGCAACACACCGCATACATGGGAGGCCGTCCTTACATGACCATAGCTGTTAATAGGACGTTAATTAATCAAACAAACATGACCATAGCTGTTAATAGGACGTTAATTAATCAAACAAACAACACACGTAAATCATTTGGGCCAGCCAATCAAAGTGAACAGACTACTGATAACAATGTGAAATCCCAACAACATGGCAGGCAAAGCAACCAATTATAATAGGATGGTAGCAATAATGAAAATCACTGGAACTTAAAAAAATGTGATCCTATCCAAATAATCTCCCCAGGGAGAAATAAAAGTGTAATTAACATTATTTGATTATTGATCTTGAGGACAAGATCATGGATATATATACAGCTAAAAGATATTTGCTAGAAAATGACAACAAGGGAAACAAGCTAACTTTACCTTAAGACTCAATAAAAGAACGAAGTAAAATCTGACACATGTATATCCCTATATGGTGTATGATAACAGATAATGATGTTGCTTTTCACAAGTTGCATAGCTTTATTCTTAAATGTTGTTTACAGATAGCATTGATAAGGAACTATATGCAATATCTAAAATTTACATGTAAAACTTTGTGGATGAACTCAGTGGTATAGATCAACTACAGAAGAAAAGGCAGAGTTATCAAGACATTTAAAAATAGTAATGGCAAATAGTTAAGGCAATAAAAAGAAATCTTTAATTTGATTATTTGACCTTGAATGAAGGTCAAGGTCATTCATTTGAACAAATTTGGTAGCCCTTCAACCTAGCATGTCACAGACCAAATATCAGGTCTCTAGGCCTCTCAGTTATTCACAACAACTCGTTTTAAATATTTACCGGGTATGCCTATTTGGTTCCTATGACCTAAAATGGCAGTCAAGGTCATTGAACGTTGTAGCCTTTCATCCTAGCATGTCACTGGCCCAATATCAGTTCTCTGGGCCTCTTAGTTATTTGCAAGATGTTAGACTATTTGACCCCTGTGACCTTAAATGGCGACCAAGGTCATTCATTTGAATAACCTGGTAGCCCTTCATTCCAGCATGTCACAAGCCCAATGTCATTTCTCTAGGCCTCTTAGTTATTCCCAAAAAGTTGTTTAAAGTTATAGCTTTTTGACCCCTGTGACACTGAACGGCAGTCAAGGTCATTCATTTGAACAAACTTGGAAGCCTTTTATCCCATCATATCTTTAAAGCTTTTTAACCTTTTTTATCCATGTGACCTTGAATGTGGATCAAGGTAAATCATTTGAACAAACTCGGTAGCCCTTCTTCTTAGCATGCTGTAGACCAAATATCAGTACCCTGGGCCTTTCTGATATTGAGAAGTCGTTTGAGTGAAAAATTTATGCACGACGACGGAAGGTGCATGATGACTATAGGTTAGTGCTGTGTATCGCAAGGTATCTGACGATGCAATACATATCGTGATACAGGGTTCACGATACGATACGTATCACGATATTTTAATCGACACATCGAATGTCGTGGTGTTGTTGTAAATGTGTTGTTAGGTTGGTTGTATTTCCGGAAAATTTTATTTTTTGCTTACACTCACTGCAATAGACGCGAGTTTTATAGACAGAAACTTAATAAGACCAGCAAGTGGACTTATAGGTCACAGGCGCTGACACAAGTTTAGTGTTTTGCTCTTCTTGTGATTCCACAATTTTGTTACAAACAAACGTTCGTCTGACATTGACCAAGGGAGATAATCCAATGTTCAATTTTTATTTTTAGGTATCGCGACACAAATAAATTGTACACGATGCATTGATGCACCGGGTGCACCAAGGGATGCAATACATTGATACATCCATGTGAATCGTTAAATATCTACTATAGGTCATCCTTACCCTTCAGGTCAGATGATCTAAGGGTTAATTGTCCTATAAAGAATTGGTTGCTGCATCACAATCCAAAGTGAACAGTGTTTAATCATGTTTATTCAAAAATACTTGAATAAAATAACATAGCATAACATTACAAAACATTATTTTTATTTTACTCTTTAGTGATACATGTCCATCTGAATGTATGCATTTTTATATGTTTTTACATACACCGTACCGTAAATATGTTCAATTGCAAATTTACTTGAAACCTGCAGTCCACTAATTATGTCATGTTCTTCATTAGATGTTTTGCAACACTACGGTCAATTGGACAGAATTGTAACCCTAGATCTGACGACAAAGTTGTCTAGAGCTTTATATATCTGCCATTGCAGCTAGTTAATATATGCCCGGTATTATTTCACTGCTTCTTGATAATCTCAATTCTTCAACATTTTGAGTCTGCTGTGGATGACTAGCAAATATTGGGTCCTGTTATTTTAGAATATAACAAAATATGCAATAATTTCAATAAAAAGTTATAGAGTCCTCTAACATTAACTTAAACAAGAATTTTGTTAAGTTCAAGTCAGTTGTGGAATCTTGTATACAAGTAATTTGAGTTAATATATTAGCATCATTTTTAATCTTTTTATTTTTAATTTTCATCAATATTTTAAGCTCGTGTTTCCATTTTTTAAACAGAGATAATAATTGTCTTATTACACTTGTCTCTTAAACTTCATGTATACACATGTATATTATGTACATATATACATGTACAAATGTATTGTGTATGCATGATTGTATCTCTATATTGATTAGCTACTTTTGTAGCGGAAAATATATCACCTTTTGACTGAAAGTCAGTCAGAAGGTGATATCTTTTCCGCTACAACAGTAGCTATATATTGATTACATCAATATGCTAATTCATTGTCATGTATGTTACACACTATACAAAATCCTACATACCGTTATGTTTTGTGATGTGACACTCCATTACCACGGTATCCTTATGGACAATTTGGCAAATTAAATCAGTTACACCTACTGACTTAAATGCATTAAATCGTATGTCATAAAATTAGAAAATAATGCTAGCAGTTAATTTTTGTCAACTTCGACTTTAAAAAGGAAACTGCTCCAAAATTTAAAGTAATGTTCTTGTTCTTGTAATAAAATAAAACATCTTTATCTATATGTTAGCAGAAATACACAGAGACACGTAATTTCACTTCACGTGTAATTCATTTACTGTAGACAGGTATAAGCAAAACGAAATGAACACTTACGATTTTTGCTGTTTCTGTGTACAAATACAAATAGAATGTTGTAGGCTTTGATTATTGTCACACGGGTCGGGTTGGGGAAGTACCCGGGTACCCGTCAAAATACATGTAGAAAACATGTGTAGGCCTTCCCGGCCGGGCATCCGTCAAAATAGCAAACATACTGATACTGAGTGATAGATCTATGTCTGTGTAAACGTAAAATTCAGTAACAAGAAGTACAAAATAGCACTCTTTTGTTCTGTTTTACTCACAAAGGATGACACTTCATCTGCTAACGACATGTTCACAAGCAACATTGTTGCAATTCTTATTTCCCATGATCGGAGAAGTGATCATGACTGGCGCACATGTTTACTTTCACTATCGGTATGCTGTAGATGATAACACCAGAGGCTATCCGAATGAAGACTACGTCACTCTTTTGTACTTCCTGTTGCGCATGTGCGGTAAAACAACATCTGTCACGGACATTCTGGGCTATGTCAGCTTGTTACATTACGATTGTATGATGTTACCGATTGATATTAAATTGATATACCAATGCCATTTGCAGTATTGGAGAATAAATCTCTCACATTTCATTATGATTACATTGAAATTTGCTCCATCTGAAGATCGCCCCAAACAACATCGGTAAATTGTACCACTAAGCTAACTCACGAAGTTGATACGTTCACATAGGAATACATGTCAACTACCTAGGTACGGATCGGATACTTAAATTCGGGTACACGAGGACAAAATTTAGTACCCATACCAGCCCTACTTATACATACTCAAATCCTGTCAATTCCTTTAATTAGTGTTATCTAAACTAGAAGCTTTTCCTATATGCAAATAATTGGCGAGAATTTAGGTCATCGATCAAGGATATTATAGCTTTGGACACATTTTTGAAACTATAACACTTAAGGAAATACTACAGATTTTTTTTTCATGCAATCATAATTACACTACGACAGCATATTTGCTTTAGAAAGCGGATTTTTTGGACCCGAGTTGTAGTACTTTTTCACGCTAGGTGGTGTCGTAGTCGAAAGGGTATTTCCGGTTGTAGAGGCAATACCAATACGCTGCAAGGCTTATAGCCTTAAAGTTGTATTTCTTGTAATTTTCACTGTAACCATATGTCATTTTAACATTTGAAATTTGAATATGGACATATTAACTTGATGATTTAGCTCCCCAAAACCATATGTCATTCTATCAAAGAGCCGAAATCTAGGGATCATATATTACTGGTTTTGAATAAAACGCCTTCAATCTCCGCCATATTCAGTACCTTCGGGTTTTGTCGGAATTTCGAATCGTCCACACGTCCTACACGTGGTGATTCAGGTAACTAGCGTAAGCGCACATGTGTTTGTTTACGTTTTCCTTCAGGCTAATATGAGCAAATCGTGCTGGTATATAACATAATGTCCACAGAGCATGCATTTGAAAATCGAATTCACACATTGCCGAAATTCAATATTGTGTGTATCAAAAATTGTAAAGTGCGAGCATTAATTTCTTTGTAGATCCAGTCTGCTGAGGTCGACCACTTGTTTTGTGTACGAAAAATTGTTGACATTTCTCTTGGTTTCACAACTCTCGTGTTACTTCGAGATTGTCGCGACGATGTTCAGAAGAGTTCGGAATGATTCGGCATCTTTCGAGCCTATTTTTTACGTGTACACGTTAAAAAGATTTTTTCACTTTTATAATTAAAATACTTCCAGTGCTGCAACTTTATAAAAAGTGGTAAAATAAGAAAGTTTAAACCTCGGACAGACGGAGAAAAATGTGTATAGCACCTATACAGTTTTTACTATAACAAAAAGAGCGAAAGTAGTAGACCATACAACTTGAAGCGTAAAAAACTGTTAAGGAAAATTCGAAAGGTTAAATGATAAAACAAACTATAACTAAAGGTAAATTGTTCTTTATTTAATATATATAATTTCAAACTTGAACAAGCAATAGAAAAATCGTGCATCATTTACAAACAATCGTTGTTAGTATGGCACATATTAACGGATAAAACTCGGGCAACACTTCGGTATGCGATTTACCAATAGGTGTTTTGTTTCATACCCACATACAGCTCCATGTATATAGAAGTGTGTGTGTGTGTAATAAAGATAAAGAAAACCAACCTCGTGGATAATCCTCTCTTTACTCCTGTGTAATATTGTTTGAGCTAAACGTTAATAGGATTGTATGCAATATACATTACATCAAATATCGCCAATGGAAATGTTTACAGGTATAAAAGGGAGGTAACTCCGGGCTAAAATACAAACTATAAATCGTTGACATATTTCTGAATAAGGCACATTGAGCTTTATTATATTATACATAATAAGATAGATTATCTTCACAGCAACCACAAATATATCTGAACACAGACTCCATCCGAAAATGAATGGAAATTTATAAACAAACAAGATGTCTGGACGGCCTGTATTGCTCACCTAGATAATGCAATAATGACAAAATACCACATTCCCAAAAAGAAAGCATAATTTCACATATTTCAGTTTTATCAAAATAAGTTTTGACCAAACATAAGTTCCTCTTTTTTCAGAAACAGCAATTCATATGGCTTAGAACGTACATGTATTTTCCCCGATACGACCAATCCTGCCTAGCCAAGTAATTTTAGTCAACATTTATAAAAGATATGTTCTTTTCCAATTGATGTTTCTGACGAAATTTGACTTAAATATACCGAGAATTTTTTAGCGTTTTAAAGAAATGAAGGCAATGGACAAAGCTTACATCTAATTTAAGAAAGCATATTGATAATACTAAGTATTGAAAAAAGACTATATAAAACTCTTGACATTGCATCTGAAAAATTGTTAGTAATCTGGTGACATCTGGAATAATAATACTGAACAGTATTAGTAATGCTGAACACATTAACTTCATTGTAGAAGTCGCTAATATCTCTTATCATTGGAAGTTATTGTTGAACATTAGGAACAAACTTTAAACATTCCACAGAAATATATATCTATAAATAATATTGCGACAGAAAGCTCCGACCATACTGAGTATAAGACTGTAAACTTCGGGAGTAATTCTGAACATTGTCTAATCGTTTGGTTCGATAGACATTTTCTCTTCTATATACATGTAACACTGTGTTACATATATATGGAGAGAAAAATGTCTATAGAGCCAAACGCCTGTGTTCTTATCACTAACATAGAATATGAAGAATATAACATTAACGCAAAGGGAAAGAAGCAAACAATCTGAACACAATGAAAAACTGTGGCAACGCGAATAACATTTCAATCGAAATATGAGCGTAAATGGTTAGATAGATTATGACAGAATTTAAATCTGAAGAGAAAGCAAAGTTGGCAAATATTCTTAATGTTGTTATGAAATTAAGGTAGCCGAAAGCTAGCGGAATAGGACTAACCGTGCTAAAATCCGGTGCATTTTGTAAGGCACATTTATGATGATTAATAAACAAGGGAAAACAATCAAAACTAGCCGGAACACTTTTCAAAGGTTCTTTCACATCTCCTCCTATTTTCTATGTGTCTTAAGGTGGCGCTCAAGGTCGTTGTGCCAGGCAAAGGTCATGGTACATTTGGTACATGAGAACGGTTTGACCTCAGCATGTCTGGTGGTACGGTGATACTTCAGATCATCGCCACGGAAGAATGATTTGGTGCAGAGTTCACACTTGAACGGCCGTTCGCCTGTGTGATATCGAACGTGACGATCTCTGTTAGGTTTGGATGTGAACGTTTTACCACAGTATTCACATAGAAAACGTCGATGCATCGTATTGTTATGTTTGTCGTAGGTTTCAAAATCGGTCGACAAATCTCCGCAAACGTCGCACGTAAATGACTCCTCGTTTTTAAAGAGAGAAACAGGCGTTACGACTCGCTCGAACCCAGGAGAACGAACATTCAGCTTTATGGGCGACGGTTGTATGACTAACTTTTTTTCAAGGTCACCATTCTGTGGAAAAACGGGACCAGTATCCATTTGCTCAGGTTGTGACGTCACGGATGAGTGTGGTGACGCGACATTTACACTCTGATTATCAGGTGAGAGATGCTGATCATCGGATGCTCCGTCCGAGTCCGAATCTGGTTCTTGTTTGACCACTAAGTTATGGTATGAACTATCCCCGAGCTTGACCTTGACATGTGTTTTACGTGACGAAGATGTGGTCAAAGTATTCAGCAATAGTGACTGTTTTGATGCCACCACAGGCGTGATCGGGTCGTCTGATGACGTCAGTGAATCCGCTGGAGCAGTGTCTTGCGCGTTTGACTCTCTTGATGTCTCGACATCTGCCTGAGATTTCGGATCGCTGTCATTAGAATACGGTGACGTATCATCCATTGACATCTCGTGCGTTCTGGTGATGTGTTCCGTGAGGATGTCCTCGGTCTCGAACCCTTGCTGACATTCCGTACACCAGTACTGACTGGAGCTGTCACTATTCAGAACTTTCTCTCCCTTGATAAACTCTCCCGTGTACTCTTCATCTCTCGAGTCTATACCCATCATTCCTACTTCCTGTTTCGGTAGAAGACTTCCTTGTTCCGGCGACTGACTTCGACCGTTGATGGCAACATTCTCTTCTTTTATTCCATGCATGAAGAAATTGCTATGAGTGACCATATGCTCGCGGAGATTTGAAGGATACCTGAACTGCTTCAAGCAAATCGTGCATGTGTGGCGCTTGGCTTGAGCGTGCGTGTGCTCGTGCTTTATGAACTGGTCGTACGTGGAGCACTGCTGGCGACAGAAGCAGCATTGGTACGATGTAAAGTTGGTGTCGTATCTATGTTTCTTCACGTGGTTGGTGTACTTAAACGGGTCGTTAAACTCCATGTCGCACGTGGTGCAGGAGAATGTACTAGCATTGTCATGAGTAAGAAGGTGCTTGTTGTACATAAGCGAGTTTGAGCCTGTGAAAGGACATACGGAACATTGATATACTTTCAACTCAGGATGTTCTTTCTTGTGAATCTGGAATTTCTGATCGTCGTCAAAGCTCTCGCCGCATGTTGGACATACATGGACAAGTTTCCTTAAGTGTTCTTTGCGCATGTGTGTTTTTATCGTCTTCCTGTCCATGTAGCCCTTTCCACACAAGTTACAGCGGAACGGTTTGCTGTAGTTATGGCGAATAAGGTGACGTTTGATATCGTCCTTCCGAGTGAAACTTTCGGAGCACAGCGAACACTGGTACGGTTTGTAACCCGTGTGCAAGCGGATATGACGTTTCATGTTGTTCCGGCACGTGAAGGTGTTGTAACAGATTTGGCACGTAAATACATTGTGAACATTGAGATTATGATGAACAAATGCAGGCCCATCAGCTGCCACGTCCCCACAGCGCTTACAGCGAATGTTTTTAGCTGGCAGAGACGCCACCGATGACGTACTTGCCGCCGTATTGGTGCTGGTCGGTTTCGTATTATCATTTGCTAACGATCGCGATGTGGCATTTGCTTTGGGGATTCGTCTTGCATTAGCAACCAGTTTCTGGGCCATGAGCCGATGGACAATTGGTTTTCGCATTGGAACGCTGTGGATTAAATTATTTGACCTGCTGACCGCCTGATCTTGTGGATCGAATTTCTTCTCGTCCTCGTCATAATCATCGTCCATGTCATCCAATTCCGAGTCGACAGGAGCACTCCCGAAGTCGTTGCTAGACGACATGCTGGAAGGTGCGTCTTGTGGCGACATGTCATCCTCTCCTGAGGGCGGGAGACTGGAGTCGGCTACAGCCGATATATCATCAGGCCACGACTTTTGTACTGTCTTTGTGAACTTGCCAGAGCTAGGACTTCGCATTCTATTGCTAGATGTTTGATCGCCAGCTGTTAATGATTGAGGACGAAACGTCTCGGAATAACCCTTTCTTTGTACGATATTGGTGACACGTGGTTGTTTTTCATATCGTTCCATAGAGCTATCATCCTCACATAAACTGTCATTATTTGGCAGGGACGATTCGTCCCGGATCTTCTGGAAATACTCATGTACTTTGATGACGATTTGCTGAGACTCGTTCTCGAGTGTGATACTGATGATGCCGTCCACCTCCAGGTTGTGACGAAATGACACCGTCTCCTTACACAAGGTCAGTATAGACTGCTTCAGCAGGCGGGCCACTAGGTCCTTCTCTTTACTGGACATCTCGGACCTGGAAATATAAAAAAAATGTATCCTCAAAACCAAAGTCAATGTACTAGGTCTAAACATATCCCCGTAACCAAAGTCTAGAAACATATTCTCGTAACCAATGTCAATGTACTATATATATAAACATATCCTCAAAATCAAAGTCATTGTACTAGGTCTAAGATATCCTCAAAACCAAAGCCAATGCACCAGGTATGATCCTCATTGGTTAAAAGTGAGAGGAAAGTAACGTCACCTTAGATACTTGAAAAAAAATCATTTATTATAAGTAGCATGTCAACAATGATGCCTTTCCGACTATACATTGCCTAACGCTTAAATGAGCAATTCTGGTAATCAAGAAAATCAACTAAATGTATCATATTTCCAACGTCGAGGATTACTAAAAATCGCACATATTTCAACTTATTCCGAGCATCGTACACTGTCCAAATGCAAAAACAGACTCAGACTACCTTCTGGGTAGGGCCATCGTAAACAACTTATTTCGGCAGAGGCAATATTCCCAACTTCATTCGAACTGGGGTAATGGTATACTTAGTGACCAATAAAAAGGATGCCATATCGGTAGATAATCTTGATCATATACATCATGTAAGTCGAACCTAAAACTAGAAATCCATACCGCAGTATTTAACCCTCTGTCGAGTTGTTTGGAGAAGACGCGGAGTAGCTGTAGGTACCCGACATCGCGTAGAGATCGCTACCTAATTCTTTTTCACATTAGCTACACAGGGATATGAAAATTAGTTATAGTTTATATAGTTATGGACCCACCAGAGTGCCCATTTTAGACGTTGAAGGGATCTAGATAAAAAAATCGGTAAATGACGAGGTGTCCCGAAAGGAGCAGTGACTGAAATGAAAAGTTGTTAAGCTCCTTTCGGACAAACTGAAATGAAAAGTTTTGTTGGAATGGCGCTACTATTGTCTTAGTGACAGCACTTTGTATAGATGTGTAGGATGATTTTGAAAGGGAAATTATCGCTCTTTCAAACGATAGTAACAGTGTTTTGTGAAGAAGTGCTAGAAATTTGATTTTCCCCCACCCTTTACGTGTATAGTACAATGTCGAGTATGATTTTTTTACCGATTTTTTTTTATCTAGACCCATAAAGCGTCTAAAATGGTCTATGGAAACTATGGTGAATCCATAATTATATAAACTGTAACTAATTCACAGACCCCTGTGATTAGCTGCCATTACTCTTTACAGCCCGTTCTGGAAAGCTTGATAAATATTGCTCGAAAAGACAAGGAGAACTGTCTGTTGATCTACTGTGTGATTTGGGTAGTTGTTCCCGATAAATTACTCAAATTATGTAATACCGAGGGCAGTAAGCATTGCGTGTTAGCGAGATCCCGGAAATGGTGAGTCCGTATATTGTAGTTTACTGCAATAAGGAAGATGTAATACATATACATTGTGTGGGCATGTTTCTCCTGAATAAAGCGCGGGTATAGGGAAAATGGGATGCTCTAAGACTTATAAGTGATTGTAACAAACGTCAAATGGTAAACTCGTTAGTAACTCAATCAGATCACGTGATAACCAGTCATAACGCATCAGGTGACATGATATAGCAGGAGAACACATCAGATCACGTGATATACCAGAAAGAACGCATCAGCACAATATTAACCTGGTTCTGACGTCAAAAAGGGGATGTTGAATCAATGTTTCTAAAACTAACACATCGAGTCGATAAGTCTTATATAGAACCTCACGTGACTATGTATCAGCCAATGAGAATAGTTAAAACCCAGAGAATATCTAATATAAGTCAGTAACTCGTCAGGCCATGCGTTGTACCCGTCAGTAACTCGTCAGATCATGTGATATATCCGTCAGTTACTCGTCAGATCATGTGATATACCTATCAGTAACTCGTCAGATCATGTGATATATCCGTCAGTTACTCGTCAGATCATGTGATATACCTATCAGTTACTCGTCAGATCATGTGATATACCTATCAGTAACTCGTCAGATCATGTGATACAGCCGTCAGTAACTCGTCAGATCATGTGATATAGCCGTCAGTAACTCGTCAGATCATGTGATATATCCGTCAGTAACTCGTCAGATCATGTGATATACCTATCAGTAACTCGTCAGATCATGTGATATAGCTATCAGTAACTCGTCAGATCATGTGATATACCTATCAGTAACTCGTCAGATCATGTGATATACCTATCAGTAACTCGTCAGATCATGTGATATACCTATCAGTAACTCGTCAGATCATGTGATATACCTATCAGTAACTCGTCAGATCATGTGATACAGCCGTCAGTAACTCGTCAGATCATGTGATATACCCATCAATAACTCGTCAAATCATGTGATACACCTGTCAGAAGCTCGTCAGATCATGTGATATACCCATCAGTAACTCGTCAAATCATGTGATACACCTGTCAGTAACTCGCCAGATTATGTGATGTACCTGTCAGTAATTCGTCAGATCACGTGATCTACCAGTCTGTAACAAAATCTAGATTGATCCATCTCATAACTTATCTACAGTCCATAGCTACCGTATCAAATAGTCCGAACTACTGCCAACCAAAGTAAGGACGAACTCGTCAATGCAAACAGGATGTTTAAGTACAAGAGTCAAGAGAATAAACAATCTTAATTCTGAATCAACAAATATTTTACACTTTATATGGATGATTATATTCTCCAATCACTATAACAATGCCATGCGACAATGACACGTCGACATAAATTAATGCATTCTTCCTGGTTTTAAGTTATTCACGAGGGATGTTTACGGGTAGATATTTCTATAGATATCTGTATTAAGAACTTTGCAGTGCTTCCCAGAAGGAAAAGGCCTTGATTGTACAATAAAATACATTCCCAAAGGACATAACAGTCACGTGACGCGATTGTCCCTTAGATACACTTTCCTATAATTAAGGCTATACTATTTAATATGTTTGACAGTGTATTTATCTATATTTTTGCCATAATATTTAATTATTTTCTAACATAATTCCTCCCTGTTTTCGTTAATTAGAAAAATCAATATTACCTGGCGGCATCAGAGAAGGAACGTTCCGGTGAAATAGTGTTTCTATGAACAGTATAATCCAGTGTTTGGTAGAACGTGTCTCCCCGGCATGGAAGTGACTACCCGTACGAGGGACTCATTATATAAGGCCCCACTTCAAACACAGGAACACGGAGTAACAGCTTCCTGCTAATCACGCCTCCTCAATATAATGACAACTATATATATATACTCTGGTGCGTGTCCAGCCAAAAAAACACCATGTACTTCCCGCTAAACACTTGACAGTGTCTGTCTTAATTAATATCAACTGGAAGTAAAGGTTCAATGTTGTTTCCAAATCAATTCTCGCTCTTGTTCGTATTTACTTTAGGGATCAAAACATCGGGCATGGGAAGTATGTAATACTGTATATTAAGGCGGCATGGCTTATAGGTTCATTATCACATTAGCAGTCAAGGACGACTCCGGAAAAGTTTGGGAAAACCAGACCCGGACATAGCACACTGGGTAAACCTGCCTGACTAAACAAGGTACATACAGACACCAGCCCAAAGACCACTCCCACCCCGTCATACAAATCACAATGACCCTATCACGATTTCATGATCACTTTTTATAACGCCTGGTTATTGTCGCAAGTACAATGGTTCATTTATCTTTGATCATATCTATTGCATCTATATACTGATGATGATGGTGGTTATGCATGCGATGATGATGATGATGATTGTGATTAAAATGATGTGGTTGTACGTGTGATGCTGCTGCTGCTGCTGATGATATGATAATATGATGATGATGATGATGATGATGATGATGATGATGATGATGAAGTCGATGATAATGATGATGTACGTGTGGTGATGATGATGATGTACGTGTAGTGATGATGATGATGATTATGACGATGATGGTGATGATGATGATGTCGATGATGAAGATGTACGTGTGGAGGTGATGGTGATGATGATGATGATGATGTACCTGTGGTGGTGGTGGTGGTGATGATAATGTACGTGTGGTGATGACGACGAAGATGATGATGATGATGATTGATGATGATAATGATGATTGATGATGATGATGATGATTGATGATGATAATGATAATGTACGTGTGGTGATGACGACGAAGATGATGATGATGATGATGATGATTGATGATGATGATGATGATGTACGTGTGGTGGTGGTGGTGATGATAATGTACGTGTGGTGATGACGACGAAGATGATGATGATGATGATGATGATTGATGATAATGATGATGTACGTGTGGTGGTGGTGGTGATGACGACGAAGATGACGATGATGAGTATGATGATGATGATGGTGATGACGAGTTGAACCCGTTTAGTATTTACTATTCTATACTATTTTTACTATAAATGACATTACACGTCATGAAACCTTACCGTACAGGTTGAGTTAACTATTACCATAAAAACTCAATGAGGTTTTAGTTTCACATCTTAACAATAACATTCCATTATTCATAATATTTTCGCAGTCGAGTTTATTCCAATCCTATCGCTAGTGATCGATATACACGTAAACAGTCTAAACGTAGTTTTTTTTTAATCCGATGTAAAATCCAACGAAGTATTCACTATTCCGCCAGATGTTACCCGACGTTGCCCAACATATCTAGAGAAATGATTTATACATTATAATTTATTATATTCAATTTTATTGTTAAATTTTATTCAAAATAATATACACATGCAAATAAATATACAGGCCTGGGCAAATGTATCAAAAAATGAATTTTGAAGATGGATCGTCGTTGTATTTCTCCTCCCGTCGTCTCATCATCATCATAATCATCATCATCATTTATAAGTGATGAGAAGGATTTGTAGGTCGGGTTTTAGGCGAATATGAGTATTGTAGATGTAATACAAATTACAAAAACTAACTTTATACATGGAAATCGGATACGATGCATCATAGTCACTTGTCCGATTCAGAATATTATTTAGGCGTCAAACGTGAAAAGAGAAATTTTACAACCAGATTTCGGAATCTGGAGCGTACGCCCCTAGGACCGGATATTGTCAGTTATATAGTCGACTTGATTATAGCGTAACTTATACCGTTATAAAGCTGGTGATAATGAGAGTATTGTACACATGTCCAGTACCCCTCCTTGATGACCCCCTCCCCTCTAACATACCGGACAGGCCAGACGATAATCTCACTAATTAAACGCCATACAATACGCCAGTACCTATCCTGAGTGTGTACACATATACGGACACCACGTGGCTAGGACCCACATCTGGAGATTAATCAACTGCAGCTAGACTAACCCCGCTACCGTACGATAAAAAATCCGGATCCCCCTCCCTTCCCGTCCGGAAACCTTCTCTGACAGTTTCCCAAATGGCTAATACATGTGATATAGACGTAGATTTTTTAAAGCCTGTTTGTAAAGTTATATCTCCTGAATCGAGACCAGGAAAATGGGAAAATGTATGCTATGTCGTCAGTAAACATGAGCCGAGCAGACGATATCCGTCTCAGCTCACACTTACCACGGATATGGGACAAAGGGGGCACCGTGGGGTCCCTAACACTCCAGTATATAAATAAAGGATAAAAATTATAGTGAATATGACTCAGACGTCAATTATATAAACTCGGTGTAATATCGAAGTGGAATCGCTCAAGTAGCTCTGTCAAGTGTCAATGAACCGTATACCTATATAACATATCGTTACCGCAGGCAATACACATCCACTCTCACTTTCACCCAACATAGTCAGTTCTCTTAGAAGAGACTTCACACTGCTAAATCAGGCCTAATTATGCATTACCAACATCGAAATGTAGTTTACAAACACGTATAAGAGCCGTAGATGTGTAAACAATTAATGTCGACAAAATCTTAAGGTTGAATACCCCGTGACGGGCCCCTTCGCCTCGGATTATCCTGACTGTGTACAGTTATCTGATCCCATAGGAATGTAAAAACTCTCCCAAACTTCTCCAAACTTTCTCCAACATAGGATATACTTACTTTAAAGTGACGGAATGTCCCTCAGTGAACTTTAGCTCCAGTTGACAACTTTAAAGTCCGCCAAAAACAGCCCTGAATTCACACTCGGAAACTTTGGAGCAGACGCCAGCCCACCAACCGACCGACAAACTGTGTCCTTTTCCGACCCGGACGCATGGCACGTATGGTTCCTATAAATTACCGCGTATGTGTGGGCAAAAAACGGAACGAAGCCGTGAGGCAGAATAAATAAGGACACATATGTGTCAAGTTATCTGGAGTTTGTACGGGACCCTGGCCGACATGCCAGGAGGAGCGGAGAAACTACTGGGGCTTAGTGGGAATAGGAATAATTCGGGTGTCGGCGCCGTTCATACATGTATGTGTATAAGTAGTAACGTTCACGTATAGAAATAATGGTGACTTCTACATGTATCTAGCTGTAGCAGAAACATATATACATAATAATATGTTTCTGTCTGTAGTAGTTGTATAAAAAGAACACAATCGGAAGAATCATATGACAATGCTAGATAAATCCACGTCAGGAACATAAAACTGCTGTGAACAATTATCTACTTTTTGTTCCAGATGTTCATTTGTTTGCTTTTCACTGTCAAATATAGGTGAGATGGAGTATGATAAGACAATGTAAAAGAATTGAGGATTAACTTGGAGTGGTTGATGATGAGAGTACATTCAGATTTTTGTGTTATATCTCCATAACATAATCGATGCAAATGAATCCGTAAAATTCAATTTACTAAAGATAATCTTTTCAATATTCCAAATTTATGTTGGGACTCTTTTGTCTATGAAATCATTACACCGTCATCTCAGCCTATCAAAAGCGACGTAACAATCAGTGACGCCATTTTTTCTTTTATGGACTGATAAAGTAAATATTTAAGATGAAAATGCTCGTAAAAAGCAAAGTTGAATTATTGAACAATAAATAAGATAAAACGGCGAGACACACGTATCCAACAGGACAATTCAATTTTAACGACAAAAAATGAAGTTTAAATACGAGTGTATGCATAACAAGTCACTCAAACGCTTCAGAAATAAATTAGGGAGGGGGGGGGGGGGGCAAGTCACCAATGTTCTCGAAATAAACATAAAGAGGACATGAATATGTCACTAATATGGTTTAGTATACCTTTATATAAAGAGAGATAGTCAAAGATAGAGTAATATTTAGATTTAGAAAAAGTAAAACGCTCTCTGAAATAAAGTGGGCGATTAATTTGCACTCTTAATTAACTCACTCAAACGCTCTGAGTAAAGATGAAAAGTCACCCAAACGTTCTCTGTCGAAAGAGAGCAAATCACTTAAACGCTCTCGGTAATAAAGAGGGGAAGTTATTCAAACGTTTCTCTATACTACAAAATGGCAAGTCAGTGAAACGATCTCTGTAAAAAGAGGGAAAATCACCCATAAGCTCTGAGTAAAGAGGACAAGTCTCTCAAACGTTATCGGTAATAAAGAGGGCAAGTCACACAAACGTTGTCGGTAGTAAAGAGGGCAAGTCACTCAAACTTTGTCGGTAATAAAGAGGGCAAGTCACAGAAACGTTGTCGGTAGTAAAGAGGGCAAGTCACTCAAACGTTGTCGGTAATAAAGAGGGCAAGTCACTAGAAACGTTGTCGGTAATAAAGAGGGCAAGTCACTCAAACGTTGTCGGTAATAAAGAGGGCAAGTCTCTAGAACGTTGTCGGTAATAAAGAGGGCAAGTCACTCAAACGTTGTCGGTAATAATTAAAGAGGGCAAGTCTCTAAAACGTTGTCGGTAATAATTAAAGAGGGCAAGTCTCTAAAACGTTGTCGGTAATAATTAAAGAGGGCAAGTCACTCAAACGTTGTCGGTAATAATTAAAGAGGGCAAGTCTCTAGAACGTTGTTGGTAATAAAGAGGGCAAGTCACTCAAACGTTGTCAGTAATAAAGAGGGCAAGTCACTCAAACTTTGTCGGTAATAATTAAAGAGGGCAAGTCTCTAGAACGTTGTTGGTAATAAAGAGGGCAAGTCACTCAAACGTTGTCGGTAGTAAAGAGGGCAAGTCTCTAGAACGTTGTCGGTAATAAAGAGGGCAAGTCTCTAGAACGTTGTTGGTAATAAAGAGGGCAAGTCACTCAAACGTTGTCGGTAATAAAGAGGTTGAGTCACTTAAACGTTTTTGTTTCGGTAAAACAGACGGCAAGTCACAATGAATTCCCTTCAAAGGTCAAAGAGAAGAAAATATAATAGATTATACAACTGCGAGCCAAGAAATACTGGACGAGTTATCTTTCTTGCATCGCGACAGTAACAACGTTGCTCCATACAGAACATATTTTGGACAACTAAAGAAAAAAGTCAGTTTTGCTTGTAAAGAGAATTATGGCGTCGCCTTTTGTAACGTCACTTCTGATTGGATGTGATGACGGCGTAATAATTTGATTGTTAAAAGAGTCCAAAAATGAATTTTGAATATTGAAGAGATACTATTTAGTAAATTGAAGTACATGTTTAAAAAGGATTAATTTGAATAGATATTTTATATTATGGAGATATTACAGAAAAAGCTGAGTGTACTCTCATCATAAACCACTTCGCTTCACTCAGATTTTTGTATTATATCTCAATAACATAAAAATCTATTCAAGTTAATCCTTAGACAATCATTTGCTCCCAACTTGGGGATGGGGAAAGGGTATTCTTATTATGGGCTAACTTCCATTAATAGAATGTCCCGATCCTCCCATTTCCTATTGCATTGTATTTCTCTTAACCAGATTCTTTTAAAACTGACTGGATGATAGTACTATGACTCTTTCCTAATTTCCTTTATGTGGACTTAGAATGTCTCTTTCTCAAATACACAATAACCCCACCTCCTTTCTTTGTAAGTTGACTTACCTATACACAGTGTCCCGACTCCCGGTATCCATTGACTTACCTAGCATATACACCATTCCCGACCCCCATATCAACTGACTTACCTACACCCCCCTCCAAACATGATGTCTATCATCTCATAATTCAACTTCTGGTATCCAAAGACTTACCGATACACTGTAACGACCCCCGGTAACCAGGGACCTACCGATACACTGTGTTCCGACCCTCCGGTATCCACTGATTAACCGATACACTGTGTCCCGACCCTCCGGTATCCACTGACTTACCAATACACTGTGTCCCAAGCCTCCGTTATCCACGGACCTACCGATACACTGTGTTCCGACCCTCCGGTATCCACTGATTAACCGATACACTGTGTCCCGACCTTCCGGTATCCACTGACTTACCAATACACTGTGTTCCGACCCTCCGGTATCCACGGACCTACCGATACTCTGTGTTCCGACCCTCCGGTATCCACTGACTTACCGATATACTGTGTCCCGAATCTCCGGTATCCACGAACCTATCGATACACTGTGTCCCGACCCTCCGGTATCCACTGACTTACCGATACACTGTGTCCCGACCCTCCAGTATCCACTGACTTACCGATACACTGTGTTCCGACCCTCCGGTATCCACGGACCATCCGATACACTGTGTTCCGACCCTCCGGTATCCACGGACCATCCGATACACTGTTTCTCGACCCTCAGGTATCCACGGACCTACCGATACACTGTGTCCCAGCCCTCAGGTATCCATTGACTTACCGATACACTGTGTCCCGACCCCCAGAATCCACTTCCTTACCGATACACTGCGTTCCGACCCTCCGGTATCCACGAACCTATCGATACACTGTGTCCCGACCCTCCGGCATCCACGGACCTACCGATACACTGTATCCCGACCATCCGGTATCCACGGACCTACCGATACACTGTATCCCGACCCTCCGGTATCCCCTGCTTTACTGATACACTGTACCCCGACCCTCCGGTATCCACGGACCTACCGACACACTGTGTCTCGACCCTCCGGTATCCACGGACCTACCGACACACTGTGTTCCGACCCTCCGGTATCCACTGACCTACCGACACACTGTGTCTCGACCCTCCGGTATCCACGGACCTACCGACACACTGTGTTCCGACCCTCCGGTATCCACTGACCTACCGACACACTGTGTCTCGACCCTCCGATATCCACTGACCTACCGTTACACTGTGTCCCGACCCTCCGGTATCCACAGACCTACCGTTACACTGTGTCCCGACCCTCCGGTATCCACTGACTTACCGACACACTGTGTCCCGACCCTTCGGTTACCACCGACTTACCGATACACTGTGTCCCGACCCTCCGGTATTCATCGACTTACCGATACACTGTGTCCCGACCCTCCGGTATTCATCGACTTACCGATACACTGTGTCCCGACCCTCCGGTATCCATCCCTACACGAACAGATCCGCGATCCGTACGTATTGTGACACTCGTGCTCACACCCACCGTTGTCATACAGACACTCGTTATGGTCTGAAAACGAACCGGTTGTTTCATTCAATTCAGAGTAAAAATCAAGACAGACACAAAATAGAGATACAGATTGTAAAGTCAGGTCATCTGGAAGGATGACACACACAGATAAAAATAGTCAAAGGCTTATAAAAACGGATGTGTAAAGGAGTTCAGATAAGGAAGACACAGAGAGGAGGGGATGCAGATTCGAAGGAGCAATGGAATAAAGACGTAAGTGTCTGAGAAGAAAAGAATGCAAAATAAGAGACAGAGACGTAGGATCATAGAAAAAAATAAAGGTGAAGAAACAAAGAGAACAAAGGACAAAGAAAGAAAAATAAATGCAAATGAATAAAGAAAAGCATAGACGCATGAACTGAGCAGAAAATTTGCAATGGAGAAAACAGAGATGGAAATGTTTATAACAAAAAAAGACAAAGACGTATATGACAAAGACAAAATAAAAACCTATGGGACAAAGACAACATAAAGACGTATGGGACAAAGACAAAGTAAAAACCTATGGGACAAAGACAAAGTAAAGACGTTTGGGACAAAGACGAAATAAATCCTATGGGACAAAGACAACATAAAGACGTATGGGACAAAAACAAATTAAATACGTATGGGACAAAGACAAAATAAAGACGTATGGGACAAAGACAAAGTAAAGACGTATGGGACAAAGACAAAATAAAGACGTATGGGACAAAGACAAAATAAAGACGTATGGGACAAAGACAAAATAAAGACGTATGGGACAAAGACAAAATAAAGACGTATGGGACAAAGACAAAATAAAGACGTATGGGACAAAGACAAAATAAAGACGTATGGGACAAAGACAACATAAAGACGTTTGGGACAAAGACAAAATAAAACCTATGGGACAAAGACAACATAAAGACGTATGGAACAAAAACGAACTAAATACGTATGGGACAAAGACAAAATAAAGACGTATGGGACAAAAACAAACTAAATACGTATGGGACAAAGACAAAATAAAGACGTATCGGACAAAGACAAAGTAAAATCGTTTGGGACAAAGACGAAATGAAACCTATGGGACAAAGACAACATAAAGACGTATGGGACAAAAACAAACTAAAGACGTATGGGACAAAGACAAAATAAAAACCTATGGGACAAAGACAAAGTAAAGACGTTTGGGACAAAGACGAAATAAAACCTATGGGACAAAGACAAAATAAAGACGTATGGGACAATACAAAATAAAGACGTATGGGACAAAGACAAAGTAAAGACGTATTGGACAAAAACAAACTAAAGACGTATGGGACAAAGACAAAATAAAGACGTATGGGACAAAGACAAAGTAAAGACGTATTGGACAAAAACAAACTAAAGATGTATGGGACAAAGACAAAATAAAGACGTATGGGACAAAGACAAAATAAAGACGTATGGGACAAAGACAAAATAAAGACGTATGGGACAAAGACAAAATAAAGACGTATGGGACAAAGACAAAATAAAGATGTATGGGACAAAGACAAAATAAAGACGTATGGGACAATGACAAAATAAAGACGTATGGGACAAAGACAAAATAAAGACGTATGGGACAAAGACAAAATAAAGATGTATGGGACAAAGACAAAATAAAGACGTATGGGACAATGACAAAATAAAGACGTATGGGACAAAGACAAAATAAAGACGTATTGAACAAAGACAAAATAAAAACCTATGGGACACAGACAACATAAAGACGTATGGGACAAAGACAAAGTAAAAACCTATGGGACAAAGACAAAGTAAAGACGTTTGGGACAAAGACGAAATAAAACCTATGGGACAAAGACAACATAAAGACGTATGGGACAAAAACAAACTAAATACGTATGGGACAAAGACAAAATAAAGACGTATGGGACAAAGACAAAGTAAAGACGTATGGGACAAAGACAAAATAAAGACGTATGGGACACAGACAACATAAAGACGTATGGGACAAAGACAAAGTAAAAACCTATGGGACAAAGACAAAGTAAAGACGTTTGGGACAAAGACGAAATAAAACCTATGGGACAAAGACAACATAAAGACGTATGGGACAAAAACAAACTAAATACGTATGGGACAAAGACAAAATAAAGACGTATGGGACAAAGACAAAGTAAAGACGTATGGGACAAAGACAAAATAAAGACGTATGGGACAAAGACAAAGTAAAGACGTATTGGACAAAGACAAAATAAAGACGTATGGGACAAAGACAAAATAAAGACGTATGGTACAAAGACAAAATAAAGACGTATGGGACAAAGACAAAATAAAGACGTATGGGACAAAGACAAAATAAAGATGTATGGGACAAAGACAAAATAAAGACGTATGGGACAAAGACAAAATAAAGACGTATGGGACAAACACAAACTAAAGACGTATGGGACAAACACAAAATAAAGACGTATGGGACAAAGACAAAATAAAGATGTATGGGACAAAGACAAAATAAAGACGTATGGGACAATGACAAAATAAAGACGTATGGGACAAAGACAAAATAAAGACGTATTGGACAAAGACAAAATAAAAACCTATGGGACACAGACAACATAAAGACGTATGGGACAAAGACAAAGTAAAAACCTATGGGACAAAGACAAAGTAAAGACGTTTGGGACAAAGACGAAATAAAACCTATGGGACAAAGACAACATAAAGACGTATGGGACAAAAACAAACTAAATACGTATGGGACAAAGACAAAATAAAGACGTATGGGACAAAGACAAAGTAAAGACGTATGGGACAAAGACAAAATAAAGACGTATGGGACAAAGACAAAATAAAGACG
The DNA here is from genome assembly GCF_041381155.1 of Argopecten irradians. Classification (NCBI taxonomy): domain Eukaryota; kingdom Metazoa; phylum Mollusca; class Bivalvia; order Pectinida; family Pectinidae; genus Argopecten; species Argopecten irradians. Next base: position 11,277,994 of record NC_091140.1, on the reverse strand, counting down.
TATGGGACAAAGACAAAATAAAGACGTATGGGACAAAGACAAAATAAAGATGTATGGGACAAAGACAAAATAAAGACGTATGGGACAATGACAAAATAAAGACGTATGGGACAAAGACAAAATAAAGACGTATGGGACAAACACAAACTAAAAACGTATGGGACAAACACAAAATAAAGACGTATGGGACACAAGACCTATGTGCTAACTTTGGAACAAAGGCGAAAGAGCAAAGAGAAACAAATGCAGAGGATCAAAGAGAAGCAAAGACGCATTGGACAAAGAAAGACAAAGACGTATAGGGCAAAGAATAACAAATACGTTTGGAATAAGAAGCAACAAAGGCGAAGGAACCATAGAGATAAAAAGACGTACGGCACAACGAGGGACAAAGGCTGAGCAAAGAGAAACAGGGGCGTATGGGGAAAAGAAAAACAACGACGAAAGAGCAAACATAAAAAGGTAGAGATAAAGAGAATTGGCATCGTGTAAACGAGAAAAACAGATGCACAGACAAAAATCCAAACTGATGCAATGCGTAAATAGACAAAGGGGAAAAAGAAACAATTCTGCAGGGTCAAAGATGAAAAAAAAAAAAAAAAAAAACAGGAGAAAAAGTAGAAGTAAAAATAGAAATGCGTCTCTGGCCTTACCAAAACAGTCCCTCCCGTTACTATGGAGAAGGAATCCACGGAAACAATCGCACGCGAACCTGTTCCTTATTCCGGGAATACAAATCTGGTGACACAGACGGCGATTTCCTTGGCATGCTGTCGACTCGAGTGCTACAACATAGACGTCATCAGATTAGTTTATATAAAGTTGTCAAGGTCAAGGAAGGAAACATATCTGGTAAATATATCTGCGATATTGTAGCCAAGAAGATTTTTAAAACAGATAACGACGTCGTCTTCATCCGACCGAACAGTATACTATATTAGTAGGTCAGGCAGCATATTCGTACCATGATGGATAGGACACAGTGAACTTAGCGACAGATACTTACGTTTTATACATTTAGGAGCCACAGGAGCCACCCACTGGTAGTTCTTACAGAAATAGTAGCGCGTGAGGTTGTTTTCGATGACGTAACCAGGATCGCACGTGTAGTTGGTGACGAGAACATAACTCCGCCTCCGTGGGTTGTACAGGTAGCGAGGAGACGCAGTCCCATGATCTATTTCCGGTGGAGCTTTGTAGCGGTACCGGAAACATGTGCTATCACTTACACGCAGGTTCGCTTCAAAGTCAATGGCGGATATATTGAAGGCCAGTGGATCACGGACATGTCTGCCAGGAAGGTTCCGGTTCTGTGGATCCGCGCGCGTCCGGACAGAGGACCCTAGTTATACCAACAAATGGATTAGACATGTGTCAAATGAGACGCGCATATTCTTTTTGTGTCTGAGTTACCTCCTAGTTTCACCAAACTAACGGAAATACGACGAAATGATCTCTCTAATGAGATATCGAACCTTGTATGCTATTTGTTAGCAAGCAAATATAGTAGATTGTCAATGTGCAGACATTTCTAAGGGCTCATTGCTTGTGTACCATGTCATAAAGTTGTGTTGGTTATAGTAGATGATGTTCTCCAGCCCCCCTTTATAGTATGTATGCTGTATGAACATATGCTGTTATTCACATGGATATTGTTTCATTAACAATTAATTTCCCCAATAGTACCTTTTTGAACGGTGACATTACAGACGACAGGACATAAACCAACCACTGCATCGAACCTCCAAACGGAATCTCTTTAAAATTGCCACTTACCTACACATGATGGGAATGGTTTTGTCCAGTTTTGACCGTTGCAGTAAGCACGTGATTGTCCAATCAGATAGTGACCACGCCCGCATGAGAAATGCGCCACAGCTCCATCCATCTCTAGACGCACGTGCATATTACGGGGCACATTTGGGGGATCGCATCCGGTAGCTGAAAGATCGCAGTATTGAAGTTAGAGGATCGGTATATCATGAATTATTCCCTTGACACGTAGCATAGAACTTGTTGGGATATGTCAGAATTTCTGATCTACCACAGTTACTTTCCTTCATTCATACTCTTTCAGTTACCAGAGTTACTTTCCTTCATTCACACTTTGTCATGAGTGACTTCCCTTCATTCACACTTTGTCATGAGTAACTTCCCTTCATTCACTCTCTGTCAGGTACCAGAGTTACTTCCCTTCGTTTACACTCCGTCAATAGTGAACGAAGGGAAGTAACTCTGGAAGATCAGAACGGGCTATGTGTTTAAAAGATTAGTGCTTAACGAAATAAATGCATGTATTTTTAGGTTTATATCGGGTTAAATATGTAAGGAGGGAGAATTACCTACGCATTTAGGTTTCTCTATGGTCCATCGTCCCTCCTCTGTGATACACGCGCCAAACGTCTCCCCGTCCGCCACGAATCCTTCGTCACAAATATACTCTATCAGGAGATTAGGACCCCATACTACCACGCGGCCGTACTGCAGCTCCCTAGGGGGCGTACACACAGACATTTCTGTAAAAATCAAAATACTACTGTATCCAAAGTAATGAAACATTAATATGTAGAAAACATGTGCGAGATTATCAGAAATTACTCCGTTGGTTGTAAGGGTGTATTCTACACCTACATGTACGCACAAAAAAATAGTACCAAATAGATATTGAAGAGTGTTTTGATTGCGTTAAAGGGGGTATGAACGCCATGGGTTGCAGACATATTCAATGTAGCGCGTTAGCGCTACATGTAGAATATGTCTGTATCCCATTCATACCCGTTCATACCACCTATAACGCAATCAAAACATTGTTCAATCTTTATATTTGTATTAAATAAGTCTACTTTTACGTCAAATTTAAAACGGTGATTGTTGCTAAGTTGGGTAACTACGGTAGTCATGATGACAAAGGTTATAGTTTCGATTGTTGAATGTTATAGCTGCAGATTGACTTGAAATATAACAATGACACCTTTAAATTATTTTTGAATTATGTTTTTTTTTTTTTTTTTTTTTTATAATTTTTTCTTCTCAATTTGATAATATATCAATAATGTTCATTTCGAACAAAAAATGAGATAACCGTATGACCATTGAGCTGCTGTTTATCATATATGTGTTTGTCTACGAACGCGATATAGACTAAATTCTTTATAGTGTAACGTGATCGGGTCTATCTTTCGATAGACTTCACCAAGTGAGATATCTGGTCTTGGTAACAGACCACTGGTCAGTGTCACTGGTCTACTCCTGGTACACGGAGTATAGATTTATTCAGCCTTTGGTCACAAGGCCCTCAAGGTTTTGTAATTGTTTTAGTACCACTCAGTAATATAACAAATGCCAGATAAACAGTTAATTATAATTTATTAATAAGTACAAATAGATAAACAGAGTATGAGTTCGTGATACACTTTTGTCTACGACAGGCCACAATGTTCTCTCTCACGTAATACTCACTACAATGTATTTTCTACTAGATACACCTCCAATAATATACTTAATTAGTTAGATAATGATAATAACTCTCTTAAATGACGTGCGCTATCTTTCTAGCCTCAATGAATTTTCCTGGTAGCGAATGTAAACAATACGTAATTCAGGGGGAAACCCCGACTATAAATAACCTACCGTACTGGTATAAATATATTACATAACAAGTATTGTTCCCTAGGAGAAATAGAGAGTGAGTCACGCCCGAACCTGGTCAACGGTTCCGAGCCCTATATAATTCCTGCTACTCTCATCGGCTGCTGGGTCGTGACTGGCGTTTCAATACAAATGTCCCGAAAGCTACGGGACATGTCCCGAAATATCCACGTGCCGGGACCGTCATCTGATTGGCTACTAGTGATGCAATGACGACATCCGGTAGTGACATGCGCAGAGGCCACTACCGGCGAAAAGCATGTTGTCAACAATCAGTATTGATACCAGTTGATTAAAATGACTAACAACGACAATATATTACGACTCACAAAAGCAACACATGCAGCGATGATTCACAAACGATCTACTAGATTGAGGTATTACATAATTTCTTACTGACAACAAATATATACAATATATCGGCTCATATTTCGTATTCGTAACACTCGTCTGTCACACGTCAAGCTTACTGAAACAACGTAACACACTCTCGATTCTCACACAGTTTTATAAACAGAAGACATCGTATAATGTGTATAATCCATATGTAGTCAAGCGTGAACCACCTAACGTTACAATAGTCATGACTTTTATTTTATTGTACGGAGAATAGACAAGTGATTGCATGGTGTGTGTAGGCCTATTTTGAATGCAAAGACGGGAGTAAAGCTCATGATACTGTTTCGGATAGGGTATTACCTGTAATGTTTTTTTCTTCTGGAAACCTGTACATGACCTGTTAACATATTGTTACCTTAGACGATCCCGCAATTGTGCTCCGACAATCAGATGTTCTGTATTACACATACTGGCGTAACTACTGTATGGAATTTCCCCGAACATTCCCGAGAAAAGCCCCTCAGTTGTAGCCCCTACCAGTGATTCATTTTGTTGTTTATTACCGTTACAATTCTTGAACACATCTTTTGTTTTGATGTCAAATACATATTTTTAATTGGATCTAATAGAAACTCTTTATTGTCATTTTGAAATCCGTCAAGACTCAACGTATTACGCAAAATCTTATCGAAGCGTGAACTAGAAGTAGTCCGAACCTGCACTGCGTTTGTATTCATACGTCATTGCGATTACGTTAATTTGAACGCAACTCCCTCCCATTGACTATATAGGGGCATATGTAAATATAGCAAAGTAAAGGACTGTGGGATACGAACAAGAGAGCATGTACATAAGGAGACTCATTCAAAATCATACTTTATGGGTAGTAAAAGCGGATACTAATGGGAATCCCCCCTCAAGTACAAAATCATACTTCTTTGATAATACATATATGCATGTTGTATGATAAGAAACATCTACAAATGAGTATTCATATGTTACGGGAAAAACCAATGGTAATACGTCTCCAGTCTAGCTACTCTACAAGTCGTGGCTTGTCCAATAGCTTCAATTGCTGTCAGGGGAGGGGATGACTATTTTTACTAAGGGGAAACATGACGTGATAGATATATTTTTAGTTATTATGGATTATTATTTACATAGCAAGATAAAATCTCATTTTGACTCTTTAAACCTTATTTTCCGTCTGATGACTTACCTGCAGCCTCCATTCCCGGGGAGGTGATGGAAACGTAAAAGGATGTCGTTAGAAGAGTAGACAACGCGATTTCTAGCCACATGGAGATCGCCATTTTAAATCTAGCTACTTATAAAAAAGCTGTCTTGTTTTAGTGGTCGTTAGATGTACAGGAGTCGAGAGTTCGATGGGAACCAAGTGGTCGACTTCCGGTTACGGTAGGGACGGTATGTGAGCCGTATGTGTCTAGCTTCGTGTGGTACATAAAATACTCTGTATATAGACAACATCATTGTCTGATGGGAAAGGTTCAGTAAATAACAATTCACTAGATATATTACAAGATATAATGGCTATGCACGCTGTCAAGCTTATAATGTGAAATGTTATACTAAAATTCATTTGAGTACAATGATTTATTATCAACATAGTATACATTTTGTAAGGTTCTTATTTAAACTAATATATCTAGTATGAATCATAATGTATAAATTTTAGTGGCACCGTTCTTGGGTGTCATAAAATCCATTCGGCAGTTTTCTGGATTCTGTATTGTTGATGATGTGGACACTCATGGCGATCTTAAGGATAGTGACCCTATATTTAATACGTCCCCACTTTATGTACTTGAGAGTCTAAGTGTCGGAGTCCATCTGATTCACAGGGATCAGGGCATTAGCTACACTCCATATGTACAAGGACCTATCACAGTTATAAAGAACATCATTCTGTAGTCGTTTTGGCCATAACAAAAATTTTGATTTAATTCTGAAATCATTCCATGTTTCACAGGAAATATACTTGTTATTCCTAATGCCTAACTTGTTATTTAATATGCCTCTGCAATTTCTCAAATAAAGAATAATTGAAACGGGGTCTAATTTTAGTGAAAATCCTATCGATCCAAAATTGAAATGTTCTTGGTTGATTTGGCAAGGCGAATTACCCGTAACATTTCGGGGTTTATTCTGTTCTAGTAAAGCTAGGGTTTAGAACCTCAGATTTATTCGTCTGTAACTGTAATTAATGCTCTCCCATACCACCAGGCATACTTCTACTTATGTTTCGGGGTTTATTAAATTTTGAACCGCAAAATGTGGTTATTTATTTGATAAATTGATTCATTTTTGTCCCAGATAAAGAAGCTTGATGTAATGAAAAGCAAACCATTGTCGCACACGTTAAATATTATAAACATAAATAAAATTAATGATATAAACAACAACAACAACAACAAAAACAAACAATTAACAAATATGTTACAGCTTATACAATGTACTTTATAAATATGTTATAACTTATAGGCCTATACTTATTCATATGCTTTATATACACGCGTATCTATAACATACTAATTACAAGAGTAGTTCTTTATATATACAATTCCCAGAGATTAAGATGATATATTATCTCTGCAATTTACAATAATAAGTTCGTTTTAATATGTACATGTAACATTTACAAACACAGCTTTCACTAAAGACATACATTGATATAGCTTCGGTATATAGTTATTAATATACAGCGGATCAATATCACAACAGGAAACAATACATTTTATAAAAAAAAATCGGTTACAAATATAGCGACTGTTGTACACTGCAATTTTTAAATGTAATACAATTCACAGTGCTTTAATCTACGCATACAACATGTACATGTATATATCTCTATAGAAATCCACAAATCACTAAAAACACTAGCACATGGCGTAGTCCACTCATAAGCAATGTACGACTTGATATCACTTTTTTGTGCTGCTAGGCAAAAGTACATGGGTATCTTTATTTCTCTTAATAATAAGTTATATACACACAGATACAAACAATAATTGACCAATTATGGACATTTACTGGGGTTAACATGATGCTATTGATTTTTTGTTTAAAAAAGTCAGTATCATCATTTGATATGCAAATTAATTACGAGAAGAACTATAGTCTAAGAACGTCGCCCTGGGGAAATCAATAATTGGACAAGTAATTAGTTCATAAGCGCAATAGTCTTTATACACTGTAAAAGTAATTATTTCAAGTATAAATCCTGAAGGACCTGCAATATTTGATACGGTCCTATGGAGGCTGTGTCAAGACTCGTCTTAAAAATAATATGAAAATATCTGATCTGTCATTATAATTGAACGAACGACTATAGGTCCAACCCGTCAATCCGTATAAACGAAAACGCCCTAGTTACTGTTTCTAAAATCGGAACATATGTAGGATTCGATAAACTTAATATTGTTCCCCACGTGACAAAGGATATCTAATAGATCTTCAATTTTACACTTCCCAATCTTATCCGATCTAGCATTATCTTGGTGCCTATCTATGAGGATGATTCTGTGAAAATACAGTTTTATAAAGTCCATACAATTTATGAAAGAGAACAACACTAACATACTTAAAATAATTGATCAATTAATTCGACCAACGAGTTAAATTGAGCCAGTTTGACGCTTCACGTTTTGTGCAGATCTGAAAATAAATCACACAAGATCTGTAGTCGTCGAAAAGGGGAAGATCACTCTAATAACAGTTTGTAACCTCACGTGGTGCTGAAGAAGCTCTGTTTGACAGACTGTGCGTGTTGGTGTTTCCGTAACGCTGACGTAATTGTGATATATGATACCAGTAGGATAATCACCACACCAAAAATTCCAAACAAAGCGAAATGAATCCAGGTCAGTACTACGGGCTTTATCGGTCTCGGCGCTGAAACAGAAAGATTTAGCATCATTTTGTTATTTACATTAAATAGTTTCGGCGTGTATTTTATCGTATCTCAGGATTCTCTAACTAATGACGGTTCACAAGCTGTCAATCAAACTGTTCACACTGAAAATGTAAGTGTGCATGCTCCGACATTTGCTCCAACACTGAATAGGTACACATGCATGTGCGATCATCAGACGTAGCTACATACTGTTTAGCGATTGGACGATTCTGCATTTGCTAATTATTAGAGTTAACAGTCTAAACAGGTAGGTATTGATAGTGACGTCTTGTGTTTAAGAGCGTAACATTGTACTTTTCTGAGAAAACGACGTGAGTTTCGCTCACAAATTTGAAATGATGACGTTACACTGAATATCTATCACAAAGGGAGGTAATTCTGTAATATGCAAAGACAGAATTTGTATACACGTAGGTCTGTTTGCCTTATTTTCTATTACATAACAGTTATTTTGGAAGCAAGTTTGTTGTCGATTTAAACTAGCAAATCAATAAATGACGTTATCTATAACTTACGTTTGGACTTGGCCCAGTACTCGATCCTAAAGCCAGGATTTGTGTGGTGTCTGGCACTGGAAGTGAAGACCACGTGCGTTTCTCGGCGGACGCTTGTGAGGATGTTCTTAGGAAACTTAAACCCACACCAAGATGCTAGCTCTGGGAACCAGTCATTGGGACCTGTAACGAGAAATAGGATGCAGTTCATACTAAACATACCGACGATGAGTATCAACTGTACAGGAAACAAGATCAACAACTTGTTAATAGTAAACAACCTGTAGACCATCTCACAAACCCTAAAAAAGCAATATATGCGTCTAAGACAAGTCATGAAGAAATGTACATTCTTCCAAGCATTGTTTGTATGACTTATCCCTTCGACTAATGTAAACATCCGCACGGGGCAGGGGTCTTAGCTTAAGTCTTGTTTCCTGTCTTGTTTTGCTGGTATATATGTACGTTTTGCGAATTTGCGACACCACAAACTATTAGCATCGACTAGAATTGTCGATGTTGCACATGTACAAAAACAGTACTATGTCTCGTGATACTCATAGGTTACACTTTCGCTGTCGTTAGAATCATCCATTGTCTATCGTCATAGTGAAATTGAAGGAAGTTCAGGAGAAACAAACTGACCAATCACGGACCAGATTTCTTAGGATGGATATTACGACAGTGATAGCAACCCCTGGAGTATCTAGGGTGAGTTACCAAACGAAAGACCCCAACAGAACGAAAATTGGTGTACTCTTTATAATCAAACAGACAAAAAATTCATCCTACCGTTATATATAACTATGGCTTCCTCGTAACATGGCGTAGCGTCCCGGATCCTGCAGTCAAGGACTTTAAACTGGATCACTCCGTACGGGATTGAGGCATTAGCTGTCAGATACCACTCATACGTCAACACACTGCAATAACAAGAGGGGGGATACGCAAGTGTTAATAATAACAAGAAAAAAACGGAACAATAACAATAGGGATATCAATCAAAAATGGAAGTCCTTAATAATCATTCACTAAGAAGGATTAACTTTCCGTGCGGCCTCGGGTAGTTTGGTGACGTTTGTACACTGTACTTACTTTCCGTACGGGCTCGGGTTGTTTGGTTACGTTTGTACACTGTATTACTTTCCGTACGGCCTCGGGTAGTTTGGTGACGTTTGTACACTGTACTTACTTTCCATACGGCCTCGGGTAGTTTGGTGATGTTTGTACACTGAACTACTTTCCGTACGGCCTCGGGTAGTTTGGTCACGTTTGTACACTGTATTACTTTCCGTACGGCCTCACGAAGTTTGGTGACGTTTGTACACTGTACTACTTTTCATACGGCCTCGGGAAGTTTGGTGACGATTGTACACTATTCTTACTTTCCGTACGGCCTCGGGTAGTTTGGTGACGTTTGTACACTATACTTACTTTCTGTACGGCCTCGGGTAGTTTGGTGACGATTGTACACTGTACTTACTTTCCGTACGGCCTCGGGTAGTTTGGTGACGTTATACACTATACTTACTTTCCGTACGGCCTCGGGTAGTTTGGTGATGTTTGTACATTGTACTTACTTTCCGTACGGCCTCGGGTAGTTTGGTTACGTTTGTACACTGTACTACTTTTCATACGGCCTCGGGTAGTTTGGTGACGATTGTACACTGTACTTACTTTCCGTACGGCCTCGGGTAGTTTGGTGACGTTTTTACACTGTACTTACTTTCCGTACGGCCTCGGGTAGTTTGGTGATATTTGTACACTGTACTTACTTTCCGTACGGCCTCGGGTAGTTTGGTTACGTTTGTACACTATTCTTACTTTCCGTACGGCCTCGGGTAGTTTGGTGATGTTTGTACACTGTACTTACTTTCCGTACGGCCTCGGGTAGTTTGGTGACGTTTTTACACTGTACTTACTTTCCGTACGGCCTCGGGTAGTTTGGTGATGTTTGTACACTGTACTTACTTTCCGTACGGCCTCGGGAAGTTTGGTGACGATTGTACACTGTACTTACTTTCCGTACGGCCTCGGGTAGTTTGGTGATGTTTGTACACTGTACTTACTTTCCGTACGGCCTCGGGTAGTTTGGTGACGTTTTTACACTGTACTTACTTTCCGTACGGCCTCGGATAGTTTGGTGACGTTTGTACACTGTACTTATTTTTCGTACGGCCTCGGGTAGTTTGGTGACATTTGTACACTGTACTTACTTTCCGTACGGCCTCGGGTAGTTTGGTGACGTTTGTAACCTGTACTTATTTTTCGTACAGCCTCGGGTTGTTTGGTGACGTTTGTACACTGTACTTACTTTCCGTACAGCCTCGGGTAGTTTGGTGACGTTTGCACACTGTACTTACTTTTCGTACAGCCTCGGGTAGTTTGGTGACGTTTGTACATTGTACTTACTTTCCGTACGGCCTCTGGTAGTTTGGTGACGTTTGTACACTTTACTTACTTTCCGTACGGCCTCGGGTAGTTTGGTAACATTTGTACACAGTACTTACTTTCCGTACGGCCTCGGGTATTTGGTGACGTTTGTTCACTGTACTTACTTTCCGTATGGCCTCGGGTAGTTTGGTGACGTTTGTACATTGTACTTACTTTCTGTACTGCCTCGGGTAGTTTGGTGACGTTTGTTCACTGTACTTACTTTCCGTACGGCCTCGGGTAGTTTGGTAACGTTTGTACACTGTACTTACTTTCCGTACGGCCTCGGGTAGTTTGGTGACGTTTGTACACTGTACTTACTTTCCGTACGGCCTCGGGTAGTTTGGTGACGTTTGTACACTGTACTTACTTTCCGTACGGCCTCGGATAGTTTGGTGACGTTTGTACACTGTACTACTTTCCGTACGGCCTCGGGTAGTTTGGTGACGTTTGTACACTGTACTACTTTCCGTACGGCCTCGGGTAGTTTGGTGACGTTTGTACACTGTACTTACTTTCCGTACGGCCTCGGGTAGTTTGGTGACGTTTGTACACTGTACTACTTTCCGTACGGCCTCGGGTAGTTTGGTGACGTTTGTACATTGTACTTACTTTCCGTACGGCCTCGGGTAGTTTGGTGACGTTTGTACACTTTACTTACTTTCCGTACGGCCTCGGGTAGTTTGGTAACATTTGTACACAGTACTTACTTTCCGTACGGCCTCGGGTAGTTTGGTGACGTTTGTACACTGTACTTACTTTCCGTACGGCCTCGGATAGTTTTGTGACGTTTGTACACTGTACTACTTTCTGTACGGCATCGGGTAGTTTGGTGACGTTTGTACACTGTACTACTTTCCGTACGGCATCGGGTAGTTTGGTGACGTTTGTACACTGTACTTACTTTCCGTACGGCCTCGGGTAGTTTGGTGACGTTTGTACACTGTACTTACTTTCCGTACGGCCTCGGGTAGTTTGGTGACGTTTGTACACTGTACTTACTTTCCGTACGGCCTCGGGTAGTTTGGTGACGTTTGTACACTGTACTTACTTTCCGTACGGCCTCGGGTAGTTTGGTGACGTTTGTACATTGTACTTACTTTCCGTACGGCCTCGGGTAGTTTGGTGACGTTTGTACACTGTACTTACTTTCCGTACGGCCTCGGGTAGTTTGGTAACATTTGTACACAGTACTTACTTTCCGTACGGCCTCGGGTAGTTTGGTGACGTTTGTACACTGTACTTACTTTCCGTACGGCCTCGGGTAGTTTGGTGACGTTTGTACACTGTACTTACTTTCCGTACGGCCTCGGGTAGTTTGGTGACGTTTGTACACTGTACTTACTTTCCGTACGGCCTCGGGTAGTTTGGTGACGTTTGTACACTGTACTTACTTTCCGTACGGCCTCGGGTAGTTTGGTGACGTTTGTACACTGTACTTACTTTCCGTACGGCCTCGGGTAGTTTGGTGACGTTTGTACACTGTACTTACTTTCCGTACGGCCTCGGATAGTTTGGTGACGTTTGTACACTGTACTAATTTCCGTACGGCCTCGGGTAGTTTGGTGACGTTTGTACATTGTACTTACTTTCCGTACGGCCTCGGGTAGTTTGGTGACGTTTGTACACTGTACTTACTTTCCGTACGGCCTCGGGTAGTTTGGTGACGTTTGTACACTGTACTTACTTTCCGTACGGCCTCGGGTAGTTTGGTGACGTTTGTACACTGTACTTACTTTCCGTACGGCCTCGGGTAGTTTGGTGACGTTTGTACATTGTACTTACTTTCCGTTCGGCCTCGGATAGTTTGGTGACGTTTGTACACTGTACTACTTTCCGTTACGGCCTCGGGTAGTTTGACGACGTTTGTACACTGCACTAATTTCCTTACGGCCTCGGGTAGTTTGGTGACGTTTGTACATTGTACTTACTTTCCGTACGGTCTCGGATAGTTTGGTGACGTTTGTACACTGTACTACTTTCCGTACGGCCTCGGGTAGTTTGTTGACGTTTGTTCACTGTACTTACTTTCCGTACGGCCTCGGGTAGTTTGGTGACGTTTGTACACTGTACTAATTTCCGTACGGCCTCGGGTAGTTTGGTAACATTTGTACACTGTACTTTCTTTCCGTACAGCCTCGGGTAGTTTGGTGACGTTTGTACACTGTACTTACTTTCCGTACGGCCTCGGATAGTTTGGTGACGTTTGTACACTGTACTACTTTCTGTACGGCATCGGGTGTTTGGTGACGTTTGTACACTGTACTACTTTCCGTACGGCATCGGGTAGTTTGGTGACGTTTGTACATTGTACTTACTTTCCGTACGGCCTCTGGTAGTTTGGTGACGTTTGTACACTTTACTTACTTTCCGTACGGCCTCGGGTAGTTTGGTAACATTTGTACACAGTACTTACTTTCCGTACGGCCTCGGGTAGTTTGGTGACGTTTGTTCACTGTACTTACTTTCCGTATGGCCTCGGGTAGTTTGGTGACGTTTGTACATTGTACTTACTTTCTGTACTGCCTCGGGTAGTTTGGTGACGTTTGTTCACTGTACTTACTTTCCGTACGGCCTCGGGTAGTTTGGTAACATTTGTACACAGTACTTACTTTCCGTACGGTCTCGGGTTGTTTGGTGACGTTTGTACACTGTACTTACCTTCCGTACGGCCTCGGATAGTTTGGTGACATTTGTACACTGTACTTACTTTCCGTTCGGCCTCGGATAGTTTGGTGACGTTTGTACACTGTACTACTTTCCGTACGGCCTCGGGTAGTTTGACGACGTTTGTACACTGCACTAATTTCCTTACGGCCTCGGGTAGTTTGGTGACGTTTGTACATTGTACTTACTTTCCGTACGGCCTCGGGTAGTTTGGTGACGTTCGTACACTTTACTTACTTTCCGTACAGCCTTGGGTAGTTTGTTGACGTTTGTTCACTGTACTTACTTTCCGTACGGCCTCGGGTAGTTTGGTGACGTTTGTACACTGTACTAATTTCCGTACGGCCTCGGGTAGTTTGGTAACATTTGTACACTGTACTTTCTTTCCGTACAGCCTCGGGTAGTTTGGTGACGTTTGTACACTGTACTTACTTTCCGTACGGCCTCGGATAGTTTGGTGACGTTTGTACACTGTACTACTTTCTGTACGGCATCGGGTAGTTTGGTGACGTTTGTACACTGTACTACTTTCCGTACGGCATCGGGTAGTTTGGTGACGTTTGTACACGGCACTTACTTTCCGTACGGCCTCGGATAGTTTGGTGACGTTTGTACACTGTACTTACTTTCCGTACGACCTCGGGTAGTTTGGTGACGTTTGTACACTGTACTTACTTTCTGTACGGCCTCGGGTAGTTTGGTGACGTTTTTACACTGTACTTACTTTCTTTACAGCCTCGGGTAGTTTGGTGACGTTTTTACACTGTACTTACTTTCTGTACAGCCTCGGGTTGTTTGGTGACGTTTGTACACTGTACTTACTTTCCGTACAGCCTCGAGTAGTTTGGTGACGTTTGTTCACTGTACTTACTTTCCGTACAGCCCCGGGTAGTTTGGTGACGTTTGCACACTGTACTTACTTTCCGTACGGCCTCGGCTAGGTAGGTGACGTTTGTACACTGTACTTACTTTCCGTGCGGCCTCGGGTAGTTTGGTGACATTTGTACACTGTACTTACTTTCCATACGGCCTCGGGTAGTTTGGTGACGTTAGATACTGTTTCTCTGTTCCTACGGTTAGTGTACGCTTAACTGTTTTACGAGCAGCATCTGTACAAAGAACAAATTTATCTTTTTAAAATTTATAATTATGATAAATCTAGATTAAGTAAAATCAGATAAGGTAGTGATATTTATGTAATTCGATATCAAGTTATTAACATTCCGATATTTTTGTTTTGATATCCCCCATTTAACTTACTTCTTTTTCAGATATTAAATTACTACGTTCTCAACATCGGTATGGAGAAATTATACATAGTTAAGTAATATTTCCACAGTGAGTCATATAATATGAGGATATGTATTGTAAATGATTCAGTATTGTGTGTGTAGTATTTTTAATATGAATCTTCAAAAACATGTTCCGTAAAAAGTATATGTACCGTCTACCCTATAATTATCTATGTCTACTCAATAAAACGTAATCCTTTACTTTTTATGCACATTATATACCACTTTGCCCGAATCAGAACTAAAACTTAGAAATATTCAAATTTGGAGAAAATAAATAGAATAATGATAAAAAGCTATGAAATAAATTTTAGGGAAAATAACGTCATTTGTAATTGTAAATTTACTGTACGTGTAAGAGGACAAATAATAGATACAAATATGAAATCGACATATAAGAAACAAGTTTAACAACATAATCTTCGTCACTTTGGTCGCTAACATTGTCGGAACTTCAAAACCAGCATGGATACCGTTAGATAGTGTAATTTAATGGGGAGAACTTACCAGAAGACAGGAGGATCCCGAGAAAGGTGAAAAGAATAGTTAGGATGGTAGCCATGTTTCCGACTACCACCCGGTACACCACTGTTTATACACATACATGTATACAACTGATCATAACCACACATTTATATTAAAAGTCCGTAATTAATACCGTTAATCGGATCATTGGATTATCGGCCTTGTCCCGTTTCTACCTGTCCAGGTAGCCGTTAATTAGCGCACTGATTACCTGTATTGAGTGCCATACTCGCACTTTAAACAGGCACGGTTGCCGAATTGTATACTTGTTTACATTCCTTTATTTTGATACTTTCTTTCCAAAGTAGAATTTGTTTAGCGATTTATTCATGAGATAATAAGTCATTTAAGTGTAAGAATGACCCCTGTCATCAGAGTTATGGTATAAACAGAATAATAAACGATTTATTTTATATAAATGTATAGTAGACGACTGAGATACATACATGGTATAAAGGGAGGGAACTCTTAAAATCAGTTTTAGAAGGTTCATCGCTGATTTTGTTTTTGCTATCTAAATTCAACAACAACAAAAAAGATATATCTATACTATAGATTATATACCATACATTATCACATGACCAACAGATTGATTTACAGGGGGTCAGTTGCATCATTTGTACTATTTTGAATCCCAATCCCATAAATGTAAGGATGCTACCATTGCATTATGTGTGCTATCCCATGCTTAGTTTCAGAGAAAAAATCGTTTATATGGAAACAGCTAAATTGACCCCTTTTGACCCCGCCCCTCATGCCCCCAGGGGGTCAGCCCTATCATATGTACAAATTTGAATCCCCACCCTACATTTGTATAAGGATGCTACCATTGCATTATGAGTGATATCCCATGCTTAGTTTCAGAGAAGAAGTCATTTAAATGGAAATAACCAAATTGACCCCTTTTGACCCCGGCCCTCAGGCCCCCAGGGGATCAGCCTCATCGTTTGTTAACTTTAGTATCCCCACCCTATAAGGATGCTACCATTGCATTATGAGTGCTATCCCATGCCTAGTTTCAGAGAAGAAGTCGTTTATATGGAAATTACCAAAGTTACCCCTTTTGCCCCCCCCCCCCCCTCAGGCCCTGGGGGTCAGCCCCATCATTTGTACAATTTTCAGTAAGTAACCCATGGATAAGGATGCTACCAGTCAAATTTTGTTGAATTCCGCCCAGCGGTTATGGAGAAGAAGTCGATTGTTGACGGACGGACGGACGGACGGACGCCACAGTATAGCATACATGCATTGTCTACAATCATTAGCATCAAAAATTGGTGATGATCACATATGAAAAACAAAATATTACATGAGTTTGAAGTCAGGGTGTCTGTTATAGCTCTATTAGTATAGTTGCCAGTGTCATAACAAATTAACTCCCTTTGTAGAACTCTTTTGATAATGAGATTAGAAAACTGAACGGAAGGTTGAAGACGCAGACGATGTAAAGTGACTGTAGGCCTAAACATCACCAGACCACCAAACAAAACACCTCTTTGTGAAAAATTACAAAGAAACTGACTGGAACACGTGAGTAAATGTGATGTAAAGTATCTTTGTAATCAATAACTATCAGACAATAAGAAAGTAGATATCTAAATCGAGTTTATTTTGTAGATCTCTCCCGCTGTTTAGAGTAGGATATTATGTTAATATGATGGTAGTGGGGTTACATAAATTCGCACACTTAGTTTTAATTAGTTTTGGCGTTTATTTTGATGAAATTCTATCCTGTTTATTCCAAATCTCGAAAGATTAACTTACATCGGCAAATATGTAAGCCAGGGATTCATTATATTGGAGTATGTAACCGGATGTGCGCAGTCGTATCACTGCGCATGGAAGTTGTTGTTAACTATAGTTTCAATCATTTCATAGACAAACTAGCCTATATCATAAAAAAGTTGAAGGCCACTTCCAATCTCGAAATGACATTTTTTAAACTAATAATATAATATATTTCGAAATGAAAAAAGTGACATCTCGCTGCCATTTTCGTCACAAACATGAACGCCCCCTATATATAAGAAGCAACGTAAACGAGGCCAAGAATTCCAAGCTCATACATATAGGCCTAGATAGCTGTTCTCAACTTCTCAGCTAAATCTGACCATGTTTTCTGATGGATTTCGATATTGAAACGAATTACGTCCTCGTCTCTACTTGAAGGTTCTTCACTCAAGTCTATTTATTACTTGGGTATGATTACATCTATTATCTGATTAGCCAATTATCATTTGAAAGAATAACTCAACGCATCAATATAAGTACATACATATAATACTAGTTCTCCAGATACAGAGTCACAATGTGTAATTAAACTCTCTATCACTCTAATTACTGTATAATTAAAAGTTATAAATTCAATGGTAGCGAGTACAAAGGTACAATTGTTTATGCTGATAAGTTAACTCCCTAGTATTATATATGACTTGTCTTTTTAAAAAGAAACAATAAAGTGATAAGTAAGATGCAATTTTTAGCAACAATCGTGAAAGTTAAAAGTAACTCCGTAGATTTAGTTACATGTGTAGTAGATTATAGAAATTGATCAATGTGCATCAATTTCACTATTACAAGTTTTAAACCCAAATATCTTGTAATAGACACACAAGAGAACCTTTGTTTAATTATTTACGGAAATTGATCAATGCATCAATTTCTCTATAACAAGATTCACAATTTCAAATATCTTGTAATAAAAATACACAAGGCTTTTTTAACCACCGTGTTTGCAATAAAACACAACTGGTTACAGAAATTAATCAAGTAATCAAATACACTATCACAAGAAATAATAGAGGATACTAGACTCTTGTATTATGTAATATAACTAATATTACAGCTTAACACTAACAGTTTTCTATAGAAGTTGATCAAGTAATCAAATTCACGATTACACGATTAACTCTAAATATCTTGTTATAGAAATATCTTGTAATAATCCCTATTGAAGAACAGACGATCTATATTTTAAAGGTACACGTAGGTTTCGCCCAACCAAATAATTTTTTTTTTGTAAAATGCGATAAACGGAAGAAAAGATAAAAAAATATATTAAAAATACCCCAATTTAATTTCTTTATGCGTTTGAGATTGAACAAATGTGTCTTGAATACAAAATTGAAGGAAATCCTTGATTTATTACGGTGTCCGTCTGACAATATGGTATGCAAATGAAGTTGCGATGGATCTGTTGTCGAAGTCTCGCGCATGCGCATTGTTTCGCACTATAAGACAACAAAATGGCTGAACGAAAGTGTGTGAGATAAAAAAAATATATCTGAATCGGCAACAAAGTGGAGGAAATTGTAATGGAATCGGTGGCACCCTAGGATATATATAGGGAATTAAAAACAGAAGCCACATCTCAAGTGGAACTTGCCCGGATCTGTTGGACTCGTGTAACGGCGTTGCACGTGGTAAGTTAAATTTCAACACATATGCCAGCGCACATACAGCCGCAGACTAATTACATGTATGTTTGGTGTACTAAGCTAGCGAGCGTATGTAAGTAACAAGAAGTGTTTTAGATTATATGATATGTATAAACAGTCCATCGCACTTCGATTTGTTGTTGTTGTTTTTTAACTAAACATGCCGTGGCAAACTGTCACTGCCATCTGACTTTTTGTTGCACGCTTCCGTTTGTTGCTGCGGCCTCGTTTTGGAAAAAAATACATCATGTTCTATATATATAAAGCTTGACTTCGCTCTATTTTTAGAGGAGTATTTTCCTGGTCAAGCTAGGCAACTGACCACCCATATTGTTCGCTGTAGATCTGAAGATTATATTTATGTACAGGATAAATTTCAATTTCATAGTCTTTATATTTCATTGGGCGAAACCTACCTTCAAGTTATGCCAACTAAGAGAATTGATATAAGGGAGATAACTCCTATACTAAATGTGTCGCATCTGGTGCAAGAATATACATATCCGATGCCGGCAGGAGACGTTATATACCCTGATCTGGGCGTCCACTTTCCATATATGGAAGAAATGGAGGTAAAATGGAGGCCCTCCAGACTGTTCTTTTCTGGTGTTTTTGTTGGAATTCTCTCTCTGCGTATGTTTGGTAATATTAGGTGTGTGTGTGTGTGTGTGTGTGAAGAATGAAATTGTCTCTGTTTGTCGTGTCAAATATGTTACAAAATCTGAAAAAGTAAAAAAAATACAAAAAAAAAAAAAAATAGCAACCACCAACAGTCGTAATTTGCCGATATCGCAATATGGTGCCAAAATGACGACACAAAGAAAAGATTATATATAGCGTAAACCGACGGTTTATCGATAAAAACATGTTCTGTTTATACACAAAATATCATTACAAGTCTCTGATTTCGTTTCCGAGCCGTATTTTAAAATAGACACAAAAAGCGTCAACAGTTTCACTGTGAAAGCAGTGCAACTGGTCGGACCGAATATGTCTTGAAAATGACCGTTGTACATCACAAGTATGTTTAAGTTTAAAATTATTTTGTCAAAAAAAGACAAAAGGATCTTTTGCTGCACTTTATTTAACAAAGGATTTTTAGATTGCATTTATTGGAGATATAAATGCAATCTGGGTGGCAGATAAATAGAATAGCGCCCGTTACGGCGCTATGAATATTTATCTGCCATCAAGATCGCATTTATATCTCCAATAAATGCCGGGCGCTATGAATATTTATCTGCCATCAAGATCGCATTTATATCTCCAATAAATGCCGGGCGCTATGAATATTTATCTGCCATCAAGATCGCATTTATATCTCCAATAAATGCAATCTAACAATCCTTTAATTGTTATATTTACATTTTACTTTCTAGTTCAAAGTAAAACATAATTTAAATGCAAGTGAACATTTGAATTTCCCGCTTCAGCCATTTAACCTCAACAACCAAGTTCAATGTGATAAAAAATAGTCCCTATAAAAAATTGAAAAGATAACAAAATTTCAATGTTTTTCAATAGCTATTCAGTTTACTTTCAAATATCCAGACATTTTAAAGATTTGTTTTATAAGTTTCATAACCAAACTGGTTCATTCAACTACAATGTCAATTTTCCCTCGCGGACTAACATGGTATCAGTTAACAAGACTCGGATCCATTTATGTAGATATTACTACACCAAGTCTAGGCTGCATTTATTGGCTCATAATGCAGATCATGATTATCATTGGAGTAATGGGAGTCGCTGTGGCAAAATGTAAATATAAATATAAAATGATGCACGTGTCTGAAATACTTTGGTTTATATGATCAGCTCGCTGCCACATAGTTAAACATCAACATTCAAGTTATATAATAAAGTAATTCTGTCATTCACATAATCATTACATTGGAAGAAAAATGATAGGCACTCGCACACTGAATCATAGTGTTATTGTCTTAACAATCATTGAAATAAATCACCAGATTGATCGTGAACAGTTAGATTAAAGCATTGCCTTTCGACATGTTATGTACAGCTAATAATTTACATTTTAACCGTTATTACACGTTCATTCTATGTAAACACACCAGGGGTACAGTTCAGTGATATAAACACGCAACAGCTGATTGTCAGTCAGCTGATCTCAAATGAACATTCGTTCAAATATATTCAAAAAATATATTTGTACGTGAGTTATATTCAAAAAATATATTTGTACGTGAGTTAGTTATATTCAACATACAGACTTATTTTATATCATATATTTTTGTTATATTTCCTGAGAATAGCTGTGCCATTTCGATTTCTCTTTTAAAACAAATCTGAAATTTTAGACTAAAAGAAAAAAATCACGTAAAATTGCCAGGTGTGCGAATTTATGTACATGTATCTACAGTACATGTTAGTTATCTACGGTACTCGAGGCAATTATACTGACGTGAAACATAGTGTTTTGTTGTTTATGAATAAATTATCACAACATGACGCTCTACTGCCGCGCGTTATTTATTTTTTAAAATATCTGTCATAAATAACATTTTTTTAGTGATCATAAAAAATTCAGTCCCATTGGGCCTTTTTTAAATCACAAAATGAAGTAGTGTTATTTTAGAGGGGCAACTACTAGTATTTTCGATCTTGATGCAAAGTTTAAACAAAATTGGGTTGTGGGAAATTTCTATGGGATTATTAACATTAGCTTAAAGGCCCACTACCTTTCCGAAACGCTTTTTGATTTTTAAAATGGGAATGTAAAACGAGATTGATAATTTTGTAGAGTTGCAAAAGTTATTAACTAAACGTTAATACTACACTTATTATCACCTCCTAAACAATTTAATTAAAATAAATAAAATGTTAATTTTCATAACGCGGGTCGTCTTATGTTTCCCCCCGTCGTCCTAAATACCACGCGGTAGTTGGCTATCACTGCGGCAGACGGTAAAACACCGAAATGACTCTCCATTGTTATCATATATTACGCAGGAAATCTTGCATGTGTTTGGTGTTGTAACCTCATCTTAGGCCATCGGTATATATTTTCTGAGGTTATTAATGTTTTTAAGAAATCTATATATCTTGCTCCGGAAAGGTAGTGGGCCTTTAAAAACACATTTTGAACAACATTAAAAACTGTGAACGAAAAACAGTATATTTTGCGAAATAGAAAAAAAAAACCAATCATTTTTATTATGCTTATAAAATAAGCGATCCTTTGTGAATTTCTATAGTAGGCTAGTAGGCAAATCTCTAGTACCTTGTATAAAAATAATGTATGCACGTCAATGCCCGCTTGTTTGTATTAATCTTATAACGGTAATGGTGTGTGTAATGTAGAATGTAGAGAGTTTCTAAAAAACTAGGTTGTTATTACAATATTTACACACACGGGCTGTGCTACTTACCAGAATGTTTGATATGAAATGTTACGAACTATGAAATATGTATTGCATTAAAGGGCCACTACCTTTCCGGAGCAAAATTTAAAGGTTTCTTAAAAACATTAATAACAAAAGAAAATATATATCGATGGCTTAAGATGAGGTTACAACACCAAACATATGCAAGATTTCCTGTCTAATGTACGATTACAGTGGAGATTCATTTCGCTGTTTTGCCGTCAGGCGCAGTGATAGTCATGCATCAACTACCGCGCGGTATTTAGGACGACGGCGGGAAACATGAAACGACCCGCGTTATGAAAATTTACATTTTATCTATTCTAATTAAACAGTTCTGAAGGTGATGATAAGTGTGCTAGTAAACAATTCAATTCAATTCTTTTAAACGTAATGTTAATAACTTCTGCGACTCTACAAAATTATTGATATCGTTTTACATTCCTATTTTAAAAATTAAAAGCCGTTTCAGAACGGTAGTGACCCTTTAATAAATGCTGTACTACAATTCCTATTATGATAAAGGAATAATATATACTGGAGTATTTACCTGAATATAATGTTATTTTTGGTAATGTTTATATTTGCTGAATTGTACATGTAAATATTTCATTGCCAGAAATGCTATCATATACCACTGTACAATAGTGTATGAAAGATGGTGTTACAAAGTTTTGATTTCATTTGAATGAAAACAAGACGTTTTGACCTTGATCAAGATGCATAAATTATATATAGTTACATTTATGAACATTCATATGCTTTTTAGGTAGCTGAGAACTCCATTGGTGTGATATCGTCCAATGAAAAATTCGCAATTGTTAAATGTTCCTTTCCTGAATTCAATAGCCTTTTGAATGTAGAGGCCGGCAACGACACGTATTTATCGACTATGTTAGTTAGACAAACTACAGCAAGGTCAAAGTCAGTGTTCCACAGATGTTACACAGATCCTTTGCTCCTGAATATCTCCAAATGTATTGTAAGGTTTTCAACACCACTTTGAAAACTTAGAACTGCCGTGGGGTCTGTTGTGTAAACTTATGTAATGTACCGAGTCACATCCTGTGAAGAATTCAAATGAATGACGTCAATATATTTGTATACTTTTATACATACACCAATAATGATGAATTCTATTTTAACAGCTTCCAAAATGACATTTATTACAGTCAATCTTGAGCACAGACAGCTTACAAGACTCGGATTAAGTAAGACCTATTACTATTACTTATTTACACAGTATCAATACATATTGATCTAGAGCTGTGAAGAGTATTTGCCGTCTGAAAAAGCGGTATATTATTCGACGAGATAGTACAACTCATCACTTAAAAAAAGTATTTTGATTTGTTACACAAACGAAATAAAATATCGTCTAATGTATTGCAATATTTATGCAATTTATTCGATTTTTTTCCAAGTTGCAGTTCGATATACACTTACGTTAAGCCTAATTATTAAGACTATACCAATCCAATATACGAGGTATTGTTATATATTTTAGATATAAAATAGATAAAATCAATGAGGTACAAAACAGCTACAAGCCATATCAATTCAAAATATATTTGCGAATTCCTCATGAAATATAAAACTAGTATTGTGAGAATGAAACACAAGTAAATAATTTAACAAACGAACACCTACACTAAAAAAATAAGGAAACGTAACAAACATATACATTCTTTAGGTTTGAGACCAACTTCACATTTTGTAAGAAGGCATTAATAAAGGGCGTCATAATAAAGGATCACATGTATAGAATATCTGGATCAAAGTTGACATTGAACAAAATAATACTAAAATGAAAATAAATAAATGAATAAAATAAAATAAAAATAATAATAAAAAAGTCATTTAAGTATGTATGTAAATTAATTTGTCCACAATTTTTTTTTTATATATGTAGGTATTATGTACATTATTATATAGAAAAAGCCTTTAAGGCAGTAGTTTTCTTCTACAACAAGTAGTAATTTCGATCAAAAGGTTTGATCTCAGGGATTTGTTGTAATCACCTAAATGAGATTCCTATCAATGCTAGACAACATATCTATAGAGAAGATAATTACTTTGCCATACAGTTATAAATTTAACTTGTGTTGTATGTCAGTTATCACAGATTACGGCTTTGTAATTAATTGGTTTGCACGAGACGTGTTCACTCGACGTTTCGATGTTTGTACAATCTTTATATTCTGAACTATTAACAATTATCAAGCTACCGCGCTTTATTCCTAGGTCAACACACAGAGGCCTTGTTTTTAACCAGGAAGTTTGATAGGAAATGTTTTGAAACTGCGCCAAAGAACGTTGTCATGGACGATTCCTGTACATCTATATAAGGCCATACTATAATACATTTCATTTAGTAATTTACATTTGGGTCTGGTTGATATTCCCATAATGTTACGGGGATAAACCATCGACAATGAAGCCACTCTCACCACTGCAATTACTGACTACTTTATGCCTTTTTCTTTTAACAAGAGGAGCTGGTAAGTGAATTTCTTTTCTATGCTATGTGTAATTTTTGTAAATATTATGACTTGATATTGGTGTTTATACTAATCTTTTAGATCTGTTATAGTTGTATTATTTCTTTGTTTTAAAGTTATATGTGCCGTACTTTTCATACTCACGAATCAAGATGAGCTTTTAATATGTTATTCAGCACCAAAAATTACCAACTTTTTGAAAATTACAGTGCTCTCAATGCATAGGTTTTAATTTAACATGTACAAATAAGAGCTGAAAATGATTTTTGGCAGTACTGCCAAAAATCATTTATTTACATCAACAGTGAAGTGAAATGAGTACATACGGTGAGACCATGAAGCCGAATAGTGGTCTACAATTTCATTACACATTTTTACAATGTTTTTAGTAATTGTAAAGTGACTTCTGCAGGTATGCTTTCATTTAAACATATTTAAGGCATAAAGCAACAATTTTACAGTACAAAATGTCTGTGTTATAACTAACGTTTATAAGTCATCTGAAACCATTTGAATGATTTTTACAGCTTTATTCATCAAACCTTATGATTTTTAATAAATTAATGATGAAAAAATAGCATGTCAAAATTATCGCCCAGTTACGGCACATATAACTTTAACTGTTTGCATCCTAGCCCGGTAAGTATGTGATACCAATAAATATATTGTTATGTTCAGAACTAAGATAAACTGGCTCAAATATTACTATTTTTCTGTAATGAATGACATTTGAGAGAATGTAATATTATACAATGCACATTTAAAACATTTACATAATCATTATTGCATTTCAAAATTTTATAGCAAAGTAATTTAGCTCATATATGACCTTCTAAACATATGAAAAAACATTTATTGGTGTTTTAAAGTTTAAAAAATAAGAATTTCCCTCCCCGTCTCCCCTGCTCCCCCTCCTCAATCCTATCTCATTCATAATTTGTTTGCCAAAGTTTATAACATGCAAACATATTGCTCACTAAACTCTAATATAATATTTTCAACATTTTTTCTGATATATTATGGCACCGGATGAACTTTATTCTTGATTGATTGACATTTAACAAAATTAGGTCACTGTGGCCTATTTTTTGACCCTTAGTTATATTTTCCAAAATGTTTTGCTTTCAACAAATTATTGCATTATAATTCACGAACAATCATTCAAAAATATCATTTAGTGTCAACAAAACTGGACAAAACAGAAAATTGCCCCTTCTGTTTACCCCCCCCCCCCCCCCCCCCCCCATAACTAACAAAGGACTCCGACATGACCTTAATCATATGTCATATCATGATGTCCTAACCCACGGGTATGTGTAAACAATGAATAATACTTATCAGTCATGGCCACGAGAGGGCCCAAATGACACTTCTCCTTTTGCAGTGCATATTTTATATCTTGTAACATTAATAAGACATCTAAAGCTACTTGAATGATTTTCACAGCTTGATTCATCAAATCGTTTTTAATAGATTGACGAAGAAAAAATAACATGTCAAATATTTTTTTTTGCTCACTTACGGCACATATGATTTTAAAACTTGAGAGTTAATTAAGTGTAATTAACTTTCTATCGAATGAAAATACAAATGTATGAATGATTTTCTATCATATACCTAAATATAAAAGGGTTGACATGCGGTAGATGGATGGCAATCGCGACGCTACGGTATAAAATTCGTGAAAATCACAAATATTCGAGTATTAGGCCGTTTTACCACACCCGTCAACACTTTTGTTGGGGGAGGTGGGGGGGGGGGGGGTTCTAGTTTGACTTTCCCAGAAGTTTTTTATCGAATATATCGGATATATTCACAAAAATATCAAACACCCTGGTTCGATTAGTACGGGATCGGCCATGGTGACCACACGTTCCAGAACAAGTAAAGAAACGATCCATCGATGATAACACCTCCATTTATGTCACCAGAGAATAGTGACGATGAAGGCGGGAATACAGTACTGTAAGAAGCATTGCCAGGCATGTATAAACCAGTTTAGGACCTGTACCAAAGTATTTAGACTATCGCAAACGCAAGGACAAATATAGCTTGCCATGTCTGAAGAAAAGCGAGGAGGAATATAATGTAATTTGGAAAGCAAAGTCGGACATTATGTGGTTCTGTTCGTATTGCGTAGTAAATGTTGAAAAGGAAATTAAAGAAATTCAGTTTATGTGATTGGAACATATTACAAATGTCGTCAGTTGTGTTTTGTCATGGACAATTTGTGATAGATAAAGTTCAAATAACTAACCCTAGTTCCAGGACAATGTTCCAATCGCATACACTGAATTTCTTTAATTTTATTTTAAAAACAAAATCCTTAAACGGAACTCGGAACTCGGAACCAACTTCAGCTTACCGAAAAGGATATCTTGACTACACGGGAAATAGAGGAGAGATATAAAGACATTATCAAAGAATTTAATGAAAGGATAGCGAACTTGAGACAGAAATAGAAAGCAAATGTGATGCGGCGAAAGTAAGGCATATGATAGAACAACATATGGAACCACTTTGGCGGAAGTAGCAAAGAGGGACATTAAGGAACAAGGAGAAAAGACATTTCCAAGTGTTATATCGGAAATCGACGAGAGGAAAGCTGTGGAAAATAATATTATGATCTTCGGAGCAAAGGAACAAGGATACGATACAGGAAAAAAGGGTTTGGGTTTAGGGTTTTATTAGTTTAACGTCCAATTAAAAGCCAGGGTCATGTAAGGACGTGTCAGGTTTGTTGGTGGAGAAAAGCCGGAGTGTCCGGAGAAAAACCACCGGCCAGCGGCAAGTACCTGGCAACTGTCCCACATGGGATTCTAACTCGCGACCTAGAAGTGGAGGGCTTGTGGTAATATATCGAGGCATCTGAACCACTCGGCCACCGCGACCTTTTAGGAAAAGAAAGGAAGAAGAGGATGTGAAGTTAGTAAGAGAAATACTTAAGATTCCGGCGAACACAGACACTGTCGTTAGGGCCACAAGGAGTGGACGATTAAAAAGGAGAACCAAAAGGAAGAAACGGAAACATCGGGAAAAGGAACAATCAGGAAGACTACTTCAGGGTCTAACTGTGACCTGTGATCTGAAAATAGAGGCAGAGTTGTGTGAGCAAACAGTTTTGTTCTCGAGGTGGAAATGTATAATATGTATACATGAACAGACAAATCTCCTATCAGTATACTAATGTATCACTACATCATAATAGTATATATGGTTGACTGTATAATTACTCATTAAAGCTCTATCCATGTACACATAATGGTAGGCTCGTTATTTAAGGTATCTATCTTAAAATATTACACAATTCCTATAAAACTAGATCAAAATGACAATAGTGACTAGATCTGACAAACAGTGACTAGATGTGACTAAGCATAACAAACGTGACATTAGCATGTCGAGACACCTTACATATTATTCATATTTCCACAATGATGGAATTGCTAATCATACCCTGACAAATTGTAATAAGTGTCACTAATAAAGTGTGACAAGCCTAAATCACAGGTGACACATGTGATCAGGCTAAATCACATGGCACATATGGGCACCTCAGAATAATGACACATTCCGCGATTCATTTCGCAGGAAATAATGAACCGACAAAACTATTCAGCAAAACATTGTAATTACCACACAAAGAAAAGAAAACAAAAATATTTGGTATATGATACAATATATATATCATGCCTTTCATGTATTCATCACGCAAGATGGCTTCCAGTCCAACAACTTTTATTACCTCCCTCACTGGAGAGTTACACAAGCATGAAGATTACAATATTAGTCGCGGAGCTAGATAAAATATCCGGAACCTATTATCGTATATTGCATCCTCTTACTGTACAAATAAAAAAATAATGATGAGGATGAAATAGATAGGATACAGCTAAATTGAAATATGTAGCCCAAATTTCAATTAAAGTCACTGCACAGTTCATGAGGCTACTTAAAGACTTCTATAACTCTACTAAGTAACATTGGGTTGTAGTGGTGTTTAGGTGTGACAACGTGTGGATCTTCATTTGTCTTCATGATCACATTGCTGTTTCGACGATACTCTTGAGCCCTATCTCCTGCCTTCACAATGTATGATCGTGGATATGTTGTTTTGTCTTTTACCTCGGCCGGTATCCATGATTTGTTGGAGTACAACCGGACTGCATCTCCAGGATTTATGTCTCCTCTTTCCTTAGTCCCCCTGTCATAATAGTGTTTCTGCTTCTGTCTATATTCCATCAGTTTCGATGAGACTGGCGGTGATTGAGAGTGGTTTTGCTTGGGTTGTCTCAAGCTGTCTGTGATAGGTAGTAATGTTTTCCCTCGGCGTCCCATCAAACGCTGCATAGGTGACCCGATATCATCTCTGGGAGTGTTCCTCAAGTCTAACAATGCTGTGTAGATATCATCCCCTGTCACTGCACACTTTTTGATTAAATTCTTGACTGTTTGTACTGATTTCTCTGCTAAGCCGTTTGCTTGCTGGTGTTCAGGAGATGACGTAATGTGGTCAATGTTGTATGACTTCGTAAATGCTGCGAACTCAGCACTTGAAAACTGTGGCCCATTGTCGCTTATCAATGTGTCCATGATCCCATATCTAGCAATGTTCTCTTTAATGTGTTTGATCACGGATCTTGTAGTTGTGTCATTTTGCAATGCGGCTACCTCAATGAAGTTTGAGTAGTAATCAACTAGCACTAAGCAGTTGTTCCCATTTAGTTCGCACAAGTCAGCACCAACCTAATTACTCCATGGCAGTGATGGTATCGGCTGTATTATCATTGGTTCACGAGGTGGTTTGTTTCTGTATTTCAGACACGCACTACAACGACTTACTACGTCCTCAATCTGTTTGTTCATAGAAGGCCAAAATACAAGTTCTCTCGCCCTCTGTTTACATTTTACCATCCCCATGTGAGACTTGTGAATAACCTTGAGGGTTTCTGCTCTCAATGATGCTGGTATGCACGTTCTTTCTCCTTTATACACTATTCCATTGTATGTGGAAAGTTCATCTCTGCAATCCCAGTATGGGAGTGCCTTTTGTAAGACATCATGTCTATTTTCTGGCCAACCCTGTTGAATCATTTGCTTTACATCTTGTAATTCTTCATCTGTGTTCGTCGCTGTCTGAATGTTCTTGTGATTCAAGTGTGACAATGTGTCTATGGTAAGTATCATCATCTCATCATCCATCGTTTTGTTGCCTATTTCCTCCAAAGGTAACCTGCTCAGACAATCGGCAAGTCCAATATCTTTCCCTTTGGTGTATACCAGGTTAAACTCGGTATGGCTGTAGCTTCAACATCATCCTTTGGATTCGCATTGGAGCATTATGGATTGGTTTGCGCAAGTGGTTTGTGATCCGATTATGGTGACGTCTGATTTCCCGTACAACATTTTGTGAAACCGTTCACATCCAAATACGACTGCGAGCATTTCTTTCTCAATTTGCGCGTATCGTTGTTCTGTCGGTGATAACGCTCTCGAAGCGTATGTCACAACACCGTTCTTCTGAATTATTGCTGCACCCAGCCCTTTCATGGATGCGTCGACAGTCAGTTTCAGTGGTTGCTTGACGTCATAGTATTTCAACACCTTTGTTGACGTCAACGCGGCTTTGACGTCGTCGTTGAATGCCTGTTTTGTTTCTGCCGTCCAATTCCATTCTTTTTGTTGGCGCAGTTCACGGAGTGGTGCGTTAAGGTTACTCAGATTAGGAATAAATTTTGATACATATGCTAGCATACTAAATATTGTCTCAAGTTCTGTATGGTTTTCAGGATCTCTCATGTTGACAATTGCCTCAACTCTCTCATCTGTGGGTTTGATGCCTTCCCCAGTGAGTTTATGACCTACATAGTTCGCTTCCGGTTTCGCAATGGTACATTTGTTCAGTTTCAAGTTTATTGCTCGGGCTTTGTCTAGAACAGCCTCTAACCGTTCATTATGTTCTTCTAGAGTTTTCCCATGCACTAAAATATCATCCACAACAATTTGTGTACCTTCTAGACTACCAAAGTGATGAATCATTTCTCTCTGAAACACTTCTTTAGAACACTTTGTTCCCATGGGCATGCGCAGGTATCGGTATCTTCCAAATGGTGTATTGAATGTAGTTAGGTATGAACTCTCCTCGGCAAGCTTGATTTGATAATACCCCATGTTGGCATCTAGAGTAGAGAAGTATTTGCTACCATGTAGCCTGGTAATGATATCATCAATACTGTTCATTGGAAAATGTTCTCTGAGAATTGCTTTGTTCAAATCTGACGGATCAATGCAAATTCGTACGCGGACATTTTTCTTCCTGACACAAACCATGCTGTTCACCCATTCGGTAGGTTTTGTCACTGGCTTGATTATTCCACCTTTTACCAGCGTGTCTAGTTCTTTCTTGAGTTGACTGCGAATCGGTGCTGGTACTGGCCTTGGCGCATGAACCACTGGTTGTATATTCGAGTCAATCTTGATTTTGTACTCTCCAGGAATACACTCAATCTCATCACACAGTACATCTTCATAGCGTTTCAAAATATGAGATGTTTCTAGTTTGGCAGTATGTATTCTTGTTATGAGGCCCAAGTTGATAGAGTCTTGTCTACGCAACAAGTTAATTCCAGGTGTGTCGATTACTTGAAATGTCAGATTTCTCTTTGTGCCTTTGTAATAACATGGAAGTGTGATTTGCCCATATGCTTTCATAGGGTTCCCGCTCACTCCGTTTATAATAACGGTACTTGGCTTGATGCCTTTTGTTGACGCGTACATTTCCGCTGTGCTTCTCGATAATACATTGCACCTTGCTCCACTGTCGATTTCTAAAGACAGTTTGCAGTTGTTAACCTTGAGTTCAACGACCCAGTCATTATCATCAACTTGTTCATTTGTTTTGGTTGTGAATACGTCCCTCACAGTACACTTGTCAAACATTTCATAAAGTTCGTCGTCGTTATCAATGTCATTATCTCGAGTGTTGTATTCTTTAGTATAGTGTACTTGTCGCCTTTCTTGTGGTGCGTACCCTGACCTTCAACCTCTGTTTGTCGCTCCACGTCTCACCTGACTTCTACCTCTATCACGATAATTATTTTCACGGCGGTGACCTGTTTGACGCACTTACATGTAACACACTGGTGATCTTCCAAAATGACCTTTCACCCCACAAGTGTTGCAGACTTGACCAAACGCCGGACAGTTTCGGTATCCATGGGGTTTACAACATTTCTCACAATAAGGATAGTTCCCCATGTACTCACGTTTTGAATGTTTGTGTTTTGGTCCACTGTTTTTATTGCCTGTAGTCTTAGCAATGTTGACCTTTTCTCCTTCCAAAGACTTTAAATGAGCCGCTGTCAATTCAACCTTTCGGCACGTCTGTACCACTTTGTCCAATGTGAGCTCTCTGACCGGTATTTCCATCAATTTCTCTGAACATTTGCTGTCTTTGACACCGTTTATTACCATATCGCAGATTAAACTCTCTTTCTGATCTCCGTACTCACAGCGCTCTGCCTTACGTTTAAGTTCGGCAATGAAATCCAGTTTTGTCATGTCACCACGTTTTGTATTCAATAATTCTTGTCGTTTAATGTTACGGTAATAATGAACGCCGAAATGCTGGTCAAACTTCGAGAACACGTCCTGTAACTTGTGTCTATCCTCGGCTGGTACGGCGGCAATGTTGTATGTTTCGTCTGCCTCAGTTGCTCCGGCCCTTACGAACGAATCATAAATTTTGATCGCTTCACGACCCATACTTGACAATAGAATGCCAACTTTTCTCTTTCCTGGTTTTTCATCTAGTCCTTATGCATCTAAATACACAAGGAAATCTCGTTTGTACAGTTCCCATTCTGGAGCACACGTGTTTCGGTCAGCGGGGTTGAATTCCGGCAAGTGTTTCACGCCACTATGTGCCATCTTGTCATTCAAATTGTTGTCGTCCGTGAAAAATAAATCTTTCAGTGTTTAATTATACCTTTAACTTCACGCAGCTCGTGCACAGACACTGGATGAACATGGATTTTAACTTCTGACACCATGTCATGTATTCATCACGCAAGATGGCTTCCAGTCCAACAACCTTTATGACCTCCCTCACTGGAGAGTTACAGAAGCATGGAGATTACAATATTAGTCGCGGAGCTAGATAAAATATCCGGAACCTATTATCGTATATTGCAATGTCGTATCAATGTCACAAGGTATCCAGAAACATAAGAAAGCAGCCAGATTCAACTGGTCGGGCACTGTGGTGTCCTCCGATCAAAACGCAAGGGCTCTAATGCGTAGCTCAAAAATCACTGCATGTCAACACTTCAGCTTTATAAGAATAAAAGTTAGCTAACACGCTACATTGAATACGTCTGCATCCAATTGCGTTTATACCACCTCTAACGCTATAAAAACACTGTTCAATCTCTATATAGCGACTTACTATGTCGTAATAACATAGTATGTCGTAATAACAACTCAGCTATGTCGTTATAACGACTTAACTATGTCGTTATAACGACTTAATATCTCGCAATAACGACTTACCTGTGTCGTTATAGCGATTTAGCTATTAGTATCTCGTAATAACTACTTAGTACATTTGTATGTCGTAATAACGACTTAGTTATGTCTTAATAACGACTCAGTTTCTCGTAATAACGACTTATAGTTAGCTATTTCATGATAACGACATAGCTAAGTCCTTATTTCGATATACTAAGTCGTTATAACGACATAGCTAAGTCGTTATTACGACATACTAAGTCGCTATTACGACTTAGGTAAATGTAAAGTCATATAATATTTATCATCTTATATACAGTTTGTATATATTTGTCGAAGATAGATTTATTAATTCTGTTTGAAACGTTAAAACATTTGTTGGAAGTCATGTAATTTCCTGTATGTTGTGTTGTTTTTTCAGTGTGACTCTAAAAGGCTTCCGTAGACTCTACTCAAAATACTATATATTTTTATGTTATGCAAGAAGACAAACTTAAGCATAAATGCATTGAAAACATATGTATAAAAATGCTCAAAATACATAAAACAGTTGCCCAATAACAACACAACATACAGGAACTTATTTTAACATGGCATGATATCCAACATTTTTTTAACGTTTAAACAGAATTAATAAATCTATCTTCTACAAATATATACATACTGTATATAAGATGATAAATATTATATGACTTTACATTGACTACATTTATATGCTGATTTGTTATTTTAGCACAGTTGTTAAATTTCAATTTGTTTATCTATCCGTTTATGATAAATATTATAAAAGATTGAGTGAAAGTGATGTTTTTGTTTTGTGGTAAATGTCTATGTTACTGGCATGAATGTGATGAGTCATCTAGTACATGTATGTAAGCGGTGTGGTGAATGAGAGCCCTCCTGTGTGGGGACATTTGTTTATATGCTTGAAAGCTGACCCCAAGGCCCCAACCTTGGCAGCCTTCATATGTATAACATGTCTGGGGTATTAAATAATATTTTTTGGGGAAACAATGCAAGTTGCATCTCTTTAATTCGTACAATAGTGGCAAAAGCTGAACGGAGATATTGTTTTGTCTTCATATCAATATAGGTATGTGTATATGATTTGGCCAATGCTAAATGGAATCTACAGCAATAAACACGCTCTCCAACAGACGAATAAAAGTGATAGCTTTTTTTGTGGTATTTTATTCATTTTTGTTTATCAAGTTCTAACTACCTAGTCGTAATGATATGGAATAACCCTATTTCGCAAAGTAGTTTGAATGTGGTAATAACTTTCAAGTACCAAGAATAGAGATATAATTATTGATTTATCCATCGTATGAAGACTTTACAATCGTCTGTTGTAGGTTATGTTTCCGATGTCAGCCCGAGGTATGGCAGTATAGCAGGAGGAACAATAATCACTATAATCGGATCAGGATTTTCTCGTAACTCGTTCAATCACTTCCCGGGCACAGAACATCTTGGGAACAAGGTTGTTTTTGTTGACAAACAGTATACGTTTCAATGTGACGTAATTGCTGAAAAAACAACACCAACCCGAATATTTTGTGTATCCAGGTGGGTTTTGATAATTTACTAAATTGTATTCGAATTTTAGAATTTCAGTGTCTTACATGTATATTGATATCCACAAGATCTGTTTTCCTTTTCTCATTTTTTGATCATACCGTATTTCGTAAGGTTATGAAACCTTAAAGATAATGTTCATGGGATGCTTATAAAATTGTGCTCTTTTATTTAAGGAATGTCATAACATCAGCATGGCATTATGCCCATGTAACTGTGGACGGCGAGGACCTGCCAACGTGTACGTCTTCTCGATGTCGATACGCGGTAATTTCACTTAAATATTTATTACATAACTCTATCTTTTCAATAACGTCAGACTTAAGTTGATGGCTATCTATGTCATTCTTGATTTTCAGAGTTTGGACAACGCTCAAGTGATATAACATAACCCTTATAGTCGTTAGTAGGATGGTATTTTGTGATTGAATTCCATGTATAGAAGAGGGTGTCTATCAAATCACAAAGTATTTGTTAATTATAACTTGACCAGGGAGTAGTGCTACGTCAGGAATTGTCGCTTCTGTTAGATTTTGAAAGGCAGATATGAAATAATAATTCACAAACCAATCGATACATATACACATAATGTATTTGTTTATAATATTATCAGTGTGGCCAAATCATTTGTCAAACTTTCGAGGTAATCAGTCCCATTTCAAAACACAAAAGTAACAAACAAATTTGCATGTTAAATAAAGGCGGTCAACATTTACATAATGTAAGCAAATATTTAAATAAGGGTGACAATGATCCCTACGGTCAGTCGCTATATATATATACACGTACAGTATATACATATCTTTGAGAAGATAGTAAGGCTTTCAAAACATTAGATCTAAGATGGACATTAAAAAATAGTAAGTTTGTTTTTGTATACAGCCTTATGTTAGTATTTTCAGACAAGGGGTATTTCGAATGTGCGTGCTTACAATTTTCATTTCCATTTCAGAATTTTCTTCTCTCTTTACTGCAAATTGTTTTCTGAATGTGAGCCTAGTAAATAGTTCTAAGGTTCTCTTTATTCTTCGATTTGTACACGAGCTATTCGCGTTGTAGATACTTTATAATGTCAACTCGAACAGGAAGTAATAAAGTATAAATATGCATTCTATCTTATTTAAGGCTGTTCCATCATACACGCCGTCAATAACGGAGATCACGCCCTTGTCAGGTCCACAAGGTAATTATATATCTTTAACATGCAATTAAAGAGTTAAAAATTACATATATAGAGGTTACACAACGAGTGGTTGTTGGATATGGAATTTATTCCACACGAGTTATTTTATAAAAGTTACGAAAGACGAGCTTAGCGAGTGTCTTTTGTAACTTTTAAAACATAACTTACGAGTGTGGAATAAATTCCATATCCAACAACCACGAGTCGTGTGACCTGTTTCTACCACAATTATATCCGCTTTTAGCCGATAGAAATACGACAAGGCTAAGTATGCTATCCAACAGCAGTTTTGGCGGTAAGCGGCGATCACAGCATATCATGACGTCACTCGTTTATTGATGACGTTAACAAATGATGACACGACACTGAGAAAGACGTAGTTCTGTCAAAGTTCATCGTGTCAGCCAATCAGAATGCGTACAGAGTTTATACCACGTGTGGTGTGGTATAAACAAATTGTTAATCAACAGCTGCATCGTTTATTTCATACCCTGAGAGTTGAATAACACCGCCTATTGTGGTAGAAAATAGTATATCTCATATCATCTGTTTCTTCGATGAAGACATACAAAGGAGAAAATATTTGGAGTAAATAATCAAAATCAACTGTCAATAGAGAGTCATAATGCTGGCTATTAAATCTACATTGTGCATTGCTGAAAATTGGTAACATATACAAAACATTGAAATGGATTTTGGCCCAATATCTCTTGCAATGAATATTAGACTGTTAATTCTGAATAACTTAAATCTTACACGGAAATCTATTATATAAGGATTATGGTTACTAATTAATATTTAGATATCTATAATCTTACTAAGAGAAAGTTGAAATTGTCCCCCTTTAGTTATTAGGTATTATAAAATATCTGAATAGTAGTTATAGATGTAAATAATTAGTTGGAACGGCGTAGCTTTATATTCAACATTTGATATATATAGAATAAATACATTATTTTTAAAATTAAGATTTACTTGGTTGTCTTGCAGGAACCTTGCTGACCATGAAAGGACTGGTATTTACCTCCAAATACGGTCCAAACACAAGTATGAATGGGGATACAGATTCAATATCAAGGTACAATTGATTTTATATATCTTTATATTTGTACAGTTGTTTTAGATAAAGTATCATAGCTTCCAATTAAAATACCAATCTGCATATTCTATATAAAATGACGAATATGACAGTAGTGTTACAAAATATGAATAGCCTACCATTGAGCTTCTAACTACCCCTGTTTCTCCCTGTGGGGATTTTAGGGTATAATTTTCTGAAAGTCTTTAAATCTAAAATACTGCTAACTAAAATGAGTGATGTTTTCTATAATGATAGTTTACCATAAATGCTTCTGGCTCATTATCTTACCAAATATTAGACTTACAATGACTTTATATCAAACATTTAAACACCTAACATATCACCATCTGCATATTTATAACTATTTATGATTTTATTCGAAATTGTTAATTTTGTTTGTGTTATTAAATGAAATTCATACTCTCCTATACTAAATATTTCTCCTTTAAACTTTAAACTAGGATCGTCAGTTTGAACATTGAAGTGTAACGCTGTTTTTAATGACGTTACACGTTTACTTATTGTGACTTTATTGAATTATACCGAAAGTGTGATATATATATTGTTAGGGTTTAATCAAGATATGTTAAACTGGTCACAATTTGAGGCATCTAGAATGCCCTATTATTTGATTCCTAAACATGTCAACAATATCCATGAATATCAAGGACTTTAAACATTTTACATTTATATTACACATTATACATTTTAAATATTTAGTTTTCATAATTGGGGGTTGTGAAATACTATGAACAAATAAGGTATTCACAAGGACGAAAACATGCTTTTACACGTACGACAATACATTATATTGCACAGAAGCTTATTTGACATATGTAGGTCTAATGATTGGCCAGATATTACATCATAAAAGAAATGCTCAGATTTTAAAATGAACATGGTTAACATTTTTCTGGCTTTATTGTTTTCTTTTTTTCTAATTTCAGAGTCATCGCAGGAGGCGAAACATGTGACCTTAATTCTTTCCATGGTGAAAGGCTAGTAAAATTTCACTTTTTAAAAGTCTTGTCCCAATATACTTTAAGAAAAATATATTAAAAAAATGAACCAACTGAATTATATTTTAAGAAAAGGCTTATAGAATTTTATCACATAGCTAGCCCGTCCAGCCACTATTATGACGTCACATGTAATTTTGACGTCATAATATATAGAGAATACATGGTTAGTATCTTACAATACAAGGTTTATTTTGGTGCGAGACTTAGGAAAGCCGAGATGACGAGGCTTTGCCGAGTCATCCCGGCTTTCCGTGTCGAGCACCAAAATAAACCTTGTATTATAAGATACTAACCGTGTATTCTGTTTATCCTGCAACCATTTTGGCATTCAAAACGAAAGCAAATTGACAGTTATTTACTTGGTTTCGTTCGAAGCGAGACGCTTCCTTGATGCGGAGGTAAAGATTCATTCAGTAAACCGAATGAGAGTGTACTCCTTTTTACTGCCGTGGGAAATAAATAAGCGCATTCACAAACAGTATCCGTAATATTATTCAGTGTGATATATCACTGAAACAAAATGAAAATACTCAAAAAACAATAAATACCCATTAAAGAGTTACTTTACAGTACATACCTTTGCCATGAGCCAAGGAAAAGACGACACCGCCATACGAGATTTTCGATAGCGTAAAAATGACGTAATTCCGGTGAATGTTACGTCACGTTTTAGCGGGACTGAATGACGTTTCATTCACCGGAAGGTTCAAGTTCTGGGTCAAGTTAGAAAAAGTTCCGTCAGATATGGAACAAATTCACGTGATCGCATTGACGGATAAAGCATTTCGTATTGACGGATAAAGCACAAGTTTATCCGCCAGTAGTTATCGGTCAGTATGTGGGACAGTTGCAGGATAAATATATATATATATATATGACGTCGCATGATTGTCTCAGTAGACGGAAACGTCACATCCGAGCCGGATTTCTACTGTTTTATATAGAGACGAAATCTTAAGTTTTACTTATATGTATATTATTCAAAAGTTATGTGGTAAATGGAATCTTACACTCGTGACTATGTGATATGAAATTATCAAAATCCTTAAATAATCTGATATGCCACTCGCCTAAGTAAATGCAAATCATATTATTGAACTCGTTTGATAAATTTCCTATCACATAGCCACCCATGTAAGATCCTCTATACATTGTATATTTCCTTTTCGTATTGTTGTACAAATATCGTCAAAAGTAAATCAACAAAAACATCAAATATAAAATTGATTGTTTGCGAGCGTCATTTTACATTCACAAAGCTACGAAAAATATCAAATTGGCATCAGGCGAGGACAAATCTTCTTGAAATACTGTAGTTTTAAAAATGTTGAGATATTGTAACAAAATAGGTCGATATTTAGTATGTAACACTAAGTTTAAAAGGTCATTTGATATAGTACACATGTGAAAGTAAAACAAACAATATATTGATAGGTATAGATATGTGATAGTCAGAAGCAGCAGTGTTGCCTTGCGCGGTATCACGTAGTCTGTCACTTTGGGAGATGATATCCAAGATGAGCAGGACGGAACCTGACTTGCAGTTTATCAAAGCGGTCAGCGGTACAGCCAACATGATAACGTAGCAAACCGTAAGGTTTAAGTTAGATGGGGATTAGATATTTTGGGACGCACGTGCCTTTTTAATATATGCACAAAGGGGCGTGGAACAGTAGGTGTTAGGTTGATAGATATACTGGGAATTTAGGGAATTGAGAAAGAGTCTCCAGAAATGTAGAGAACAAGGCAACATCCCCCGGACGTGAGTCCGAGGGGTTAGGAACTCATGTTGGGGAATACGGACTTAGTAAGATAAATAGCCGCATACAGATACCGGGTTAGTCAATATACTACTAGTTGTGTGATAGTGGCAAGGCCAATGTTTTGTTTACATATAGTTACATGTGATGAACTGCTTATAAGTTATACACAACGCGAAGTACAATAAAGACGTAGATACCTTGATGTGTCGTACACATATTGTACATTTTTATATATCCTTAGCAATGGGATCATATTGAATAATAATGGACTAAGCAACTATGGAGTCATAACATGCAAGTTGAGTGAAACCCGATCTGAAGTTGGTAAGTTGCTACACTAACTTGTACATTTAGTATCATTAACATTTTCTTCAATTTCCATTTATGTTTGACTGCCTTAAATATCAGGATATTAAAAATTAAGTTCGAAGACAGTTTAATAATACAAAAATTAATGACTTATTTTGTAGGAAACATCAATGTGAGTTATGCCCTGTCTTCGCTTGGAAGGTAAGTAAATTCAATATCGACATTACTATGTATAATCTGAATTTAATTTTATCCACTAGTGATGATACACGTCCTTGTTAACTGGATAGAATACCTAAATTCATGTATAAAAAGAACGCTTCCATTATCTGTCATCTTGAAGCTTAAAGACTATCTGATAAATAAATCACAATATATTTTCAATATATTCATCGAATTACTTCCATTGTATTTTTTTCTTTATTTTACCTCTATAAGTAATAAGTTAAAAAGAACAATTCCCTAATTATCTTCATACCTTGTAGAAGATGTATTTCTATTTTTGCTACGACCTACACTATAATACATGTATATTTATGTATATGCATCTACACACTTACAAGTAACAAATCAAGTTCCATATTCGAAGAATAAGGCCATCCTTACAGAGGGTGACAGTGCATTTATTAATTCAACAACAAATGATATTCCAATATGATATGTGACAAAACTGCCTAAATGGTATTACAAATCTCTATCACTACCTCTCATTCATACATTATCATATAATTCCGTTTTGTCGAAAAGAAAAACTAAAAACAGAAATCCGAAATTGTTCAATGTCGCAATCAAAATAACATGATATTATATTGTTTTGAGTGCTAAAAAGTCGAAATCCATGTTATGATAATTGATGGCTTTTTACAAATGTGTCCGCTATCTTGAGGTCCAAATTTGGAGCAACTGTGTTTATTTTTTATAGGTCGCAGTCCAGTAAAGCTCTTTACAGAGTCTCCAGAAATAGTCAGATCTCCATGTTTCAGAGTTATGCAGGTATGTCATGAACCATTTTCGGTTTTATGATTTTAGAAATACGTTGTTCACCTCGCAATACATCTACAGCAATAAAATGTCATTGAGCTGCAAACGTCCACATATTTCTGAACATTAAACATACCCTTGTGATAGCCTCCCTTGAACAGTGAGATAAAAACAAGAAACGCATGTTTAATAGTCACCTGCTTCTAAAAATATAGAGGAATTATCAATAATTAATGACACAAACATTCTTTAACTTGTCCAAACTTCTTTCGAGTTATCTGACAAGGGGCACTGCCTATTTTCAGAGATACATTCCATTACTCCATCATCTGGGAGTGCTGAAGGTGGCACAATTATAACCATATCAGGGAGATACTTTGATGAGACCACGTCTTCCGCGGTTGTTAAAGTTGGAGGTAATATATTATATGTTAATCATTATGGTATGTCTTATCTTATATATAAGTGATAGTCGAAATCGTTCAGGTTTTTATTCTTGTCTCGACGTCAGAGTTGGCTGTTACTTTATTGCAGTGTGTTAAGGGTTCGCTTACTATGACAATGTATATTGGAACAATGAATGTGGGCCAAAACGCCTTCGACTTGATAGCTTTTTAACATTTAAGTTCATGTAAGAAGATTTGTTTTCATGTATAGTGCAATTATATTTATATCAAAATGAAGTTTTTAATTTATTTCAGGTTTAGTGTGCAATGTTTTATCTCTGAATACAACATCTATTAAATGTAGGACCTTCCGCAAACCGGACCAAACTCAGCAGATTAGCCCAGGTACATTCATTGTTATCTTTTATTGGTCCCCTGCAGGTGAAACCGGAGGGGACTATAGTGTTTGTTCCCGTCTGTCTGTCTGTTTGTCTGTCCGGATTTGGTTTCCAATCGATAACTTGAGAACGAATTGATGGATTTTGATCAAACCTCACACAATGATAGCATATGAGAAGATACAGCCTGGGATCAAAAGGTCAATTACAAAGGTATCTGTTACTAAAAATAGATTGATTCACAAATTAGTTTCCGGACGATGACTTGAGAACATTTAAAAAGAATGTGTTCAAACCTCATACAATGATAGCATAACTAAGCAATAATCACTTGCCAAAGATTATAAAATCTAATTGACGGCAGGGGACGTGTGTTCCTTGCAACACTTACTGTAAGCTTGTTACAAAAATGAAATAAGTGAACCACGAGAATCAAACAATTAATCAGTAACAACAGACAGTTTTATTCGTAGTAAATCAATTATATCCGTTATTTTGTATCTGTGCTTTAATTATGCATATGATGGAAATTGTCTTTAAAGTTATAAATGTGTAATAAAATACATTGCATATATTTGTACGGATCAAATAGCATATTTTGCGTTGTTAATATAAATCAATGCATTAAAGATTAACAAAAAGGGTTGGTAATTTGTATAGGAAACTGTAAGGTATTCAATAGTTATAATAAAACAAATATAGATTGATAGGTAGAGACTTGTGATCGCCTGTAGCATTAGGACAGGCTAGCGCTGTATCACACATATATATACGCGTAGTCTGTCATTTTGGGAGACTATACCCGGGGTAGGATAGGGTGGCCCCTGACTTGCAGTTTATCAAAGCGGTCAGAGGTGAGGTCATTATGATAGCCAAGCAAAGGATAAGGTGTGGGTTAGATAGGGATTAGATAGAGTGTACATTATAACCGCATAAATATATGTACAAATGGGCGGGGCAGGGAAGTTGTTAGGATGTTAGATATACCAAGGTTTAATGTGTTACATTTGTAGGAAAGAGTCGGACAGGAAGCGAGGGAAGAAAAGCAGAACATGACGAATGTAAACAACGCGAAGTACAAAATAAATACCTTGTGTATGTGATGTTGATTCACATAGATGAGAAAAATTAAATGTTTAAAAGGAATTATGGAACAGGGTTAACAAATTCTTAAATAGTATCACGGTATTGATGACATAACTTACTGAAATTGCGAACAACTCCTTAGCTTTGGGATCAATTTTGTTCAAATCTTTATCAGTTATTGTAGCACATGTGGATGTGTATAGTTTGACACATTATATGATTCTCTAACGGTTACATGCGGTATATGACGGACACTTACGAATGGGCAAAATTTAGATATGATCAAATCCAGTTAAATATTGCTATGTAAGATATTGATGGATTACATGCGCATTATTTACTTTTATTTTTTACATCTTTTGTTAATTGGTTGCCATGGTTAGCATAAAACAATCATAATGAACATAAATGATAATGAGGAATATAACATCTAATACTCTAATGTTGATTATCTATAATTAGATCAGGTTACCAATAAAAAAAAGAAATACTTAATAGTATACATTATAAGGGCACGAAGTGCGAAGCAGTTCTAAGGTAACATATACACGAAAATATAAGAAAAAACAATATTTTCAAATTCAATCCAACACACTGACAGCTTCAGTTTGCGGCCGCCATTGTTTTACCCACTATAAAAAATCCCATCAGCGTAATGGGATGCTTTGAAGTCAGCTCATTTTATATTCAAGCGGTTCAACCGCTTATATATATGATCCGACGAACATAATCTTCATCCGGCAGAAGCTTATGATCAGTGCTATTTGCTC
Organism: Argopecten irradians; assembly: GCF_041381155.1. Taxonomy (NCBI): domain Eukaryota; kingdom Metazoa; phylum Mollusca; class Bivalvia; order Pectinida; family Pectinidae; genus Argopecten; species Argopecten irradians. The sequence goes on along the minus strand of NC_091140.1, from coordinate 11,234,273 downwards.
TTTATTTGCAAGCGTTCAAGTGATAGACCACTTTCAATATAATCAGCTAACCAAAAACGGAATATATGTTACTGAAATAAAATGTGGATTTCCTTCTCAAATGGGGATTAGGGGACAAGGGCAGAGTGTGAATATATGAATAAAAAAATCAACAGAAAATTCGGTCCGCTCCGTTTTTCCATAAATTAACTTTTCAACATTGTATAATTAATGGTTTTATTACTGAAACATCTGGCTGCTCCCTTTAAGGTCTTGCCTTCAGTCATATTAACAACATGTTTTTCAGGAAACAGGGGAGTCATTATTGAGTCCTGGAAGGAAACATCCGTAAGCGACCTGGATATGATTAAAGATTTAAACGAGAGTGCGCCTGACTACAGCGTTACGTTCTCTGATACAACATCCATCACGGGTGACAGTACGTCTGGTAGCTATGCCAACCGACTGAGAGGTTTTTTCTACCCTCCATATGATGGTGAATATCACTTTTTCATCTCATCATCCAATGGATGTAATTTCTACCTTAGTACGGATACAGATCCAGCGGAAACAGTGAGTCCTTATTTACCACATTATGTTAAAGTGACTATTCATGGATATGAATTTCAATAAATAACAAATGATAAAGAAATTATTCTCCTTTGAGATTCTGATTAAATAATTTCGGAATCTTTTAGATTTTGAAAACAAATATATTTTTCTCGGAGTCCTTGAAGGTCGAACGACCGTTTATATTTAGTACAATCAAGCGTTTAATGGAACTAATAACAGTAAACAGGTGCTTACTTCGGCGAAAAATATGGTTACCGAAGTCAATCAACAACAAAGTATTTTGTACACGCCTTTGTGATTTCTCTTTACTTAATAATTAATTACTTTAAAATTAAGCAAGCCTCGTATTGACCAGCCAAAATCTTTCAATCTGACTGAGATATGTCTGTCCAATCGACAGACCATTGTAAGATTCTAGTAATATTTTACTCGCATTTTATGAAATATACATTTTCTGTTTAAGATTGTGTCATCAAAAAACAACAGGGGAGGTGGAGGTTTTGTAGGTAACGTCTCCCTACAGGCAAATGAAAGGTAGATAACATATTATTTCATAAAATTGATTTTAAGTCATTTATTTTAGTTCAATTAATAGTTTTAGCTATGTAGCGTGCAATACAGTGTAGATATAAGTTATCTACACCGGAAACAAATTATAGCAACATTTTTCAGAGTTAAATCTCTTTGTTGCAAATGAATTACTAGAGTGATTTCAATGTCATTAATCCTTATACTGATTTGCGTAATATATATCCATCAAGATACCTTCCCTTTTTTTACAGTTATGCCCCATTGTGGTGTTGTGTAGGTTGGTCTCCTGTAATATATATTTTTACATTAACATTATAATTGGATAATTATCAATATTTGAAAATAAATATGACACTGTTACCCCTCTTGCATGTGTTTCCTTGTATACATTTTTTTTTTTTCATAACAGCTACCATATAGAAGTGTTTTACCGACAGAGTACTATCAGCATATGGGCTCGATGGTATAACAGTGTGGTAAACCATCACATGGCAGGGAATATTGAACAACATTCACAACGAATTACGATTTCGTCTTCTACAATCCAGAAGGAGAAACAAAAACTTACGATACGACGTATAGGTAATGGCACAATCGTCTACGAGCAACAGGAAATAACAATGGACCAACTGGAAGGAAGTTTTCGCTTGGGATTATATGGCGTTTTTACGGGTAATATTAAATACTCTTACATGTCATGGGTATGAAATACATTCAAGAAACTTTTATCGGTAAGGCATGCACGCCTATCATATTCATCATCCTCTAACCTCCTGTTACACACAGATCATGTGTAAGGAGAGAAAAAAAATCAAATTGGTTTTATTACACTTTCAGAGGTTTTGTATTTTGGCGCATTGGCAGACGAAGTGAGGGACGCTATCCGAGCTCTTCCATTGTTTGATATAACAGAGTCTGTGATGGTCAATAGGACGTCACATGGTGAAGGAGGATTGAAATACAACGTCACCTTCATTTCAGAACGCGGTAATTATTCTTATATAGGGACAGTCATATTGATTGGCTTGTGGAATCTGTATTTTTATATTTCAACATCCTTATTAACAGCCAGGGTCATTTAAGGACCTTGCCAGATCTGTTGGTGAAGGACAGCCGGAGTACCAGGAGAAAAATACACCGACCAGCTATCAGTACCTGGCAACTGCCATACATGGGATTCGAACTCGCAAACCAGAGGGCTTGTGTTAATATGTCGTGACATTTGAACCTCTGGACCACCATGGGCCCTTGTTAAATCTTAAAAGCAAAAACAGAAAAAATCCTTGAACGAAAAGGCCCACGCACTGATTATTAATATTTCGAGATGACTTTATACAGAAAGCTTAACGAATTTTGACACCACAACGCTTTCAACAGCAGTTTGTACATCAAGTGGCTGTCAGATCACAGCAGTATGACATCACTCTGTTATTGATGACGTTGATAAATATTGACGTTACACTGAAGTAAAAAGAAGTTCAGCGATCGAATTGCTTACATAATTTTAACCACGTAACCGATTGTTAATGAAGAGCTATAATGATTAAGGGGTGGTCTGGAATTTGAATAAAATCCACCTACACTGTGGTTACAGACAATATGTTAGTATTTTAACGTTAGTCATATACCATTATATACAATTGAATATTTCAGGAGACTTTCCTACTCTGGAGGTAATAGGTTTATCCGAGCCTTCCTCTGTCACCATAGTAACAATACAGGACGGTGAACCTAGCGGGAGGAAGATAACACTGATGATGGCCGGTACACCGTCACCACTTATAGACAGTAACTCATCGGCATCTCAGGTTTGAACAAAAATGGTTTCAATATTTCACGCGTCAATCACCCTCCTTCTTCACTCATGTAATTGTCATTATCACCAATCATTATCATTTTTCTTAAATGCTTAAATCAGTTTTCTTTATCAAATGACGTTATCATCACTTTCGTCAACTGCCAACATTTTTGACAGGATATATTTGTAATCCTTTTCAAAGTATACGAATCTTACACATATTTTATATGTATGTCCCATTGACCCCTTTAGTGCCTTTTTATAATGTCTATTTTGAGTTTAATAGAAAGGGTATCTGGTCTGCTGTCATGTGTCGTTTCCCCATGTTATATAAGCTAACTGTTTATCGGACAATATCAACAACTGCTGATTCAATAAAAAGGAAAGAAAGGAAAACATAGAAGGCTGCAAAATCCTTATTTTTGTTGCTCATTTAGGTGACAGTTTTAAAGTTTTCTTAGGAATTCACTATCTAATTGATCTCTGTTGTTATACTCATTTCACATTCACTTCCCGTTGGGATCAATTTGATTTTATAGATCACTAGTCTGAATGATTTACCTTCACATTCAAGAGATTAAACAGTTTCAATGTTTGCGTGACAGGTCAGGCTGACCTAAAGTCATCATGTTTCGTACGTTGTCGTCCGCCGTGCGCCGTGCATTTCATATATTTTGGTCATCTGACCCAAAGGGTCAGGATGACCTATTGTCATTATGCACCGTCCGTCGTCGTGCGCCGTCCGCCGTCCGTAAACTTTTCATTCAAACGACTTCTTCTCAATAACCGAAAGGTCCAGGGTACTAATGTTTGGCCTGTAGCATGCTCGGATGAAGGGCTACCAAATTTGTTCAAATTAATGACCTTGCCCTTATTTATTAATTTAAGGTCACAGGGGTCAAATAGGCTAACATTTTTTAAACAACTTCTTGTGAATAACAAAGAGACAGAGACCTGATATTGGGCCCGTGACATGCTGGGATGAAGGGCTACCAAATTTGTTCAAATGAATGACCTTTAACTTCATCTAAGGTCACAGGGGTCAAAAAGGCTAAAATCTTTAAACGAATTCCTCTCAAGAACCAGAAGCCCCAGGATGCAGATATTGGGCCTGTAGTATGCTGGGATGAAGGACTATCAAGTTTGTTCAAGTGAATGACCTTGATCTTTATTCAAGGTCACAGGGGTAAAAAAAGGCTAAAATTTTTAAATGACTTCTTCTCAAGAACCAGAAAGCCCAGGATACTCATATTGGGCCTGTGGCATGCTTGGATCACAGGTGTTCGTTTCTAATATAAATATAAGTATAATACTGGGTCAAGGTCTATAACTCGGCCGGCCATATAACACTACCCAATTTCAGAAAAAGTATGATTATTAACCAACCGTATAGGATATGATAATAGGAATGCTCTCAATCGACAGCCAGATAATTTATCTTTAATTTAGTATATGATACAATATATATCATGCCGTATAAATGTCACTAGGTATCCAGAAACATAGCAAAACAGCCAGATTTCAACTGGTCGGACACTGTGGTGTCCTCCGATAAACACGCCAGGGCTCTAATAGGTAGCGCTCAAAAACCACTGCATGTCAACATTTCAGCGTCATAAGAATGAAAGTTTGGTAGAAAACAAACTTACCGGTTAGTAAATCCATGGAAAAATACCCTCCATTTGCCTAACGTAGCCCTTTGAAATTTCCGATTGAGAAATTTATGTCTCTAGCCGCCATGTAAGTATGTGTGCAGTAGATTTGTTTCGTCGGCGTTGATTGGCTCTTGTAAATTAATTGACCAATCAACGCCGAGAAAACAAATGTACTACATAATATCAACATGACGGCTAGAGACACACATTTTTTCAATCAGAAATTTCAAAAGGCTGTATTGAGCAAATGGATGGTATATAGATAAACACTCACATACCGGTAAGTTTGTTTTTTTACCAAACTTTAATTCCTATGAAGCTGAAATGTTGACATGCAGTGGTTTTTGAGCTACCTATTAGAGCCCTATTAGAGTGTTTATCGGAGGACACCACAGTGTCCGACCAGTTGAAATCTGGCTGTTTTTTATGTTTCTGGATACCTAGTGACATTCATACGGCATGATTTATATTGTATCATATACCAAATTAAAGATAAATTATCTGGCTGTCGATTGAGAGTATTCCTATTGTCATATCCTATACGGTTGGTTAATAATCATACTTTTTCTGAAATTGGGTAGTGTCATATGGCCGGCCGAGTTATAGACCTTGACCCAGTATTATACTTATACTTATATTAGAAACGAACACCTGTGCTTGGATGAAGGGCTACCGAGTTTGTTCAAATGAATGACCTTGATCTTTATTCGAGGTCACAGGGGTCAAATAGGCTAAAATATTTAAATGACGTCTTCTCAAGAACCGAAAGGCCCTGGATACTCATATGTGACGGCGACTGACAAAATGGGCCCAGATGAGGTGATTATGACGTCGGAATAAATGACGTTATAAAGTACGCACAGTTTTTGCCGACGTCATCACGTGTATTTGCGGAAACTTTCAATAAACGACTTTCTAACAAAAATATAAATATTCAGCTCATTAGAAAAATATTGAAATTGTTTTTCTCTTCGTTAGTAGAGATGACAATTTATAACTTCATGAAAATCAATCAAAGATAAGAGTGAAAAAAATCCTGATTTATCTCAATCAGTAGTAAATAGAGTTTTTCGACTGAAATTCCGATATGCCACATGTGATGGGATCCATACAAAATATTTATAAATTGATTTAATACAGTTTAACCTTTTTTATTTTATCTAGCAATATTGTTTCTCCACGGATATTATGGAAATTCCAAAGCCTTTGCTCTTTCGCAAGTTAATAATATCTTGCAATATGTCGAAACATAATTAAAATAAAATATCGAAAATCAAAGCCGTAAAAGTCACTGAAACTATACTGAATAAATGTTTAAAGACAAAATAAAGACAAGAAAAATGTGTTAGAAGTATTCCTTCAGAAATCTTAGAGGACAATGACGCAAATTTCATCAGCCGAGAATTGAATTCTGCAGATGAACCACATGCGTTTTGCTCTATAATTTTTTTCCCTTTACATGTATACATATGCAATTCTAGTAGAGATATGTATATACACACATGGTGGATCATTATGGTGACCATTTCAATTTGATTTAGTTGTTCTTGATATGCGTGGAGGGGTATAAATATGTATCTATAGAACATCTTTAATTTTGTACGAGAATAAGTTAAGTTTTCATGTAAAACTATGCGACGATGATAACATACGCTAAACATTAAGAAACTAATCATGTGAATGTAATACGGTATTTACAGTGGACGTCCGTATAGTTCAGTACTTATGCTTTGGCCACAACCCCTTCCGGTTTGGCTAAGATTTTTAGCCATTTTTGCCTGGTCTCCGGCCGGACACCAGGAATGACCGCCGGTGCCTGAAGAGTTTAACTCTCAAGTTGTCACCAGTGTCATGAAGTATTCCATAATCGAGCGGCAATCATGTCGCCCGAGATTCGTTGTCCGTAAGATACTCGGGCGATATTCGTTCGATGTCCGGTGAATAGACCGGTTATCGTCTGTCCATCAAATGATAATTTGTATTAGATGTTAGGTCGATATTCACTGCCTCGCCGGCCCCCAAAAATTCTCTTTGGAAACAAACGCCGTACGATTACCACACGGCCTCCTTTAAATGTAAATTGTGTTTGACAAAATTTTTGACCGGTGTTGTCCGATGTCGGAAAATGGCCAAACACCAGCGGTGTACTCCCGATTACCCCGATTACCCCCTATCTCCGGATACCAACCGATCATTGTGACCAAATCATTAATTTTGATGACATTATACAGTACATGTCTTAGAAACTAAGGGGTCTGAGAATTAGTTACAATTTATATCGATTTGCATTTGTGTACGAGAGTGTCCATATGTTGGTTTTAGAGGTCTTATATTCAAGATAAAAAAACGGCGAAACTCGATCTAGACCAATAGACCTCTAGATCTATAGTGATCTATTTGCACTGTGATGGGTTCAAATTGATATAAACTGTTACTAATTCTCAGAACCCTCGATTTGAAACATGCCTTGTGTCTTTTTCTTTTCAATCATGTCTATTGTAATATCTAAAGACCCTGTCTACAGCATATTTTTCTTTCCGTTTTTTATCCAAAATATTAACAATTAGGTATAGTTCTTGAGTTATCTAGCTGATAAATAGAAATGCGAGCACTCGTTTATTAAATTCGATCACTCTATCAACAGGTTTTTCTATTATGTGCCATATTGGGTCAGAATCAGTAAACCCAGTTGTACATGTATGTATAAAGAGGCGTCTGTCTATCTACATGATATACAAAATGTAAAATAAAAAATATGGATAGGAGATTGAACTACGAGCACTTCCTGATTCACAGTTTAAGAGATATTAATATTCGACTCAAAACACACATTTAACAGGGAAAAAACAGTAAAAGACACACATCGTTTTAGTCTTTTAATTGTTGATCTGAAAAATCAACTGTCCACATCATATCGTCTAAAAAGCATTTAACAAACCAGCCCACTACAATCCGATTAATACACACTTGATATAAAATCAAGATGGATCTTGAATGTATAGATATTACAAAATATATATAGAAACGTATAATTGTATATATTATATGCCGTATTGTTGATGAGATAGAACGACATTATTCTGGTCATACGAAAAGGAACATATGGAATTGAAAATATATATTAATACCAATGTAATCAATCTACACGTCGGGTGTTTAGACATGTCACATACACTGTGTTTCCGAGGGTGATCGCAAAGAGATCGGATAGTTCGGGCTCGATTCACTAGTACTCTGTGAAGTTCTTCTATATAATCATGCATATGAAGTGTATGCTTTGAAAACCTTATCTGACCTGAATATGATATTCCATGCATTTGTCTTTTTTATTTGGTCACTTGATCTACATTCAATTTAGTTCTGACGGTTGTACTTACATTATCTATTCGGACTTCGTCAATTCTTAGCACATGAGCGCATATACATGCATGTGCATGTAGCTAAAATCTGTCCATGCATATATAAATGTAATATTATTCGACTCCCTCGTTTTGTATCTCCTCGGTCGCCCATTAAAGGCCCACTACCTTTACGGAGCAAAATTTAAAGGTTTCTTTTAAAAACATTAATAACATAAGAAAATACAAACACCAAACATATGCAAGATTTTTCGCGTAATATATGATAACGGTGGATATTCATTTCGCTGTTTTGCCGTCTGGCGCAGTGATAGTCAACTACCGGGCGGTATTTAGGACGACGGCGGGAAAAATAATACGACCCGTGTTATGAAAATTAACATATTATTTATTTTGATTAGTTGTTCAGGAGATGATGATAACTGTAGTATTAACGGTAAGTTAGTAACATTTGGGCCTCTACAAAATGATCGATTTCGTTTTACTTTCCCATTAAAAAAAGTAAAAGCCGTTTCGGAAAGGTAGCGGGCCTTTTCGATCCGAAATCCAATATGGACGCCACAACCGCCATCTTGAAAACACATTTTAAACTTCTTCTCAAGTTCTACTGATGCGATTTGGTGGAAACTTGTCTGAAATGATCCTACCTTGGTCCAGACAAAGTTTTGTTGCAACTCCGGTTGCTCCGAAATCCAAGATGGCCACCATGGCACCATTTCTAATTAATTTCCCATACAACTATTGCCAAGGTATTCCGATGACCGTTAAGGCCCTTGGGCCTCTTGTTTAGTAATATCACCAAGTCGTTGAGTTATATATACAGTGCTCACTGACAATACATACCTCGACGTAAGCCACTTATATCCAAATTATTATACGTATAGATGGGTATTTTAGATACAACTAAGGTACAATAATGGTGAGAAGTCTTTTTTTTTCTAAATAGTTCATGTATTATTTAAACATTCCATTGCCTCTCATAATTTTGTTTTTAGTCAGTAGAAAAAAATACTTTCTCTTTCTTTGAAAATGTTTTAAATATTTCAGCTTTGTTTGGTTTTTGTGAAATAGATGATTACATACAGTGTTACAATGCTTTGCTGTCAATGTGATCTATATTCTTAATGCATAATTCCGATGGCGATGTATAAAAATGTAATATTAAATATTAAATATAAAGAAAATCGATTGAAAACTTGTCAAAATGCAATAACGCTTTCTTCTCTTCTGTACTTGTCTGCGTTATGAAGTTACTAATTGTATACTTAAATATTTTCAGTTGAAAGACGGTCTTGACGGACTGTTCATGGTACGATGTCCAAGCTACTGGACCAACCCTAAGAAGGCCGCTGTTTACTACAGTATGGACGACTATTCTACCTTACCGCTAAATTTCCAAAATAAATGGATGGATTATAATTGGTATAACCAGTACTTAACCAAAAAGCAGCAGCCATTCTGTGGAAAAGGAGCGCTGAGAACCCCCTACTGGCTTCTACACGAATCCTACAGCCCAATGATTTATCTATCTATCAATCCAATGGTAACGAATATCACATTGATTGTTTGAAATGGAAAAATCAATTGGTAAACAAAAGATAAAGCGGGCAGTATCACTAGTTATAAAATATATTATTGTTTGTGTCAAGATTATTAGACGATGAAAGAAAATCGATGACACGAACACAATATATGTCTTTAAAGTGTTGTTCAACTTCATTGCAAAATGTTTGAAACAGTTGTGCCTATGATGCTCATTGCATAGTTCTGTTTAGAAATTGTAAGATTAGATCAACAGTAATTGTATATTTATTTATTATCAAAGTTTTCATCTAAAATTAAAAACAATAATATAATATAAATCAAAACTCGTTTCTGAGACACCCCCAGTTATGCCAGTGTCATATCCAAGGACGCTGAGCTATTTTTCGTTTGCTCTGGTTAAATATAGTACGGAATTCGACACAATTTGGTTTATTCAAAACACATGTCTTATATTACCAAACTGAAAATACATATTGCACTCACCTGGCAACAATATTGAAGTAATATATACTTGAATTTATCCATTGTGAGTTAATATGCACTTATAAAACACTTTTACACTAGGAACAGTATGCATTTGAAACTGCATTTGAAACGTACACATATGTTTCCTTGATGTTGTATATAAAGAAGAAGCCCAAAGTGTTTCGAAAATTTCAGTTTCGGATGAGATATCGATTGGGTCTACTTGATTCTACTTGGGGCATGTGGCTATGTGACCAGCACGTTTTCTAATCGAGTGCATGACACCCGATCGGCATCATAAATAACGGAAATATTCTAAATAAATGACTACCAGACTAAATGCTTTGCAACATTTGTTTTATCAAATAAATATCTTACCTCCGGGATATTGCGATGACCGAGACGACGAAAATAACAAAGCCAATTAGAACGATAACTCGTATGTACACGTGGCTTATTATTCGCATTTTCTAATCATATTTTGAGAATCATTTGAAAGACTATTTAGAGGAACTGTCATGTTTTCGTGCTAAAACGAGCGCCATACAATTTGGATAAGGGCATACAAGTGTGTAATACTCATACCAGCTGTACTAGTTCTACATGTACGCGCGTATTGACTGATTAATGAGGCTTTGACACTTAGCGTATCGATTCATGTACTTTATGTAGGATTTGATGGGCGCATTGGAATACCGGTAGAGAGAGAAACAAAATGACTGTCCTCGGGGTGGATGTGAAAGTAAAGTAGTGAAAAGAAGAATATTTGTATGATGTAATTTCTGATGAATCGGTTGAAGTGAAAACATATAGTAGTGAAAGGAAGAAAATCGTATTATGTAATTGCTGATACCAATAAAAAGTTAGAGCTAACTAGTGTAGTAGATCTGAAAGTGACGGGAAAAGTGTGTGAGCAGGGGAGAATGGTCTGAATCATATGCAAAAAAGATAGGGATGACGGACAAGTGTGAAAGTAATGGTACTTTGTGTTTTGACAAAACAGATTATGGCACGTATATGATGGCTGACGATTCACCTCTGAGTGCAAAAATTACTGTCCTCGACAGAGGGTTGTCTCATAAACGATTCTTGAAATACTACAAAATACAAATTCTTTCTCAGAGGGACTGAATTGGTAAAATAGAGGGAAGACTTTAGGATGGTAATGATACAATATGTAAATCATATCGCAAAGTCAGTCGCGAGGCATCGTGTTCAATTCCTGTAACTTACAGGAAATTTTATATTTTATATAGAAATTGTAAAATACTAATATGTGAAACCAAACTGAATATAGTGATTTGACATAAAAATGTATTTTTTTAGTTCTGCTTGGCTTACAAAGGATACGTTAATTATGTCTACATGTACGCTGATTACAACGACATAAATGGAAACAAGGGGACGCTGTCAAGATATTTCTACGACATCATAAAATCATCAAATACAGAAAAGTATAACTTCAATATTTATGCTAATAAAAAACGAAAAGGTACCAATCAGGACCATTTAAAATGTAAAAAAAATCATCTCATTGGAATATTGAACAAAACAGATATTATGTTCTTCGGAATTTTTAGGACACTTTGCATCATTGAAACCATTGAAAATAATGTCATGAAACTACAAAGATAAACGCTTTTATGATTTACTCAGTTGCTTTGATTTTATTAAAATACACATTTAGTTCTAGTGTATTTGAACAGATACATTTTGCAATGACTTTTTTATTGTCACATTGTATTTGATATTTTGCACTGCAATAAGAAAAATGAATGATCAGTAAATATAGAAAACTTTTGATAATTTTGATAATGAAATAAAAACATGCTTATTTAATATTTTTATTCCACTTTGAGTTGTTTTAATACAAGATAAATTGCGATACTATAATATTGTGACAAATAATATAAGAAATCTCAAATGAATGCATTTGATTCAAATTAATAAAATTTAAAATACAGAAAGAAATGAATGTTTAGGTCCATTAGAAGATGTCAAAGAAGCGTTCTTTCCTCTTGGTAACAAGTTCGCTATACACAGGTCTTGCGAAATTACTAATAACTCATAAGCGTTTGGATCAATGTTATCATGTCATGCAACATATCGATACACATATAGGCTAATATATATATATACATATATCTCATTGTACACATCTCATTACTTTAATACCGATTTCATGTACCATGGAAGCATTGTTCAGTTAAGCTGAAAATTGTTATAGTTTTGAAGACATCAGAGATGACCTTTGGTTACATAGTTACAAAATCAGACGTCAAAATGATCATTAAAGAAACCATTGCATGAATCTTCAAAACATTATCTCATTTGGTTGTCATGGTTTTAAATGTGGGAAAGTGGAGGTATTAGTTAGCCAATGGCATACAGTTCTAGTTAGTTATCCATAGTCTAGCCTTGTATATTTATCTGTTAGTTCATGTATTTCGTATTTACGCTACAGATTTGCGACATTGCAGGGTAATCAAAATTCAAATTTTCGTTTTGATCATATAATATATGACTACCTCCTTCTATAAAGCAGTTTCCTATAATAAAAAGGAACACAATTACTTTTTGTATCATTGAATTAATGTTAGTTATTTATGTTATAATGTGTGACATATTTCGTTTTCCGTTCACGTTCTGCACACAAATTCTACACACAAGAGAAAGAATTGTTCTCCATTAGAAGATTTCTTAACGTTTCATAGATTCTGCCACTACGGGTGATGGAAAACAGGTTTTAAAGAAGAGTCGCGAAATATTTAATATGAAATATTAAATTGTAATTATCACAATGTTATGGCTTTTAAAAGGAACGCTATACACTTAAATATTTTTTAAAATGGGATTACAATGGAAGATGTTATCAAATCAAAAGTCCATTCACATTTTGCAATTAAAGAAATCTTGACTAATACTGGGTGTCAAAGAAATTAATTTGAAGATGCGTCCATTGCCTGGCGAAATGCTTCATTTTCATCTTCAAGAATGTTGGTGATATTCATATGCCTACTAAATATACATCACTTTGCGTGGTTTTTTTTCGCTTTTTAATTCTTTTTTATATTCATTTCAGCTGGAACTATGGTTGTTACAACCTACTATCACATATTATGGCAGTCTACCCTGACTTTACAAATTTGGTGTTGCGAAGATTGAGAATAGACCATGCCGAGGATTTTTTTGTAGATGAGGTTTATTTTGGACAACAAGCCACAACATCAGATACAGGTAAGGTATCCATTCTTTTGGCTAAGTGGTTGATTGTACACTAGGAAAAAGTCTTCTATCAGTGTAAACACATGAACGAGGTTATTCACTATTTGCCCCCACTTGCTGAATTGATGTCCGCATTCACCGAAACAGTGGGGTATAAATATAATATTGTCTGTCGATCTGTTATTTCATTTGTCTTTCACGCTTCTATTTCCACATACAATACCTTAACAAATTTGGAAGACAACTTATGACTACTTCGAAAAAGTACGTTGTGAATCACGCTGTGTGATGGAGTGTGTTTGTAAATGTGTATTTATTTGAATTAAAGTATTAACCTTCTTGTATTTTAACGGTTACTCTAAACTGTTTAGGTTTGATATCCAAACTGCATCCCTAGATTACTACACATTGGCATAAGGTATTGAAACATAAAGGATTAATAAGAAAATATCAAAAGGGGAATGTTTCAAAGAACAAGAATGATCATGCCATTAATGCTTTGGTCACAATGATCGGCCGGTAATCGGGAGTACACCGGTGGTTTTACAATTTTTCGGACAACACCGGTCAAAAAATGTGTCACACATCATTAACATAAATAGGAGGCCGTACGGTAATCGTACGGCGTTTGTTTCGAAAGAGAATGTTTTGGGAACAAGTGAGGAAGTGAATAACGACCGAACATATAATGCTTATCATATGAAGTCCCGGCGATAACTAGCCTATTCACCGGACATCGTACGAATCTTACGGACAGTTGTACTAGGCCCGGCCGAATGTCGGGCGGTGTGATTGCCGTTTGATTCCCGGCCGAATATAAGACGATACTGAACGATGCGTGAAGTATATATTGCCGGTTATGAAAATCTACGGGACACCGGAGAGATTTTAACTTGGAGTTAAAACTCTTCGGGCAACTCCCCGGTTATGCATGAAAGCGCCGGTCAACGGCTGGCCATGTCTAGTGTCCGGCCGGGATCCAGACCAAAATGACTAAAAGCATGCCGTGAGTACATCCTAAGCCTAATCGGAAGTGGTTGTGACCAAAGCATTAGTGTATAATATACATGCTAAAGATGAATACTTAGTATATATAAACTGCAGAACTTACAGGAGTCCAGCTCGGTGACAGTAATAGCGTACATATAAATTAAGATTTTTAATAATACCGTGAAATTAGTCATTAGCTCTTATTTTATGTTTTATAATGAATGTAAAAGAATAATGGCGTCTCAAACGTTTCTAAAGTATGCAATGATGATATTGTATATTTTACCATTCGTATTGTATTCTTTTATCATATTGCATCTTTCTATAGTCATAGTGCATCTGTTTTATTAATATAGTATCATCGTCATTCACATTGTATCTTTGTCATATATAAAGAGAAAAGGAGGGGAAAATTCATCCTTCAATTGACTAGATATCTTTATACCCTCGCAACGAAGTATACTGGAATCGGGTTGTCCGTCTGTCTGTCTATCTGTCTGCCGGTCTGCCTAGACACAACTCTGTCCGGCGAACTCCTCCTAAACGATAGATTTTGATCAAATTTGGTACAGAACTTATCTATAAAATAGGGGAGTTGAGTAGTTTAGTAAATTATATAGGGTTCTGCAATGTTCCCTATTGATTGAGTTATTACTAAATTTGTGCAGCGGATGATATTGGTCGTGCACTCTAGCGGCAGTTCTAGATAGTCTTTACTACAAAAACTGTACTTATCAACATCAAACATTCTAATAATACGGCAAATATTATTGATGAAATACCCTTTCGAACGATTACTAAAGATTTACTAATAGAGATATACTATTACTATATTGCCCTGTAGATGATGCACACCTACGGCGCCTGGTCTGCTCTCCAAACGGCTACAGAATCATTGATACTGATGTCACAGATACTGGGGACAGTTACGATATTACCCTCACTGCAGCCTATGCGGGACACGGATTTCCGTTATTCGAAGTGGACAAAAATCAGGTATTTGTTACTATCATTCTGAATAAAAAAACATAGTCTTATTCTGTGTTTTAAAGAGGATTTGATAACATCCCATTAAGGATCATAATCTAGTGACCCTTCGGATTGACCAATCAAATGCTTACCTCCAAATTTCTTTATGAGGACAGAACAGTTTACATGAGATATCAGAATAATTTTCGTGAATGTAGTGATTTCGTCCAAAGTGCACAATGTATCGACATGTATTATACATGCTAGGACAAAATTTCACTCACTCAAGTGACCTATTCTAATCGCCTTTTGTCCGTCGTCGTGCGTCGTCCGTCGTGCGTCGTGCGCCGTGTATCCGTAAACAAGTTACATTTTCTTCTCCAAAGCTGCTGAAACAAATTCAATGAAATTTTGCACAAACCTGTATAAGGCCAATTTAAATTGTGAATTATATGGTCCCCACCCCCTGGCGGCTGTGTGAGGGGCCAAAAGAAGTAAAATTGACTAATATTTCAAAATCTTCTTCTCCACTCACAGATATGGTATGATCAAATACTCTTCAAAGACAGAAATGTCTAAAGGTCCTTTTCAATATTGTGAGTTATATGACCCTGGGGTCTCTTGTTTCCCCCGGGGAGGAGGTCAGGTTTACTACTAGTTTATATAGGGGAAACACATTTATGAGCATTTTTTGCTCAATTTTCATAGGAAATGAGTCAAACTTGTTTATAATTATTAGGCTGAGATATTAATTTAACATCATATCCATATTGGTCCTGACCGACCCCCTGTGGGCAGAGGGGCGGGGCCAAAAAGGGGTCAAATAGGCTAAAATTTCACAAATCTTCTTCTACAATTCTGGAAAAGGTAGAATAAAATACTTTTTATAGATGGAAAGGTCTTTTTTTTTTTTTTTTTTTTTTTTTTTATATACGACAGAATTTAATTTATTTAATTACTCGAAGACGGAACAAAATAATCGTTCATCTCCACGTACACTTTTTATTAAACACGAAATAATTTGGGAGAGGGCTTGTCGGATTCATTAGGGAGATCGCATACGATCTCTACACCAATGGACTATCTCATAGTAAAACTGGAGGCAACAGAACAGAAAATGTATTTTTAGTCCTTTGATGTACATCAAAAGAAACGTATAAAGGTGCATTGGTATTGACTGTGTGTCTTTGAATTTGGGAATAGTTCTCTATGTAGTTTTCAAAGATTTTTTTTGCATATCTGTGGTTGGTTCAGATTTGTTCCCTTGAGCTGCCTTCAGTTTTACTATGAGATAATCCAGGGGTGTAGAGATCGTAAGTGATCGGAACCCCTGGAGTACCGTTATACGGCTCTTTTGATGTACATCAAATGACTAAATTACCTGTTCTATTCTGTTGCCTCCAGTTTTTTTTTTTTTTTTTTTTTTTTTTTTTAACATAAAAGTTTATTCATAATAGGCATGTTATCATGATACATTTAGTGTCCTCTCACAGGAGGAGATCCATTCACCATTCCCACTTTCATACATAGCTAGGCCTAGAACCTACAGATTTATGTCGTGATACCTTATATTAAGGGAGGTAACTCTTAATACCACCCGGAAGTCAGTAATTTCACGCGAAACACATGTACGGTATCCACATGTTGGCGTCTACACGTGGTCCACTAAGCTAGCTATAGTCTACACTTGGGTGGTAAAGATAAACAGTTGTCTACTATTTCAGGTAAGTGAACTGCTTAATTTATATTATTAAATAAAAAAGACCATTTTTCCAAAATACATTTTTGTATTGTTATTACCATTTCTAGCACAGGGTCCTGGGAGTCTAGTAAACTTACACTCTAGCCCTGGCTGCTCTATACATGTAAATAAATCTTTCATACTCCAGCAGTCTAAGATACAAAGTTACAAACTACCGGTAAATTGTTATTTAAATAATTTCTAGGTCAATATCCAAAGTTCCTGTACAGTTTATACCAATTAATGTAAACAAAAGTACTTCACAGTGATTTTTACACATTGTCATACATGCAACTAAATGTAGTTCATATGAAATAATACAAAATTATATTCAGTTTAAAATTAAATGTAATTGACACTATAATTATTTTGATTTGCTATTATTTCTTTTCAGCATCAGTTGGATTTATTCTAAAAAGTGCCTGTTGAAGCTATGCAGATGCTGTTTGTGTTATTTCAAGTGATCCATTGCCATTGGGATTTATTTTCTAAAGAAGTTAGTGTTGTTGATACTACAGACGAAGATCGGTGTATATCAAGTGGATATTCAAAATTGCAGCTGAACAATTAAATTATTACTTTGTATCACAATGTATTCTAATTATAATAGACCAAGTTGACTGAAATTCTTAGAATAAAATGTCAAGTCTGCTATAAACATACTATATATGTCAAGACTTTTTTGCCTTTTGTCACTGACATAGTAAGATTTATATATTGTGTATCCTGCAAGTGCAAGCAAAAAATTAAATTGTTTACACATCTTATTTTCTGGATAATAACCCAAAACTATATATTTAAGAGAGCGTACATTTATAAATATTCCTATTTTATAAAGATTCATTGTCAGTTTATTCCAAAACATTTCCACATGTGTGCATTCTATGAAAAAATGTGTGTTGTCGATCTTGGAAAGGTCTTAAGGTGTTTTATAAAAATTGTGAATCATATAACCCTGGGGTCTCACATATCCCCCTGGGGAGGGGGTCAAGTTTACTTTAGTTTATATAGGAAAAACACATTTATGAACATTATTTGCTCAGTTTTCCTAGGAAATGAGTCAAACTAGAATTATTAGCCTGAGATAAAGCATTTTAACATCCATATCGGTCCTCGCTGACCCCGTGGGGCACCATAGGGGCGGGGACGAATAGGGTCAAAATGACTTAAATTTCAAAAGATCTTCTTCCGAGTTCTCAGGTTTGATGGAAGCAAATACTCTTCATAGATTAAAAAGTCAAATCTATATCACTAACCGACTTCAAGGGCCAGTATGTAGTGTTAAGATGTCTTTGTTTCATTCTTTTTCCGAACTCAGGTGACCGTTAAGGCCCATGGGCGTCTTGTTATGTTAAGCACACATTATTAATTTCACTTTAACTACTGTCATTTTGAGCCCATCTGAAACCTCAGAAAAAGAACGAAAAACTACAACATCCTAATAAATGTACCATGAAGCGGATGGGGTGATCAATCAAACATTATGACCGATATACTTAATATGACATCGATTGACCAGATTGATATACACTGCACGATTCGGTACTTTTCTTCGATTATCACTTACAAGACAATTGTAGAACGCTAATTTAACATGAGTCGGGTATGCCTATGGTCAATGTCAGATTCTTTGAGCTATATTATTGATCAATATTATGGCGATTGGGTGCCGTAGATCGTGAGTTCGAGGCCCGGATAGGGTCTAGATTGTTTTAGATTGTTTTAGATTGTCATGCTTTGTTAAATTGTGCTTCTTTGACATTTAATATTTACTAAACACAATGTATCATATTCACTATGTGTTGTTGATCCAAAGATTTAATTTGACAATGTCCACAGTGATCATGTCAGCATATCGAACCGACTATCACTTCGTCATAGAAACATCCTTTTTTGGGGATGTGGATGTGGCGGAGTGGTAGAAGGCGCAGGTATGTTTGGCTAGGCGATTGGGTGCCGTAGACCGTGAGTTCGAGGCCGGGATAGGGCACGAGTCAATAAATTGTCATGCTTTGTTAAATTGTGTTTCTTTGATATTTTTTATTTCCTTCAATAATGATTCTTTCAGATTCCACAAAATACAAACATCTCGGTGACGAGGATGACCAGTGCGTCAGCGCCAGTATCAGGTGTATTTGATCTGACGCTTAGGAACCAAACCATAAAATGTACGTTTTATAAAAATATCTACCCCTTCAAATACAGAAATATTTCTATCATAACACCCTCCTCCGCGACGAAATTACTGTACATAATACAGTTACCCAAAATGTCGGTCTACCTGTCTGTCTGTCTGTCTTGATAACTTGATGTTTGTCTGTGGCCTGCAAATCACATTTTCTCTCTGTTTGCCATCCGTAAATAGTGTTCGTGCAACTCATCTTAAATTTGTCATCCGATTTTGATGAAAGTTCACAGAAATGTACCAAGGAAACCACTTGCCATGGCAGTCATTTTACTATACACAGGTTCTGATAGATGATCAATAACTCATGAGTCCTGTGTCTGTTGTGTTAAAAGTTGACCTATTCGACAATGGGAAATTGAAAGTTTTTTGGAAATATACATAGTTACTTCCCTTTCATTAGTAGTGATATTTATTGATGACTACGTATACATGATATGTCATGGATTTGAAGCTAAGATAAATCATAGTAAAACATATTAAAGTGATCGTATATTTGATGGCATTACTAATATTATTTTCTGGATGTAGATTTAAAGGTATCAAAGAAAGGTATTTCCTTTTAGCTTAGAATAACTGTTTCGAGTGGAGAGCTGGATGAAATATCTTAAAGAAACATTTTTTCGTCAAGTTTTAAGGATTTTAGATGAGAACTTTATACTTTGGTGTCCTTTATGCCACATGATATACGACACTTGCAGGTGTATAAACATAGACAGCTAGCTGTTACACTGTGTTTTATATAACGGTCAGCGCGCGTAATGGTATTCCGTCTTTAATTTGATACGACATGAAATTTAATACTGCCTTTTTTGTATGTACATTGTATTTACTGGGCTGTCAGATCTCTAGCTGATTTTCTACAATTGATTTGTTATACGAACTTTTTTCTAGCAATACCAGTAGAGATTGGACATACTGATCTAGCTGAATTACTAGAGGAAGGGTTCACCAATGTTGGTGTCGTAAAGAGAATTTCTAACTCTAACAACCCATTCAACAGACATTGGCATTTTCGTTTCGACACCTTAATCGGAAATCTCGAACGGATGCAGGTAATATTAAGTATTTTTGTTTTGAGTTTTTACAATTCTATACCATTTCAAAAGCCTGTTTAAGTGCTGTCCATGAAAAATGTTTTTAGATATCTTAATGCTACTTTCGTCAGGTCCGCGATGTTATATTAAGAGTGAATCACTTTTCCTTTATTTGATTAATAGCACGCCCATTTTATGCACTTTTCACCTGTAATTACATGTAGATAGTCATTGAATATCTTTTAGAATTGACAAAACAATCACCCACATTGCTATATTGAAAAATATAAAGTTTACCAAATAAATGTTATGTTATACATTCAGCCGATTAATTATTCATTTGAGGGCAAATGCTTGATGCTTTCAGTATTTGCGGTAGTAGTAATGATAACGGTTGGCATATATTTATTTTTGTAAGGTTAATGCAACGTTAGATGGTGGATATAATCCTGTTGTAACTATAGAATCATGGCAAGCCAAGACCGCGATAAACCCTCTGTATGGAGATGTGCTGCAAACAGCCCACGACAAACCACAGGTATTAAAAAGTTTTAGATGAAATCATATTTGGTATTGTTATGTAATCTTAAAATCGAGATGCGGGTGCCCTATAGTAATCAGGTTGTCCGTCTGTCTGTCCGTTTATTTCTTTTTGTACAATTATGATGGGAGTAATAAGACTAATGCTCTCAAATTTGGTAGGATGATTTTCTATGTGATCTAGAGGTACTGTGTATTGTTTTGGACTAACAAGATTCAAAATAACTGCTAAGCGGCCATAATGGATTTACCGATATAGAAAAAGGTGGAAGATTTATACTAGCTGATAAACATTATGTAGCAAAGATGTTTACAACTAAAAAAGGAGGTGACTGGAAGGTTTAAGCTTTTATATCCTTAGACTTTGACGATTTTTCTCGGGATAACTGTACCATTCAACTTCGGATGATATTTCTCAGGAAAACCATTCCATTCAACTTGTATCTAGTTTTATTTTCAATAAAAAACTGTTTCTTTCCTTCATTTTTGTTGTTTAATTAGCTTTGAGCAAACTTGTTTAACAGTTTAAATGTGGTATCTAGTTAATTATGTTCACTCCTAAACATAACTTTGCAATTAAGGTTCAGGTTTAATACTTGAAATGCAGATTTAACATTTAACTCACTTTCTAATTAAAGAGTGTTCGTTTTGTTAACATAGTATCATTTATCAGTTACAACCTGTATGCTTACAACAAATATATGATTAAAACATTACGCATATCATTCCCTAATATCGCTCATGTAAGGGGTTTATACTAGGTGTATAATGAAAAATACTAATAACAGAATTATTTTGTTCATCCCTTGAGGCTCTTTGTAACGGTGCTTTACTATAATTACTATACTGTCGTCAGTCATCTTCGTAAGGCACATTAATCGTGCCCCTTTCTGACATGTCAGTGTTCTAGTTTTCCCGACAAATTGATACACATTCATGAACAGAAAATAGAAAATATCAGTAAAAGAAAGCTTATCATTTAGTTTTTAACTTCAAGTTCACACATACACCAACAAATTGGTGACATTTTCTTTTGCAGTGCACACAATATTAAAAGCACATTACTTTACGATCACATTTGTTGCAATTTAATTCAATTTTGATTTAAGGTAAAGTTGTCATTAATGACGTCCCAACAAAATGTACCAGTGACTGTAGTTATGAATGGTTGCCAAGCAGTACACCTGTTGTTACTAACGTAACTCTCATGCAAGGTAATTAAATACATGATGCTAGTGTTACAATATTACCTTGGGAAGCTGTTACATTTTCATATCTATTGTTTTTACCCAGATTATTAAAAAAAAATATACAAAATTTACAAATAAGTATCTTATTACCATTTGTAATATATGATTGCATTCTATTTTCACATTTGATTTGTCTTCTTGCTTTATATGTTTTTGTTGTTCTCTTTGACTAACGTTATCGTGTAATACAATACATGTAAGTGACGTTAAATTAATATTTTTGTACCATTAATTATGGAAAGAAGTCAAACAAATATACAATATTGAGAATTTTTTATTTATATATATATATAACTTGCCGAAGGGTTAATTGCGCTTTATTGTGCTGTTTAATATTTGTCTACTTTCATTGTCCCGTATTACTCTTTGTATCATATAATGTAATCATGTTCGTTTTGTGTGTCTTGATAAAGGGGCAGATCGTCTCAAAAAATTGATATTTTTTTGTCCACACGGTTGGAATTACTTCTTTCTCCCATATAATTCCGATATTGAAATATTCGAATTAAATGTATTTTACTTATTAACATCACAGAATGACCATATCCTGTTACAGATTCGACTACTATAGGCATAAGTGGTGATGGATTCAGTAATGATACGAACGACATTAACGTAACAATAGGAGGATTAGCATGTGTTGTTACCATGGCAACCGATACATTTATTGCATGCAATGTCACCGATGTACCGAGCGGCGAATACAAGCCTATTGTCGAGGTTAATGGGAAAGGATTTGCAAAGTTTGACAGTAACACCACAGTTATCTTCAGCTCAAAGATCTTCAATCTTAGCCCTTCTAGCAGCGGTCTTGGAGGTATTAGAAATAACTCATTTTATTTACATAAAACCTGTTATTTCTTTTACATGTATTTTGCATACTGATACTTTACGATACATTATGTACAGTACATGTATATAGTGTACAAACATATAAAGCTTCTACTGTATTCGTTTGTTTTAGGAAATGTGGCAATTACTATCAGTGGCATTGGGTTCAGTAGGAATTTCTCAGTCACAATTGGAGCAAAAACATGTGGCATACTTACGGTTTCAACAACCCGAATAGTATGTCTGGCACCAGCTACGGTATTACTCTTTTTACCTCATATTATATTCAAAGGTCATTCAAATCGTTTAATGAAATGATGAATAATTTGGTTTATTAAAAGCAGCCAATAAAACATTGTTCCATAATTCATTTTCAGTATCATTTTGAGGGTATCGAAATAAGGACTTCTAGGATATAGATTGATCATTATATCAATACACTACTGTATGTTACATACATTGTATGTCAAGGTCGTTTCAATGACGTCATACGCCATAATCGAATAAAGATGTGTAAGAAATTTGTTTGAATTTCTACCAAATCAATTTTACACATATTAGTCTCATTTTGATGTTACGATGCTACCATCGGTTTTACCCAACGCGATGTGTACTGATTTGAATTTTCAATATACAGGGTACTTGTAAGTCGTCTCCTCCGATTTGATGTATGTTTTCATTTATATTGCATTTTGTTATACGAATCTTTATATTTTAATACTTTTTTCCCATAATAACAACGCTTATTCCAAAGTGTATATAAATTTAGCTATCATCGAAGAAAAAATCATTTTAACATACAATGAAATTCTGACGGAATATGTAATATTCCATGTAAATCATATATGTCATATCTCTAATGTAATAATTACTTTAGAAAATCGGAGGTGAGGTGTCAGTAACACTGGAACAACCTTCGGAAGAACTAATAACAGCAGGCGTTCAGTTTGTTTAACCGATATATCGCCAACAGTGACTGGAGCATCAGGTACGGTCTCCTTTCTGTTGAACTAAAGCCTTAGAATGAATTCCAGAATATTGAAAAAAAGTTTTGACATTGAACAAATATTATATTTCCCATTCCTTTGAATGTTAGTTTTTTATACTAACATCACAATTTTGCAAATGTCTGCTTTGAGAAAAAATCGTCATTGTATTAAAATTGTTCCACCGCCAATAGTGCGTAAACGATACTTAACGTTTGAACAATAATTTATGTTTATTAATGTAAATGCATGTCTAATTAACCCAAAAGACTGATATAAAATGACTTGGTTTGCTTTTGGTGGATGTGCAATCAGTACTTTCTTCCATATAGGGAATAGTGACATGGACGTCTTTCAGGAAGCAAACAATTATTTTTGATTTTTGTTTTATCTTGAACTAAAATAAGAAACTCAAACTTATCAATGGTGTTAAGCAACATCTGTTTTTGATTGTGAAAAAATACCATTTGTCAGTGGTGTAGCATCTTTAATGATTCTGATTCCAATTAAAATCACCAACTACTTAGTCAAAGTGGTAGCTTATCATTTTGTGTAAGTTATCTTACTCCGTCATCGTGATCTTTGACACAGGGTGATTAACATTCGCTTTCCTCTTAAAACGATAAAATGATATAGATCCATGTGTTATCTCTTGCAACTCCATAGTCCTATTTTGAGTGAACTCATGATGTGTTATATAATCAGATCGTGTACATAGCTCTGATTGTATGTGATACATTCTTGTATGCACTGTATGCTTTTTTTTTTAAATTCCAGCTGACTTTCATTGCTTGATATGATTTTTTATGTTGAACTTTGAACTGTTATTGCAGGCGGGGAAATACTTACCATCACCGGCGATGGGTTTGAGACAGGTGGTGACGTTACAGTACTACTCGGTACAACTGAACTGCGTTTAACACTACATAACGACACCTTTATAGTGGCAGAGTTACCTCCCTGTTCCCCGGGAACTCATCACGTGACAGTCATCAATTTAGTCACTGGAGCAGCTCTTAACTCGTAAGAAATTGCATATCTAAATATTGTGATGGTTATCTGAAAAAAACCTTTTTGTTTATAATTTATGTCAGGATCTTATCTCATACTAAATATTGTGTAATGCATTGTGATGCGTTTTAAATGGCCTTATAATAGATTCCGTCATATCTAGTCGTACCAAAATATAAAATTAAGGGGATTGCCAGTGTAGCAGGATTGGACTGGGTCGATCATCAGTGACCAGGTGGTAGCTTAGCGGTAGAACATTCGACTAATGTTCGGAGATTCCGGGTGCATATCCCGGTCTCTGCGCTACATTTTCTCCACTTCTATTACACCAGTATTTAATATATGTATACATATATGTATTGCCATAATGCTATCTTTATCTGTTACATTCCTATCCCTTACATACTCCAGTCTTAACGACCTACCTACACTCACGTGCACCTTTGAAGTGACCGGTGTTACTCCACTTAGCGGTTCGTTGTTTGGGGGTACTATGTTAACTTTGACTGGGCAGCGGTTTACACCCGAAACGACAGTAAAAGTCGGGAGTAATGATTGTGACGTCACATCAACTACGGACAGTGAGATTATTTGCCAGATCAGCAGAACTCGTAATGTCCACAGGGTGAACAACCTCGGCATCCATCGAGGTTAGCTAGATGTTATTTACCTTTTGAACTGAAAAAAAATATAAAAGTTTTAGATAAGAATGCAATAAGATCAATGCTAGTATTTCGAAAACGCAAATCAGACAAGTACGTTGTAGCATTAGAGACGTGTTTTTATAATCTTTTCACATTATTTCCTTTGTCTATCGATTGTGTTTTCCATATTCAGTACTTTGTGTCATTAACGAGTCTTTCACGTATGAAAGCATTTAATCTTGTTTAAAGTGTTTTATATATTGACCGTCTTTGAAAAAACAATGGTATTGTGTTTGTTATTTTTGATTTTGTTGTATTTTTTTACCTTCAATCTTGGTAGGTAATTTGTTTGACAGAGCAACATATCATTTATTTTGAAGCCAAAATTTTAAATATTCGTGTAATTTGTATTGTAAGCAATACTGTTCGGAAATGTTGGAAACATTTTGTTCTGTGTTAGCAATAAAGCTATTCATTTCATAACAAATAAGTTTGAAATGGTATCACAGAAGCGAAATTGTAAAATTATATTACGTGATTGTTCGGTAATTTCTTGTGGGGCAGCAAAGCTAGTAGGAAATACTTATCTTTTGAGATATAAATAAAGTAACATATTGCAATTCACTTCCTTTGTCACCAAGATTTTGGAAAGTACTACAACTGGAATCCTCGACACTTGAAGGTACTTGTTGGTGATACAGTTCGCTGGGACTGGGAGTTCCCCTTCTATATAACGACAATGAAACCAAGAATCGAGGAGACGTACAATATCACAACAAAGTACGGTAAACCTGGAGGATTCTCTAGTGGATCTGTCGGAACCACTTCAGGTAAGTATTCACCTAGTGCTTTTCGACATGCAGATTTATGTCGTCAGGACATGTTTTCATCCATTTGATTCTAGATATAACGTTGTACTTATCCAAATGTTGTTTAATACGTTCATCTTATTTTATCATGATTTTTAAAAACAAAATATTTCTTTTTTGTTTTGTTTTTTGTTTCTGATATAAATATTCCAAGTATTCATTTGTTAATTATGATTAAAGAGTCTCCATTATTGAAATACTCGTTAAAACCATTAAAATCAAACATTCTTGATATAAAGCTATTTTATATTTCTCAGGCTGGTACTCCCACGAGTTTAGAACAGCCGGTAAATTTTACTACTGGAGTGGTATGGTGGATGACTATGGCACGACCTGGTTCCACGGGTCGGTGGAGGTCGAGGAACGAACATCTTATCTGGCTGACGTGACCGTGACGGTTGGCGAATACGAGGCTACGTACAGTATAACCGGCACAGGGAGATCGACTCCATCTACAGGTTTGTAAATGAATTCCTTTTATTTCTTACATTTAATAAAGTTTATTTTGACGGAACAACTACCAAGACTTCTACATTTTTTTTCTTAAATTTACTAAGATAACGTTCAACTTTGCCGACTGCATATCATTGTCAAATATTTTCACTTTCATTTATTATCATCTTGTATTATTGTTTCATTTGACAGTTAATGCTACATGTCTTGATCTAACTACCAACATAAACGACTGCACTGACTCCTTTCCTGGTATTTCCTCAAATACAGAAAAGTTTCAGTTCAGTTTCTGGACTTGCAGAACACCAATCGTTGATGAAGTAAGTCGACAAAATGGTACAACCAATGATGATATCGTTTTGTCTGGAAATGGACTCTCTGGTGTCAGCTGTGCAAATGAAGTCACGTTTGGAGACTTTATGTGTTTGCCATCAGACAGTTCAGTATCATCTGTCACATGCAACATTGATCCGAAAAATGAACCATGGATTGGCCGTCCACAGTATGCTGACATTATTGTTAGAAATCTTGGTTATGCTCACGTAAAAATTGAATCAGATTTCTTGCAGACGTTTACGCTTTTTCCATTAGTACGATCCCTATCTTCAACAAAAGGATCAAGAGGCGGACATACCAGGCTGACGATATCAGGAACCGGTTTTGAAGCCGAAGATCTTGGTAACTCTACTGATGTATTCATCGGTGGTTACCCATGTATAATGAAATATATTTCATATAAAGAAATCGTATGCATAACGCCGATTTCTTCCTCTGCTGGGGAGCGCGAAATATCTATCGTTGTACAAACGACTAGCGGTTTACCGATACCTGCTAAATGTGAGACGTCTTGTGTGTTTGTGTACGACGAGGCTGTGACCCCGACTGTAACTGGTGTTAGTCCCTCAAGTTTTATTGGTGACAACATTACCATACTTTCAATTGCTGGCACAGGGTTTGAGGAGGTCAAGGACAATGTGCAGGTTACCATGGAGTCGTCAGAGGATCATCCCTGTCCAGTATTGGAAGTGTCGGACTCTCAGATTACTTGTTCCTTAACCAACTTACCAGTAGGTGTGAATAAGGTAATTGTGGATGTGTCTGGCAAGGGAAGAGCAATTTATTCTAGTGGTGATGTCAGTGTGGATAGCATAGCAACAATAACAGACATATCTCCTAACAACGGAAGTATTTACGGCGGAACTGACGTCACAGTGACCGGAAATGGTTTTCTTTCTGATGTAGTGGTTGAAATTAATAACAAAGCATGTAACGTGAAATACAGGACAATCAGTTCGATTGTTTTTAAAACACCTTCCCAGCCTTCAAGTGTAGCAACTTTGAAAGTATCCTCTAATGGTAAGCCATATCCCGATCAAAAATATACCTTTACCGAGGAAGCTTCCCCTTCAGTAGCCAGTGTATACCCCTCCTCCGGAACAACTGGACAAAACATCACCATCACAGGTTCTAGACTGGGATCAATTTTCAATCAGACTGCTGTGTTTGTCGGAGAGAGTGAATGTCGCATAATTTCTATCAGAGATACGGAAATTATTTGTACGGTTGGTTATAACCGCGCAGGGACATACAATGTATACGTTCACGTGCAAGATCTAGGATATTCCAACGACGATTCCACATTTGTATTTCGTATGTCAGCAGATTCAATTTCACCTTATTCAGGTAAGACAGTTGTGCTATACATTGAATTTGTTTTTCGTATCTTGTAATATGATAAAATACGTTTTAATACGTTGATATCCCATATTATTTTGTTAATTGTGTTTTATAGAGTTATACTCTTCGAAGACAGTTAACAGTCAATATGTTTTTGCATCCTGATATTATCAATTGCCTACTTGCATTATAAAATACATGTATACCATCTGGGATAATTGTTTTGTTTCTTTTATTTGATAAATAAAATTTAGAGAACGTAAATGATATTGTAAAAGTTATAAATAGATACATAGCAAGGATGAAATAGGTGCTGAAACACATTAGGTGATATATTGTTGCAGGAAGTTTGGCTGGAGACCAAACTGTTGCTATACTCGGTACAGGATTTGACGAGGATATGGTAGTTACCATCTGTGATCGTGTCTGTAATTTGTCAGAGAAATTCACAGCCAACTCATCCCATTACGTCTGCAACACCCCCAGTTCTTCAGGTAGTATATCATTTCGACTTATTGTAGGACTATAATGCGTTGAATTGTTTCAAGCGATGTTTTATACACCTGGAACACTCGATTATTTTCTACATATTTTCAAAAGAGTATGTGCATTAATTCGTTTGAATGTCGAATTTGCTGTTGTCAATATAATAACAATAAAATGATCACATAATTTTGATCTTTTCTTTAGGTTTGTTATCCAGAAAGTGTACGGTCAGTGTAACTGTCAACGGTATAACTGATACACTCCTGGATTCGTATGAATATGATGATTCCATTACTTCGGTAATCGTCGATGTCACTCCTAGACGTGGAGGCACTGCCGGAGGAACCAGAATCACTATTTCGGGATCACAGTTTGGGTAAATACTACAGCTTATTTGTTTGCTTCTCGAACAGCTTGTAATTATATTCATAATTATTGAATCATCAGTTAATTGTTGTTTTCGAATCGATATTATTTAATCTGAATTGACTCAGTTTCTTTTTTTTTCTTCTTGCCAATGTAATTGAAACTGTGGAGCCATATCATAAGTGTAACTGTGCTAAAATACTGTGGTGTATTTAAATTCAGTTCGCAAATTACGGCGGGTGAATGTGTGTCTTCTGTGACTATTTCTGGTACATTATGTAACATCACGTCGTGGACTGAGATCCAGGTCGTCTGTGTAACGGAAGCTCATTCACGGTCGGAGAGGACACACGTCAGACTAGAGACGGGCTGTAGTGGAAAGGCAGACCAGGTATAGTGTCGTTTAATGTTAATGTTCGTTCGAAAGTTTTTGTTTTTTCTATTACCTTTTGACACGAAACATAAGTATTCGGATAAGAATTTTGACTTTGGAATTTACTATCTGTATCGATCAGAAATGTTTTATTTCATATTATTTTTTGTTTTTGTATGTCTCTATAACATTGATAAGACAGTGATTTGCCTCGATTTATTTCAGTCTAATGCAGAATTCCAATTCGTGGACGTTTGGTCTTCTGTATATACCTGGGGAGGGGAAGATCTTGGTCTACCTACAGATGGAGACATAGTGGTCATCCCGGCAGGTCAGACTATTCTACTGGACACCGATACACCAGTATTAAAAATGCTCGTCATACAAGGTATGCCATCATACTGTCGACTGAATAGGTGTGGGTAATATTACTTCAAAGAAAAAAATACAAAATGACATATGAATACGTATATATCTTACAACGCAAACGACTTAATGAAAATAAAGGAAGGCGGCCAAGATGCTCTGTTGTAAGCACATATGCTGTGCATTTGTAGTCAATTTACAGCTGTATCTTTCCATTCACTATTGTAGGTGGAGAAGTTGTGTTTGATGATAAAGATGTGGAACTTCAAGCAGAGAACATACTGATAACAGATGGAGGTATACTTAAGGTAACGCAATACAGTGAAATAAGTTTATAACTAACATGCTTACAACAAATTCATGGTAATAA
Organism: Argopecten irradians; assembly: GCF_041381155.1. Lineage (NCBI taxonomy): Eukaryota > Metazoa > Mollusca > Bivalvia > Pectinida > Pectinidae > Argopecten > Argopecten irradians. The sequence goes on along the minus strand of NC_091140.1, from coordinate 11,203,999 downwards.
CGTTTTAGTTTTATTCCCTGTCAAGGTTCCTATAAGATATCTGTAATAAATGTATTACGAAGTATGGTTATAACGAAGTGAAATTGTTTGTCCCAAGAGGTTCGTTAAAACCGTGTTTTAATGTATTTAGTTTTGATTACAATCTGCTGTTTCTTACTCAACATTCCAAAGTTTAATAAAATTTCTCAACAATATAAATATTATTCAGCAACATCCTCGTTGGAAGTAATTTGTTCGCTTCTTTCTGTATAAGCTGACATAAGAGAACAAATCTAATTCAATATCTATACAGATAATTCCACTTATTTGCATAAGATATTTTCCAAAAGAAAATATGCGAATAACCGAGTATTCAAATAGGCGGAGGTGGCATTTTGGAATGTATTATACACATATCAATTGATGACGAATTGTAGGTTGGCACCGAGGAGGGACCATTCAAGCACAAAGCTATTATTACTTTACACGGCAATCGTCGTTCAAAAGAGCTACCGATTTATGGGACGAAAGCACTGATCGTCAGAGAAGGGACTCTCGACCTACATGGTAAGACATTTCTGTCTAGTGAGATCGTCGGAAAAACACCTTTCATATTCATGGCAACATATTTGTGAATAATGTGATGTAAACCGAAGACGTAATTCCAATAGTGTGGGAAAAATATATTGTTGAATTTGCAAGGGATTCCGCTCCATTATCAAGATATTTATAATACAAAGACGGTCGTATGATAAATCAGTAGGAATAAAAAATAATTTGGCTAATGGATGGCGAAAGCGGTCTCTGCCAAAGTTTTGGCATGAATATCAAAAGAACCTTATCTGAAGAAACCTACAATATCAAAGTAAGGTATTCATATTAAATATTTTGAATGAATGAATGTTTTCTTGTCTTATAAAAATGCGACTGTGTTACATTGAATGTTAAAGTTATGTTTTAAGATACATCATGTCAGTTGATTACATGATTAGATGACGTTTTGTAATGGAATGTAATATATTTTACTGATTTATCAGATTATTCTATATCCAATTTAGATTTCATTTCTGATATCGGAAGCGTTTCGATGAAATTAAAATAAACTACGCTATATATCTGATATGGAGGTTTCCATTTTTGTATCATTTTTACTTATAATGTCTATGTATTCTTATATTTCTTACCCCCTATTTCTGTACATGATGTACCATTCTCTGTCATTGTCATTAACCTTAATAAATTTTATTATACAATTAATACATGTACAAACCTGCGATAAAAACTCATATTTCTGTGAAATATACAACATTGTGAAAAAAACGTATTTTATTTATGCTGTAATTTTTATTTGCTGTTGCATACATCTAAAACGGGTTTTATTTTCAGGTTCCAATGTTCCGATCACGTGGACGAGACTGGCACAGACTGTTACTAAAGGAAGTTTAGAACTAAAACTCGAGAATCCAGTAACGTGGCGAATAGGTGATCGTCTTGTGATATCGACGACAGGCGGGATGGAGTCTCAGCATGAAAACGAGGTTGTAACAATAGCGTCAGTTTCCAATGACAACAAGATCTTGACATTGGAAAGCCCATTGACCAGCACACATCTGGGAATTTCCGAAACCGTTGCAGAACAAGAACTATATTTCTCCGCGGAGGTTGGTCTACTTACACGAAACATTGTGATCCGAGGATTCCTGGACCCCCAGTGGATAGAGTCGGTACCAGCCTGTCCGGACGGCTTCGATCCAGGTAATATCATATATATCGTGAGGATAATCCATTCTACTTTTAATTCGATGAAATATATTTTTAAATCAACAATTAATAAGTTAGATATAGGAAGAGATATGTGACTTAAGACCCGGAAAAATAATGTGGATAGTACATGTACTTAGAGCAACACTATTGGCTTCTTCGATATTCCGGTGATATATATTCGATCTTTGACTTTTACATTCTGTGTTGGGTTTGCATATACATTTGTATATCGTTAGTAGACCTGATTTATAAAACACATCCTATCTAATGCAAAATGCTGATTAACAAACACGGATGACGGTGACTTTATTTTGTTCTCAAAATATGTTTTTTCTTTGTTAATGTTGTAAAAGTAAATTATATACTGGATCGAATAACATTTTATAGCACTATTATAAGCAAAATTTCAGCTGAATGGCGAGGAGTGTGACATTGTGATTTGTCGGCCACAATGATAGATAAGGGAATAGATTGAATAGAATAAGATATTTCTAAACATATTGTCATTAAGGGGTTTAAATAATGTCATCAGAATAGTAAAGACATCGATACCCCGTATGAATGCAATTTGGGTGGCAAACACATCGTCCACTATGGCGACATACATGTATGTCTATTGCTTAAGTAATTTGATGTAAGTATTGAAGTAGCGTATTGGTATTGTCTTTCTTCATTTTTCCAATGCCTTGAAATCTGCTAAGTTTTATTAGATACGTAGTGAGACATATCTTCACTGTCTATTGCTGCTATATCACATAAAAAGTTCTTCAAATAATTTAAGACAAGTAGTTACAACATGTGAAGTATAGAAGCATCGAAGACAGTCTTAGATTGGATTGCTTTTCCTAGTACCAATTTTTCACTAGAAACGATAGGTGTAGTTTTTCTGTGGATAATTATTCTCAATTCACTATTAAAAATATAAAGACACCACTTTAACGTTGTAAGTATTAGCCGATCTAATTGGCAATATTGATAACTGTGATCTGCCGTTGTATTTTCGGAGCTACAAAACTACGACATGCAATTCTGTCTAAGACTATAGGAGTGTCAGAATAATGAGATTAAGTCAAGGTTACTACCAAAATATTTTTCTATTGATATTGAAAGATAAAACAAATGATTGAATGACGTTCAATGATGTGGATTAATTGCGTATGGTTTTCATGATTGTTTTGGTCCCTTGCTAGATTTCTATGCTATCCAGACGTGCTTCCAAGGTCGCCGTGGTGACGAGATTATATCTGACCAATTCGGAGCGCAAGTAATAATTCACACAACACACCCAACGAAACAGGTAACAACGAGTCGCATCGAGTTTGTGGAACTTTTTAACGTCGGACAGTCCCTTCGGTATGGCAGACATCCAATAAACTTTCTTATGGCCGGCGACATGTCGAAGTCGTATATTCGTGGCTGTTCAATATACGATACTTTCAACCGTGCAATCAACATACGTGATACCCAAAATCTTCTTATTGAACAGAATGTATTGTACAACGTGATTGGATCAGCGATATATTTGGAACAAGGAACAGAAATTGGCAACGTATTTCAGTATAATCTTGGGGTATTCGTGAAGGGAACATCACAACTGATGAACGTCGACATTTCACCAGCCACGTTTATGATCTCAAATCCAAATAATACATTTCGACATAATGCTGTTGCTGGTGGTACCCATTTTGGTTATTGGTTTCAATTGGAAAATTACGGATATTCGTCTTTTACCAGCCCTCATAGGCCTCGATATACCCCACTTGCTGAATTCTACAACAATACTGCGCACTCACTGGGCTGGTATGGGTTATGGTTTTCTCTCGCGTATACCCCTCGTATGATTTATTACCCTGGGCAGTACACATCACAGCAAAAGGTTGCCGTATTAGATCATATATATGTATGGAATTGTCGTAAGGGAGTTGAAATAACGGATATGGGATCTGTACGAATCAGGAATCTTATTGCTGTCAATAATATGTTTTCTGGATACGAGGCAAAAACCATATCGGAGGGAAGCTATGATACTAATGATGGACCACTGGTTGAAGATTCAATGATAGTTGGGTATGTGTCAAATATTCCATCACAAGGTTGTACGAACGGAGGAGTTGTTTCCCCTTACTACTTCGGTTTTACTGTTCGTAATGTCAGCTTTGTTAATTTTGACCAACCTGATTGTTCCGCTTTAGCTGTAACCAGGATCCCAGAGCTATGTACCTCTCACTGTGGTGGATACATGTACAGAACAGCCAATTTAACATTTAACAATTCCGATTATCGACTATCTAATGACTGGGTATGGGAATCGGTGTACGAAGACCTCGACGGATCGCTGTGTGGTACAGAGAATTGTAAGGTGGTACCTTGTACGGGAACCCTACCATCAGTTTGTGGCAACTTCACTCATCACATGACCGGTGTACCGTTATGTACGTGTCCTCCAGAAGTGAAACTATTCCGTCTCTCAATACAGTCGTATATCTACTACATATATACATCCAGAAACTATGTTTATACTATACGAGAGTCACTGACATTGACTACTCAGTATGGATCAACAGAACATCCCTACAGAAGTAAAGCTATAGCTCCTCCCTATGGTTGGATGTCAAACTTAGTATCTGGTGAGGAGTATGAATGGTCCATGCCATTTATCCACACGTGGACAAATATCAGTTACGATGCCACTTTCTATAGGATGCAGGTAAATCGTTTTGATATATCATTCTGTCTTTCAATGACCATGATCTGGTTGCATTGGGGTGCGATATTGTTCTTTGAGAATATATTATTGAACCCTCGTAACGAGTAATGTCTTGCTATTGTTTTTATTCTGAAACCCAAAATAATCTGAAATTATAGTATGATAAGCTTATACCATGGAACCATATGTGGATGATGAATTTAACGCTTTAAATTCAAGCTGTCTTTCCAAATACAGTTATAAAACTAATGCATTTAGTTTTTAAATTTAGTTTGGAGACCATGTCAAAATCAGTCAGCCACTAGCGGGAGAACCAGATAGATTTAGGATCGATGGATCGAATCTGATCCCTCCAACAAACGGTACCCTGGATCCGGAAATACATTATCACGGAGATTGGCAGTATAACGAGACTTCCGGAATGATCACGTATTTAGGTTTGTGGTTATATTATACAGAGGTAGAAAAAGGATTAATCTTACAGTACATTTGAGATTCCTTTATTTTCATTATATGATACAGTTCCACACCCATGTATAAACAGTTCAATATGTGTGTTTTTATCAAATTTGCAATAAAATAAACACATTTTTCCACTATTGTAACTCCCTGTGTGTTATCCACAGGTTATAAAATTTGGTTTTGATTAGTAAAAGGTATGCTGACTGTTTGAGTAAGATACCTGTTATTTTAAATCTATAGAAAACCAGACATATATATGTTTTTAGAATAATATCACTATTATGATATAGACTCTCGTTTCATTATTATTGCACACAGCATCCAAGGTATACATCGATCCATAGCCTGTGGATAGTGGTACAGTTTATCTGTAATTTATCTTACAAATCAAAGAACATGTCTAACATCTACGCCAGTGCGGACAATACACAGGAAACTACGCTAACATATCTTTTATCCTTTTATGATTTAGTATCCTACCGACTCCGTGGCTATGAAGATAAAAACTACGGTTTGCGTAATATCAACGTCAGACTACGGACAGAGAAATGTTTTTTCAATGGATGCGTCCCACCCCCACCAGAACCAACGGTACCAACTGTAACCCCGGGAACGGATACTCTAGTATACAGGAACTGGTCGTCACCGTCGTCATGGCCAAACAATACACTACCAATAGACATGGACGATGTCACTATTAATAAAGGTAACACTATGATTAATATCGAACATCAATATGTACGCTACCATTAGCTGTGGGTAATGCTATCATCACTAAGGGTACCGTTTCAAACAACAGTATCGTATACATTATATACACACAATTCTGCTTTACACTGTAAGAAGATAAGGGCGATATCATCATTGTAAACTCATATTTCAGCATAGTTAATATAATTATACTTTTTAGTCTTAAAAGCGAAATTATCTAAACGTAAGCATTGTTATTAAATATAATAAATATAAAACACCTATCTCTTCACTACATGTTTGTGATGTTTTATGTATATGTCACTTGAGTTATTGTTTATATTGCACTGAGTGTGCTAGTGTGTGGAATTATATTTTGAATAGTTTGGTGAGTAAATTGTTTGAATATTATAAATATATATTATATTATAGTTTAAAAACCAATTTGAAACGTAAATTGGGCTGTATTAAATTTCAGTATCAATACGGAGGTTTTGAGATTCCAAAACGACGTTGGTAAAGTACTAGATACCGTCGATTAGTCCCACCTTCCTATGTTTATGACATCACAAAACCACGTCAAATGATGTAGTCATACTTACCGGTTGGTGAGACTTTTAGACGGTAAATTAAATTGCTCTTTACCCACATCCCGAAACTCCCGTATGTCCATCTGGTTTAAGCTTGATATTCAATGGAAACATCTTTTAAATCTTCAAAATCAATCATTAAAACTATAAAGTAGTGGTGATATAAAACGACAGTTCTGCATGGCGACAAACGTCAAATTGTGACGTCATTGACATATCACAATATAAAATATTTACATTGCCACTGCACAGTACCTATATATGTTGCTACTAACCTCAATGAATGTAATTTTCCAATATTAATATAAGCATTGGGTGGTCGCTTATCATCTACAAAATTAATATATTTCAACATTTTTCTTGCATTGAATTCAATGCTTTATTTCATTAATATGTTATAAGTTTGATAATGAGGTGAATAATGAAACTTGATTAATATTTCAAGTAAGCTGGCTGTTTTTTCACAGTATTTATTAGGGCGTTTTTTGTGATAAAGTCCGAATGCAATTGATTATTTGATTCAGCAATAGGCAGAAACCAATAAACCATCCAACCGGGAAGAAACAAAGACAAAATATGATAAATATATTATGTCATTATTGTCCCTTCAAATTAGGTTTGTGATACTTTTTGTGGATTCTGTATGTTTTGCTCGCTAAAGACTAGCAAAACTGAAAAATTCTAAACTCATAGCATCAATCTTGTACAATGTTATTGTGTGTATACTTATTTTTTCAAATTAGCAATGACATTTGATATACGTTATTTGTTTGTTTGTTTTTGTTTTACAAAAATGTTACTCCGATCTTCAATACGAGATGTAATGACTGCACTGTCATTTGTTCCACCGTTTCGATAGATACGTGGATGATGGCTGACACCGTCATACCGAGGCTGAACAAGCTGGTGATCCTGGGCGTGTTAGAGTTGGATCAGGGTCCTGTCAATGGTTACTATAGAAACTTTACTCTTAGCGCCACAGACATCATTATCATCGGAGGAAGACTTATCATTGGAACTCCCAGCCATCCGTTCCTAGGTCTGGTTGACATTGTGCTCAGGGGAAGTCGGCCAGGATACTTAGATACCGAGGAGTATTTACCGTTCTCTCAGATACCCGTCAACTCCAAAACACTTGGTAACGTCTTTCATCCCTCTGTTAACTCTAAAACATCGTGAAGAGGTGTTATTATATACGAACTCCAATAGGAAAAGATATCATACACTCCAAACGTTATCGCCTGTCTGCCCACTCAATAGTTAATGTTCGCATTACCTATCAACTCTAAATCATTAGGAAATACTCTTAACAGCCTTAAATAACTTAAAAGTATTGCTAGATCACCGTCAGTGCTAAAAGTCATTATCGAAAATTTACATAACTGAGTATATTAACTTTAAATAATACTTAAAGTGGCTCTCTGTGTTTAAGGTGTTTACGGAGGTCTGTCCCTCAATGGGAGAGACGTCGGAATCACATGGACGCGGTTGTTCCAGACCGGTCTCCCTGGTGATACATTCATCAGACTTACAGACAGCGTAACATGGGGGGTCGGGGAGGAAATCCTCATAGCATCAACAAGTTACGACATTTGGGAGACAGAAACATTTATTATTATAAATGTATCAGACGATGGCCGCACTTTGTCACTCAACGATTTCCTAAAGTTCCGACACATTGGTAGGTTTATCAGGATATCAATATATCGGTAAATTACGATACAATAATTCAATTTCTAATTTCCTATTTCTAAATTTAAAAACGAATAGTTTCAGTGTGTTTGACGAGCACATTTTCTTATGTTATAGTGCATAACGAAACCATTGGCGACAGGGAAGTAGTAATGTCAGCGGAGGTTGGCCTTCTCACCAGGAACATTCGGCTACTTGGTGAGGATGAGAACAGTTTATACACGGATCGTTACGGAGGACAAGTGTTTGTTGGTGCCAATGTTTTCAACAATACGTATTATCAAGGTAGGCTGAAAAAGTTTCAACAATTACATCATAGTATGTCGTTAAAGTCAAAATCAATTACGCAGCATGGGATATGATCTTTTAGCAATATGTCTCATATCTCATCTCTACATAACGGAAAACATTAGGGTTAGGTTCGTGTCATTCATACTTTCCGATACCATTGTAGTTTCTTATTAAAACATTATAATGTTTTTGTGTATTGCACTGTCTATCATCGTCTGGGACTGTCGATCGCTATTAAGCGTTTTTTTCCGAGATAATATTATTATATTTGTATTGAAAAATGTTATTTCTCCAATCTACAGGATATTAACAATGGTGACAAAATACTCTTATATTATGGCAAATGTAGATTTGATATGAATACCGTTGTTCAGTTTATTTAAAAAATCTAACTGTGCATATAAATGTCATGCATTATCTCTTAATTGTTTACCATTGAACAGAAGATATTTTAATCATTTTTCTTTTATAAATATTTTTGTTGGAATTCTAGTTCCGTTATCACTTGTCTATTAAAACTAAAACAATGTTTCAATAATTTAAGATGACATATCGTAGTAATTTTCTTCAAAAAAGACCTACAGAAGAAAAGAAGAAATCTAGAGTAATATTTTGGCTCATGTGATCATGTTAATTCGCTTTCAAAAGTTTTATTTCGACGACGACGAAGAGAAGAATTTAAAACAAAATCACTGTTATTTTAAATTGGCTGTATAGAACTCTTATGTAAATGCACCCTTCTTGTCACAAACATTACATCCACTTATTCATAGTGTTTTTCTATGATATAATTAAATTCAGGGTCATATATTTAACACTAGACATAATAATACGTAATTTGACTTCTGTTTGTTTCATGAAATCGGGGCCAGCACCACGAAGGAAAATATGTATTTAATATCTCTGTTGCAGGCTATGCAAGTTTAAACAATGTCGAGTTTTACCGTACTGGGCAGGAATATCCTTATACCAACACACCGTTTTCTCTCGTATATTGGGGAGTTAACTCCCTTTCCGAGGATGGACCGTCGTATGTAACAAGTTGTGCCTTCCATGAAATCGTCTCGTCCGCCATAGGGTTGCACAATACCAATAGTCTTGTGCTTAAAGGGAATGTCATACACAAGTCTATTGTAACAGGTATTATCAGTAATCAGAGACGAGTTGGTAGATATACATATATATTTATTTACTGTTTTGTAAACATTATATTTTGAATTAGAACACTGACCAAGACACCCAGCAAAAGGTTTTGTACCTTTTCTCTTTTAATTTTTTCCTAGTCTTTATTTTCATTTGTTTATTATTATTTTCTCTTAGTTCTTAATTCTAAGTTTTTCAATTAAGTGGATCTTTGTTGTTTTGAAACCCAGTCTATTTGCTTAGTTTAAACATAAAAGATTAAAATACGGTATCTTGAAGTACAAACAAAATGGAATACATTTTCCGATTTTTTGTGTACAAAACATAAACAGCCATTCTGGTAAATATTTCGGATAATGAATTGCTACATATTACAGGTTTGACAACTACCGTAACTACTTGTATGTTTCAGCAATGGAAACACAATCCTCCCTGAATACCACCATACAAAGTAACCTGGTAGTACAAGTTTTAGGCGGTAGTAATCGGTTCGGAGCTATCAGCAGCATGGGATCCCGGGAACTGACACTCACCTCTAATACAGTCAGTGGGACAGACGGAACAGCCTTCCATGTCCCAGTTGTGGAATGTGGAGTAGACACTGGTCCGTCTGGAAATGAAGCCCACACCGCGTCGGTAGGCGTGGCTGTATTCCCGGAAGACAACCTGGAGGATACTTGTTATCAGATATCGCAGTACCTAATCTGGAAGTGTAATGGTATCGGAATTTACTACAATGATAGACAGTCGGTAACTTTCACTGAAAATGTCCTGGCCGAAAATGCACTTGGAATTTACGCCCAGGTGATAGGACCAAGTGCTGTTGCTCATGTATATTCCCCGAAATTCTGCACCGTTAAGGATAGTCTAATCATAGGGACAACATCTTCATATAACTGTTCAACAGACCAGATGAAATCTACAGGAATACAAAGCCAGATTCCGGGAGGTCACGTGGGTATGACCTTCACCTCCTTCATGCAGGGCACTAATGGGGCACCGAACAATAACCTGATTGGAATAAAGACATATCCTTCTATCATGGGAGTAACGAATGTGCAAGGTCAGGTTTAAGTCTACCTGAATTTGAAACAATAAAATCTAATGAGTATCTTCTTTACTTTCGTGTAATGTTTGGCTTCTCCCAAATATTGAAAAGCATTAAATTTATTTTGCGTATGAAGCAGTTTCATTGTTCAATATAATTTGTCATTTAAGTGGCTTCGAGATAAATATATATATCATAGGTTTAGCTCAAGCAGACAGAGATCGTGGTTAGTCAATCACTTATCATTTTTGTTTGTCTAGTAATTTGCCAGTATAAGACATTTATTTTCTGTGGGCTCGCCATCATTTTCAGATGTAACGTTTGCCCATTTTAAGACGAGTTGTGGTACTAAGGATGTGATGCTGACGACCAACAGAGCCAATGATGATGGACAACACCCAGTGGTTACCAGGAGGATTACCAAACATCAATCCGAAAACGACACGTATTTCTTCATACATCGACCTAATGTCGAGTAAGATTGGAGTAAATGATGTAAATCTTTGTGTTCAATTCATCTCTTTTTCTCTTTTGATGGTACAGGTATACTTGTAAAAAAGTTGATTGCCAGTTTTTATCATATAATTAGCTTTCACCATTTACACCCAGATGCTAAATATCTCTTTGAATAAAATATTATAACATTTTTATGTAAATCGCTAAAATCCGTTTTTCATTCATTGCTTGAAAAATTGTCATCCTTTTAAATGTCAATATGAAAGATAAAATTGATAAAAAAGATTTAAATTGAAATGTTGACAAAATGGATGTCACGTAAATGGATATGCTTGTTACGACAAATGATTAAGAAAACTAAGATAAGGATACAATGTTTGTTAACAGAAAGGTAAACCCAAGTGATTGCGTCGATATGGATTGTGATGGCCTGAAGAAGGCATTGATAAGTGATGAAGATGGATCCTTTCTGGGAACAAAGGGTAATGTCATATCGGAGTCGGAATGGGAATGGAACGGAGATTCGAGAAGGGGGCTTGGGGACTATCGGATTCCTAAAGAATTGCTAATTAGTCTGTCAGGACAACGGCTTAATGTTAGTAGCGTCGCACCACATAAAGGTAAGATTTGGTCTTTGTCAAAAATATGAAATCTGGTATATAGAATGAACCATAATCCGATTTGGAAATATATTAGACACACAAACACAGCACAGGAAATACTGTTTGCACGGAGACTTCTAAATAAGTGTTATTTTTATCAAAGAATTAAGCATTTTCTCACTAAACATTTTTGTTGAGTGACATGTCCTAGGTTTAATATTATTGTGTTACTCATCATTTGGAAGTGTTCCCTCTCTGTAATGGAAATGGTGATCACAGTTTAATTTGTATTAATTGATAACAAATTACATATCAGTAGTGCTGATTGGTCATAGGTATTGTCCGTGATCACCAATGTCGATATGAAGCAGCCTGGCAGGCCTATCAGTGTGACAACCTGGACTACCGTATGATGATAATAGAGAGTCTGGACGCGGACACGGAGTCCCGGCGTCTCTCACCTGTAGCTGTATTGGGAGACGGTTACCTAGATCTGATAAATGGACCACAAGATCACAGCGGCTGTAGCTATGGTGGCTGTCGTAAACGTCTGTCTACGTTCATGTCCGTAGTAGCTGCAGGTGGGTAAACTAAAATGTCATTTTCTACATGTATATAATTATTTTGAGGTGTTTTCTGTAGCTTCTCTCTATACTGTTGTGCTAACTAATCCTCAGTGGCCGCTGTGTTCTTGTATCAGTCGTTGCAGGATACATTCTGATCGATTCCAAATCAAGTACTAAATACGTTTTAGAAACAAATTATATTTTTGCCAATTTATGGTACATTATGGTGATATCATCTATAAGACAATATAAGCGTTACTTAGTAATAATCCTATTGCAACAAGTGGTTTTTTTGTAAAGGACTATGTGTAACAGGAGAGGAGAAAATGTAGCGGCCAGACCGGGATTCGAACCCGGGACCCTCAGAATACTAGCCGAGTGCTCTACCGACTGAGCTACCTGGTCACCGATGATCGACCCAGTCCAATCCCGCCACACTCCTCCCTCCTTTCTCGAAGTCTTCGCCCTCGAAGACACTCCCTTCCAAACACCACCACCGTGGGTTATTTAGTTGGGCGCCAATTTTGTAACAGGAGAGGAGAAAATGTAGCGGCCAGACCGGGATTCGAACCCGGGACCCTCAGGCTACTAGCCGAGTGCTCTACCGACTGAGCTACCTGGTCACCGATGATCGACCCAGTCCAATCCCGCCACATATATATGGTAATGGCTCTTTTTGGCTCCTAAATCTACCAAATTTCAAATTAAGTATTTCGAAATTAAGTTGCTGCGTTTGAAATATTGAATACGCTCCTGATAAAAACTTCATGATATTTTTGTTGACAGATTGTAGGTTTTTGCAATATAACCATGGTAACTTTGCATAAATTATGCAAATTTGAAAATTTGGTCAATTTTGGCAAATTTTTTGGTAGTTTTTCTTTTAAAAACAATAGAGCACAACCTAGAACAAACTTTATATTTTAAGGGAATGAGCAGGCACGAAGAATACATCATTTTGAGAAATATAAAGTTTGTTCTAGAATGCGCTCTATGTTAGCTAGATGAAAAACTGCATAAAAAGGGCCAATTTTAATGAAATTTTCACATATTGCATAATTTATGCATAAAAAATGGTTGCCATGGCAACTAGAACTGCTATATGACCTAATAACACTATCAAATATGTCAGGTATGTAGTTAATATTCAAAATGCAAGACTCACATCTTAAAATAACAGACTTTGAAAAATAGCGGATTTGGGGGCCAAAACAGACCCTTACCATACCTAGTCCTTTACTAATTGAACTAATGCAAGCTTGTTTGTAAGCATCAGGAACGATTCAATATTCAAGATAGATATATGCTATGTTCCCACCCTTCTAAAAATTATCTGATATCGTTTTTATATCATAAATAATAATATTTAATTTTGTTAAAAGAAATCGGCGGAAAAAATGTTATATCCATGTAGATCATTGAAATCAAAAGCATCGTGTGAACCAATACAAATACAACGCGGGATCTGTGAACAGTGTGACGTCATCATGACGTCATTAGATGTCATCGTGATGTTTGAATTGCAACAATGTATAAAATCCTACAACATTATATCTTTTGAAGGGAGCTCTAAATGATTGGCAGTATTTACTCCCATGCGTACAACTAAAGAAAAATATTAGCTTAAATAAATTCCTAAATAGTTTGATGATAGATGATAGAACCAAGTGTTTTGTTTCCGAAGTGTTAACATTAACAACTTCATTGACGACTCAACATTAAATTCAGGTCAAATGTATCTATATAAAGTAAAAAGATTTTAGGCTTAGAACAGAACCAGATGTTGAGAATGACTTAATATAATGTAATGTGAAATATTGTCTTTAAGGTAAAAAATACTTGCTTCATTTCACCACTACCAGTCCTCAGACGTTACGTCTGTTCCTTTTGAACTCGGACGATAGCCAGGTGGTTACTGTTGGGATATGGTACTCCCAGTCCAACCGGCGAGATGTGTATGTCGGGGAGCAACTTGTCCTTGCAAAAAATGCCAGGATGGTCAACGGCAAGTATATAGTAGATCCGCCATCATATGAGGGGCAGTTCATTCCAAAGACTAATTCCACAGACGTAACTGGAACTAATTTCTTTGACAGAGACTCTAATACCCTCTACGTGTTAGTCAGAGGAAACCGCCCGGTAAAGATAGTAACAAATCCCACATTCATTGTGTCATTTCAAATCCCAGCATTGACCTCGGAGGAGTTTTACGGAGAGGCGTTGATACATAATCTGGCATTGTTCTTCAATGTGCCGCCCGAGAAGGTGAGAATAGTAAACGTTGTCCGGGAATCTGGAAGGAGGAAGCGGCAAGTTGATGGCAACATCGAAGTACAATTTGAAATCGGCGACCCGCCCGCTGCAAGTAGGTCATATCATGCTTAACATCACGTATAGAAAGATGTGTATGCAATCGAACACTAGTATTTTTAATCTATATTTTTGTTATATCCATAGTTATATCCAAACTTATTGGATATATTTACCTTGTATGTTATTGCAGTGATTCTTATTTTAGATACTTTCATTTAACAGTCTAACTTTTTTTCATGCATGAAGTTAAATGTTTCTTGTTTTCACAAAAATAAGTAAGTACTCAAACGAGAAAAAGAGAAAATATCTTTTATATCTGTTTTACATATTCTATAGAAAAAATATAATATCTCAATTCTGATAAAAATTGTTTTCTCTGTATAGAAAAACAATATTTCTGATCAATCGACCCCCACCCATTTTGATATGTTTAAGATGCAAACTCTACCACTGATGAAGCCTTGACAAAGGACTCCTTGTTGGATATGTCCTCGAAGTTGATCAATGAGGTACAGGGAGGAGGGGACTTAAGCGCCGCTCTCAATGTGTCTGTGAGTGGAGTAGCTGTTAGTGAGCCTCTCCCGGAGGTTCCTGAGGACGGCTCCTACACCATAGAGGACTCAGAGGGACAAATAACTATACCGCAGAAGATGAATGTGACCATACAACCGGGTCCATCACATGAAACGGTACCATTCCCCATACAACCCTGTCTGAAATTTTATGATCAACAGGTAGGTTTGAGATAAAAGTAGTATAACTATAATTATTCGAATCATATCGAGGTACAGTCTTTTATGTAACGTAAATTGAATGCTAAGTTTTCAACAATGAACCTGCAATTAGTTTCACGTATTTTTTTATTGAATTTTGCAATATGAAATATATAACCGTTATCATTTCCCCGAGTGTTTACTTAATTTATTAAAATTGAATAACCAATTACAAAATAGAGTCACAATACTCATGAGAGGCAACTTTTGGGATTACTTATGGCGTATACATTTAGATATTAGATCATAGATTAAATAAACACGTATACACTTTTTCTGTTACGTCTTACAATTAATTAAAGTTCTAAGTATTTATATAACAAGTCTGAAGTATAGTTACAGTGCATACATACAATTAATAATATGCCGTGTATTTTCAATGATTCTCACAATATAATTCATCAAAACTTGATTTTCTATAGATTACTGAAGAAAACAGATTGTCAAAATGTCCGCCTAGTTATGGCACAACGTGTATTTTCCCTCCTACCATGAATCACTTTTGATACATCTTCATGATTTAATTTCCAGAATCAACCGATGTCGAAAGTAGGCAGTATCGGTGACCCGTGGCGTGTGACCGCCTCTCTCATATCAGGGGGAGACCACTCAGCGCAGTTACTAGGTACCACAACAGTGAACATTGTCAGTGGATGGGCTAACTTTACGGACCTTAGCATATCCCATTTTGGTGAAGATTATGTTATCTACTTTAATAAAACTTACCCTGACAATAATAAGACTTTTTCGGTAGAATCAGAGAGAATTTCTGTATCAAAGTTAGAGGTGGGTTTGCAGACTAATATTTCCACCGGCTCTAAATTTATAAACAACGTTACTGAAGTGAGGATAACGTTGACAGATTACAACACTGGACAGCGACTCAACAATATATCGTGGAGGGTATGTATTTATAGATGATGTAGGCCTTACCATCACTAGAACAAATGCAGTTTATCGTGTCATGTAATGTCATGTGTAATGTGTCGTGTATTTTTAAGTTGAAACGAAAAATTCCATTTTCTCGTCTTTCAAAGTTTCAAAAGATAGATGGTACATAACTTAATCGGTTCGCTTAGATTGTGTGTACCGATAGTACACGATTATTAAACGCGATTTACCGACATGAGATTGATATAAAATTGATAAAGGCGGAAAGCCCATCCCAAACAGAATACGTATTTCACGCTTTACACACTTTCATTGCAATCGTAACTCTGGATTTGATGTTAAATCTTATAATAGTATTGTCTTTAAAATCAAAATATTCTTAATGGTCCTAAACATATATTTATGTAATTTTCCGGAATTTCCGTATATACCTATATATATTCCTGCTTACAAATTCACTACAGGGCCACACATGGACGGCGACAGCAAAACTCCTTGATGAATCAGATCGTGTGCTGAATGTATCAGACGTAGTGATATTGGACCCCGACACTGGTGAAGCTGTATTCGATTCTCTTGTCGTTGATCAGATTGGTTTTTATTTCCTTACCTTTCAAGTGACTTCGTCTCCAGAAGAGTACAATGTCAATAAGACTATCCAGATCCAGGTACTAACGGAGGAACAGTTGACTTTGATCGTCGACAATACTACCACCGTCACCAACATTTCATTGAGGTTCAACGCAAATTATCAAAATGTTGTTGGGGATAAAGAGGACAACTTTGGAGCGATGGTTGTCAACGTAATATCACAGCAGTTTCCAGACGTGGTTTTTGATTCAATTACAGTCAGAGAAGGTACTGAACTCTATTACATTTTTCGCAATGAAATATAAGGTTTTATTTTGAAAAAGTAATATTTTCATGGTAGTAAAAATATCACTTAAAATATTAATTTTGATATTTTCACTTGCTTTTGACCAGTCGAAATGCAGCATTTACAGTTAAAATATCATGTTGATTGTTATTTTATTTGTGAAAATATGCCGTTATGCGCACAAAAATACGAAGGAATAATCGCAAGGTCAAATAACTCTATAAAATATAACGGCGGAATAACCTTTGGTAAAACAAGTAGTGAGTTTGCACCTCACGAGATGAGATGAAACATTCAGTATTCATCAAGAAATAAGGAATATCCTCTGTATAAATATTATATACATACAAAACTAATCAACGTGATAAGATATGGGTATCAGTTTGCACCTTTCTATCATTATAATTATTAATGTAAAGTAATTATTGATATTAAGAAAATGAAAAATTGCTTACAAAGGTTAATTTTCCATATTTTCGAATTATCTTACTCGTTTTTAAAACAGGATTTTGCTTAACAGTGGTGCTATGACTTTAGTTGAAACCCCTCCTTTATCAGCACAATATGCCTCATGTTAGGTCACCTGAGCAGAGGTCATGGTGATCTATTCTTTTTTCCGTCTTCGTGCGTCGTCCGTTGTGCGACGTCCTTTAACATTTCCTTGTGAACACGATAACTTGAGTAAATATAAACCGAGCTTAATGGAACTGTCTTTGTTTGTAGACTGAAACTTTAAAGATCTCAAACGAGTTTGAGAATAAGCGTCATTCAAAGGAGTTATTGTCCGTTGCACTAATAATTATAATTGTACCTTGTGAACACGATAGCTTGTGTAAATAATTTACAGAGTAAGTGCCCATTACACTAGCAATGATCATTGGACGTTGTGAACACGATTGCTTATATAAAGTAAATATGAACCGAGCTTAATGAAACTTTGTATGTAGACTGACATTGAACATGTGTGGGACAGTTCGACAATCTGTGTGATGTGAGTGTAACCTACGGAGTTATTGTCCTTTGCACAAATAATTATTATTGGACGTGAACATGATAACTTAAGTAAATATGCACTCAGTCTCATGCAACTTTGTATTTAGACTAAAATTGGAAAGATTTCGAACTATTTCGAACATTGGTCTGTTTCGATTGTAACTTACGAAGTTATTGACCTTTGCAATAATAATTATTGAACCTTGTGTACACGATAATGTGAACTAATATACACCAAGTTTACTGAAACTTTTTTGTATGTATAACTATTAGAACTATGTTCCTATCTCGTAAACCAAAAGATATCAGTTGGCTAGTAAATGATATAACTAATTTAAATGAAATACCCGGTGACCGTTAAGGCCCATGGGCCTCTTGTTATTGATGTTACAATACAAGAGAATAATTCTGGTAAATAAAACGTAAAAACAACCCAGTGATATTATATTTGTGTCAGGCAAATGAATATCTTTCAAATGATAGCATATTTAAAAATTATATTCCCAGCGCTTATGTGTCATATTTTCCGTGTCCGTACTTTTTTGTTTCTTTATTTCTTTATAAAGGGAGCATTGTGGTGGAGCTAGTGATGCGGAGTCAGGCGGAGGATACCAACGCAACCCTAGAATTACTAGACTCGGTGATACAATTAAGTGACTTCTCTTTCAATGACAACCCTCTAACGACACCACTACTGAGTGTGAATGGAGTAGACGTGTCAGCTGTAAGTAGTCAAAGCAACTCAGCGACAGAGAAAAACTTTTTTTTTTAAAGTGAAGAAATGTGTTATATTCTTCTCTTTAATCTGTTGATGTATTTGAAAGCATAAAACATAATTACCGTCTTTTATATATAATTATTGTATGTCAAATATTAGAAAGATACATATAATTGCAGGTCACAACGACACCAACTGTCACTACAACAATCGATACCACGACACCACCTGTTACCACGACAACAGTCGATACTACGACACCAGCGATAACGACGACAACAGTCGATACTACGACACCAGCAGTAACCACGACAACAGTCGATACCACGACACCAGTAGTTACCACGACAACAGTCGATACTACGACACCAGTAGTTACCACGACAACAGTCGATACTACGACACCAGCAGTAACCACGACAACAGTCGATACTACGACTCCAGCAGTAACCACGACAACAGTCGATACTACGACACCAGCAGTTACCACGACAACAGTCGATACTACGACACAAGGAATTACCACGAAAACAGTCGATACTACGACACCAGCAGTTACCACGACAACAGTCGATACCACGACACCAGCAGTTACCACGACAACAGTTGATGCTACGACACATGCAGTTACCACGACAACAGTCGATACCACGACACCAGCAGTTACCACGACATCAGTCGATACTACGACACCAGCAGTTACCACGACAGCAGTCGATACTACGACACCAGCAGTTACCACGACAGCAGTCGATACCACGACACCAGCAGCTACCACAACAACAGTCGATACCACGACACCAGCAGTTACCACAACAGTTGATCCCACGACACCAACTGCAACCACGTCACCAACTTTTACCATGACACCAATTGTAACTTCGACAACCGTTGATACCACAACACCAACAGTTACCTCAACACCAATCGAAAACACAACAAATACAAGCTATAAACTGTCCTTTGTTGAACTGGTTATGGTTGTCTCCATTCCTACGATAGTGTTTGCAATTATTATTATCGTGTTTTTGAGTATCAAATGCTGGAGGGTGCGTAAACAAAAAGGTAAGTAGTACGTTTTTACGATTTAGATATTAATCACTCCGCAGTTAACTTTTATGGATAAACACAATTTCTTTCTCTCACTCCATTTCATAACACAAATAGTCTTACATTTCCAAGAAAATCCAAGAATGGCGCGAAAATCCGCCATTATCAATACGACACAATAGAGATATTGACGTTGTGTATTGAGCATAATTTTACTTTATTAAGTAGTATATTTTTTTAACATTAACATTCATGTCACAGTGTATTGATTTCATCGCATTATAAATATAGAAAGGTTTTGTGAGAATTACACAACTTTGAATTTAAAAACAATAGCGACATCAAAACTTCAATATCCTATGCACATATTATACTTTATTTCTGAGGCATGCATTTTATTCCGTACAACATGCAGATAGCTATTGGCTTCCTAGGGCAACATCATACAGAAACGTTTTGGTAAACATAGTGTAACAAAGATTCACGTAGAAGTAAGAGTAAGAACGAAGACATATATGTAACGTATGTTGTCGATAAATTTGCCTGAATGGCATGTCATACAAATTGTATGTTCTCTTTATTGGGTTGATACTAGTTGCAATATGAGGAAGAAACCAAACATAATCACTTTCAATTTGATCATCATCGAAGAGTTCAGCGCTTTAAACTGTATTTAAACATGTTCAGAGTCATGTATTATCGTCTTAAATAATGTAAACCGATATCCTTGTCATCAGCCAGAGTTTATATTCCTACAATTACATCCATTAAATTCCGTTTGATTTCCTCATTTTCCAGACCGGAAAATGCGGAAAACTCCATCAGTGGCATCAGAAGACTCTCTCTTGGAAAGCCACGACAGAAGGCGGGATAGAAGGCGGGGCGAGTATTCTTACCAGGCGCCATTCAATGCTAAAAATGATTTGAAGCCAAATCAACAACTGATACCACGCTTACAGACGAGTGCAGCCTTGCGGTCTATCGCACCATCTCAATGGGGCTCCACGGATAATGCTGGATATCAGTGGGTCTCCGCGGATAACGCTGGGCGTAAATGGAACCCCGTGGATAATAACGGGCATCAGTGGGGCTCCGCGGATAACACTGGACGTCCAATGAGTCATGAGAATAGCAATGGACGTCAACCTCATGTGTACTACACTGGACAATCAGGATACTACGATTACTAATCCTTCTGACATGTGTACTACACCGGACAATCCGGACTACTACGATTGCTAATCATTCTGACATGTGTACTACACCGGACAATCCGGATACTACGGTTACTAATCCTTCTGACATGTGTACTACACCGGACAATCCAGATACTATGGTTACTAATCCTGCTGATATGTGTTACTACACCGGACAATCCGGACTACTACGATTGCTAATCATTCTGACATGTGTACTACACCGGACAATCCGGATACTACGGTTACTAATCATTCTGACATGTGTACTACACCGGACAATCCGGATACTACGGTTACTAATCATTCTGACATGTGTACTACACCGGACAATATGGATACTATGGTTACTAATCATTCTGACATTTGTGTACTACACATCGAACTCGGACAATATGATACTATGGTTACTAATCATTCTGACATTTGTGTACTACACCGGACATTTCCGATACTACGGTTACTAATCCTACTGACATTGTACTGACATCCGTACAGTACTACTGACATGTGTACTACCGGACAATATGGATACTATGGTTACTAATCTTCTGACATGTGTACTAACGATGTCTAGTTCTAATCATTCTGACATGTGTACTACACCGGACAATCCGGATACTACGGTTACTAATCATTCTGACATGTGTAGTACACCGGACAATCCGGATACTACGATTATATACTAAGATTTTATGTTCCGTATTTTTCATACTCACTAATCTAGATGAGCTTTTTATATGATATTCATCACCAAACATTAACGAAGAAAAAATATCACACATTTCAACACATATATCTTTAAGGTTACAATGCTATAAAAATGAATTGTTTTATTTTGTATTAATTGGAATGTAGTGTTATTCATAAACAATTTAGTATCGTTTGTTATTACATTCAAAACTCTTGCGTATGACGTAGCCGTCTGCATTGACAAGGTTCCCTGTCCGATACTACAGCCGAATGATTTCTAGGAGAACCGAGACTTCAAATCTTCATTTTGAAATTAATGAATCGATGAATATCAAATGTGAATTAATTTAAGAATGGTTTATCAAACATATACCCCCTGTTGTTGTTTTTGAGCTATATTTGTAAACCTAAAATACGTTAGAAAGCTTGACTTAAAAATAAAAACCGAAAATTTAATTACATGTAAATATTTAAAGCGTACTTATTGCTGGGCAGTCATTGTTTACTGCATTTTTTTCACTTGATTATAATAGAGATAATTCTAGATACAAGCTTAGTGCACTTGGAAATATTGTCCGGACGTATTCATTTATAATTCGGCGATTTTTTTTATCTGGGTCCTCATACGATCACACCAGAAGCGAAACAATACATATGACTTCAGTGATTCTGATGTTTTCTCTTTTTAGAAACGCTTTTGAGCAGGAATAAGTTTAATGAATTCTGTTAAATTTCGTAATCAATATGTTCATTCTTACTCTCCTATAACGCATAATAAATGTATGTTATTTTGTATACTGTATATTAGTCTTCCTATATATATAACTGATTTAGATTCATACAGTAGATGTTTAGGTTATTGTGATAACCATTGAATGAAGATGCACATCAAAGAGATTTAAGCAATTACCAGTTCCATAAACATGTATTCTTTCTAGAAATTACTTTTAAAAGATGTAACTTAAATTTGATGTAAATACGTTGGATGCTATATCTACAGGCTAGTAAGATTATGTTTTGTAGATATGCTGTCCCAAAGTGACGAAGATTCTTGTTAAAGAATTTATCTTTTGGCTTCATCGCTAAAGCATGATCACTTAGTCATATATTTACTAATATGTTACATATAGTGTATGTCTCATTGACTCTTATCTTTATTTCCTGTGAAGTGATAACAGTGTTTATTATGATGTTGTCGTTAGATATCAATTGTACTATAATTCTTCGATAATAATAATAAAATTACATGACTCTGTTATCTGATTGCGTCGTACTGTTTGTTATTATCTTTGTTACAACCAGAAATTATTTCTAACGTATACTTGGATTATTGAAACTTTTGTTTTCCTTATAGAGTAATCTACCCCTGGTTGGATTCAGTTATTCTTATACTGTAGGACATACATTTTTCGGTGTTTTTGTACTTGTTACGGAGCCACGACTATAAATACAATAAAAATGTCTTATGGTATATTATTGTTTTTGTTATATTGACGGGTATTTCTATCCACAGAATTATTGAAAAGTTCCAAACTACGACAGAACGTACACACGAATAATTTATGTTATACGGTGTATCATCCATGATACTCCAGGGGCTACTATTACTGACGTTAGTCACATTATATCCACCACTGGACTATATCGTAGTAAAACAGAAGGCAGTTCAGGAGAAAAATTCTGACCAAACATAGGCCTGCATAGACTTCATTTAAAGACTACAGAGAGGACGACGCCAAATTTCAAAACCAAACAGTCAACCACAGTGCACAGTTTTTCGAATTTTTGATGTATATCAAAGGATTTTATTACCCGTTCTGTTCTGATGCTTCTGGTTTTACTATGCGATCGTCCAGAGGTGGCTGTGACGACAGTAACAGTAACCTCTGGGTTATCGATAATGATGGTTCACTATTTAAAAACAGTAAGTTGTCCACAATACATTAATCTTAAAGCAGAATGTTATCTACAGAATGTAGTAACAAGAGTTTCCAAGAGAATGTTATAAAAACGATGTACCGTATAATATAATGTTAATATATTATTTTGAAGCTATAAGAATAACGGAGATTACAAAAGCACCTATAGATTATATATTTAGGAAAAAAGCAATAAAAATCGATAAAATCCTAAAGGATAAAACTTCTTTTATTACGTTTTATTATTTAATTTTACAATGAACCTTGACATAGAACTATGAATGGGAACTGAATATCCATTTGATTAAGAGAAAACAACATTACACATACACCGTCTATGATTGAACTTCACTTACTATATATCTCTTTCAAAAAAGAACTATTTGGATAGGAAAATAGAAACATGTACATCGGGATTCGGGATTCCTTCGAGATATGAGATTCGAATAACGAATCCGGTGCCAGCACCTTATTCGTTATTCAGTGATACGTATATAAACATCATTTAAACACTTGAAAGCCTCCTTACATCGTATTTTTAGTTTGAATAACGAATCCAGTATTCGGAATTCGGGATTCCAATAACGAATTCGGTGCCAGCAGAGAGAGAGAGAGAGAAAGAGAGACGTTGCCCTTATCAAAAACGTGAGCGGTTACTCCACCACTACGTCTTTGTCAAATACGCCCTGTTTAGGGAATTTTTCAAATGCATATTTATTTTGATAATATTGCCAGAACAAGTGCACGGACGACCACCATATCAAATGTGCGTCCCAGCTCACGCTGCCGTTCAGGACGACCTATTTCGTGCAAGTTCACCATCCTGAACATACCTTAGGTGTCATAATTCGCCAATATCTTGCCGTTCCCGTTTGTTGACTTCGTCATCTTTGGGTCCATTTTTTGTGTGGGGGTCTCTTTCTTCAGTTCAGAAGGGTTTGAAGGAGGACTTGGTCGCTTTTGACCTTCTTTGAAGAGAATACAGACCGTGACGGCCATTACCTCGCAGGTGTCAGCGCCACACAAGAAGAAGGCTACCGTTGAAACTTTACTTCAAGGGCAACAATGGGAAGGGTAGAACCCCTCCTGGGGGTAAGAAGAATAATTTCTGACTCCAGCCTCCTTGGTCATTCTAGACTAAGAGTCTGTTCGTGAAGACTACGCTCTTCCAGTCTCAGATTCTGGTCCTTCTTCCGCAAGATTAGAATTATGGATGGGAAACAATTCTCGCACCTCGGCGGGTCTTGATCTTCCTAATCTCGATTTGCCGGTAGGAGGTCGTCTGTCTGCCCTCTTTCCAGAGGGGATGGAAATCACAGAGTACTCTTGGCTTTGTCTGTAGTCAAGAAGGGGTAGGACATTCCTTCCAGAGTCTATATTCTTTCCTCTTCCGGAGATCCGGAGAAGGCACTTACCATCCAGGAGTAATGACCATACTTCTAAAGGGCACAGTCGAGGAGGTGCCTATGGAGGTCTGCATACACAGCTTTTATTTCAGGATGTTTCTCGCCGCAAAAAGTCCGGATCATGGCGTCCAATAATAGATCTATATCCGACAGGCACGTATAGTCTCAGTTTTCCAAGCCAGCTCACTCCATGACCATGTTTACGTGCATGCTATTATATATATGATAAATAATATACATGTATATACATTTATAAGTTATAAAAAAGGTTTAAATAAATCTTTAAAACTCCTGTTTTTATCTTATCTTTTTAACTTCACAGCAATCAGTAAAAACTATTTTTAAGATAAATAATAACTTTCTTCTATTCCAACATTGAAAACGAATGACTCAACCTTATTTCACCCTTCTGATAACGCTGAGCATCTAAAAATATCTTCAATCTTCACTTCTTCTGATAGTATTGACCCCATTCCTCCTGTTCCTGACTCTCCTAATTCTATACTAACATTACATTTAAGGAACAAGAAAATACGGAATCGATTAATTTTGCTTAATGAGATATAGCCAGCAGGGCCTGATGGAATTATCCCCAAAGTTATGAAACTTCTTGTACCATCCTTTGTAACCCCATTGACACTTTTATGAAATAATATGTTATAAATAGGCCCTATTCCTCTATCATGAAAAACTGCTTATATAAATGTTATTTGTAAAGGTAGAGGGGATGTATATGGAGTCTATCGTACAATATCAATAACTTCTTGTGTTAGGAAAATTATTGATAAAGCTATAATCGATATAACTTGAAAAATAAAGAATGTTTACTATTCCATTTTGTCGAACAAATGATGCCTTTTTTTCTAAAACACTTAAAGCTGACAATGCAAGTTAAAAACATGCAGTTGAAATTAAAAAAAAAATATATTAACGAAATATTTTTTTTCAAAAATTGTTTATGAGACATCCCCTAGTTATGGCAGTGTGGTATCTAAGGAAGTGGCAGCCATTTTCCTTGTGCTCTGCTTAGTAACCTTTAAAGTATGAGACAACTGCGGAGTAAATAATTCTTTAAAACTTGAAAATATTCAGTTAGGATTGTTACAGGGCTTCCGGTTTTTACTAAAACTGAGTTTTTATACCGCGAAACCGGTTGGCTGCCACTTTCTAAGAGACGAGAAGCTCGTAAACTTTCGATGTTATATTCAATATGCCATGGTATGGCACCAAGTTTCCTCATAGATATATTGCCTGATGATGTTGGTAATTTAACCCCTTATAACTTACGAAATGTATATCAAATAAGAGAACACTACTATCGTTTACAATTATCTCAAAGTTCATTTTTCCCTCCACTATACATCTTTGGAATGTTTTAGACCATAACATTAGAAATTCTACTTCCATAAATTCTTTTAAACTCAATATAATGAAACCCCTGAAAACAAATACAAACTTTAATTTTCCTTTTGCAACATATGGACCAAGAAAACTTAATATCCTCCATTGTCGTCTAAGAAACCGAGCAAGTTCCCTAAATTATGACCTTTTTAGAGCAAATCTTACCGATTCTGCATATTGTCAGTGTGGACATCCCTGTGAGGACAGCTATCACTTCTTTATTGTTTGCCCTCTGTATGCCAATCATCGAGCACTTCTCAACACTGATTTATCGTGGTACGAAGGCGCCATTAACATTGATATTCTATGCAAAGGTGATCTTAACATTTCAATCATTAATAACATGAAAATTGCAAAAGCTGTACAGCAATTCCTGGTAAGAACGGGTAGATTTGATTGATCGACTCTCTCTCTCTTCATCTCTCTTTTTCTCTCTTTCTATCTCTCTCTCTTTCACACTCTCTCTCCTCCCTCTCTCTTTCGCTCTCTTACTTATTTCCTATATCATTACAAGTTGTCAAGATTTTTTTTTCCATTTTTCATCGCTTGTTTTATATATTATAATGGTATCACACGAATACTAATAGTACAAATCAATTTCTTAACCCGGTTAATGGGATTAATCTCTATCTTTCTCCCTCTCTCTTACTAGTTTAATGTTCTTGGTGTTTTATGTGAATTCATACTATTTTGTTCCATGTAATCACGTGACTATTCATTTATGTATGTTTATATTTTCTATATTTCAGGAGAAGTCGCATGTAAGTTGGAAAAACTTCATGACTTATCCTTTTGTCATTTTATGTCAATAAAATATGTTTAAATCACTAAAAAAAACCTTACTGGCCAACCCCCTATACCCCCTATATAAAACACGGGACACTCAACACACGTGTATCATTCTGAACATGTCTTGTCTCAGATACACATGCCCCGATATTGCAAATAACAATGTCAAATTGAAAGTAAACACTGCACTCACCTGACAATATTTCATTGAAGTAATAGATGAATGTGTTGTCAGCTATATCCCAACATATGTCCAATACGAACTAATAAAACACTTCAATATACACTAAGTTTTACACGTACATGTACAACGACACGTGTGTGTCCTTGATAGTTGTCGCTCGTTCGGGTCAGGTACGTAGTCACGTGTATATGGTCAGTTGAGTGCATCGGGTACGATTATATACGTGGAGTGTGTGGACGGATTATTGTTTGGATTTCTATTCACTTGCGTTGGAATTTTATTTTGAGAAACATCTAAATGACAACTTAGACGAGTTGACATGTTTTCTTGCTAAAAAAAGTCCCATATAGTTTTACAGGTGAGGGTTTTGTTTACCTATTTGTAGGTGATATAACCTGTGGATTGCTAGGTGTATAGGTACATGAATGAGCGCACGTGTGTCGGTTCACGCGCTTTATATAGGGGTCGGTGAGTCGTCGGAATGTAAAACAAAAATAGCTGTCCTCAACCGGGGAATGTCTCATAAACGATTCTTGAAAAAAACGAGTATACATGTACTTATCTAAAAAAAATTTTTTTAATAATTTTAACTTGCATTGTCAGCTTAAATGACCTCAATAAACTTGCAGCAAGAATAGACCTAACGCTATCACTTCCTTTTAAATAAAATTATGAGCGATAATCTAATTGACTATTCTAAAAGCAATGTATACATTTATGTTGGTGTTCGAAATATGAAAATTATTCTCTGTCAAATTCGAAACTTCTCTAGCTATCCTAATCATTATCTTTTCCAAGATCATTTATCTGGATCACCTTTATGTTCTTGTGGCAATACTTTATAATCATCACAACATTACTTCTTTGAATGTCCTAATTACTCTGAGAGTCGCTAAAACTAAAACTACATGATTTATAACACAACCATTATGTCTTAAATACACTTTTAAATGGCTGTTTTTTTCAAACCACTGTTGACTACATCAGAGCTACAAATCGATTTTAATTTATTGTATATTCGATATGAAATGGAAATCCATTTGAAAACTTCTGAAATATATATATATTTAAATTGAAGTATTTGGGATCAAAAATACAAATCTATAATACATGGAATCCTGTACATATATGTAACTCATGGAAGTCCTGAAATTCATGGGTGGATGACCTGTGATCGCTCTTTGCAGATGGAAGCAGTACCTTTCACATGCGCACAATTTTCAACTAAATGAAAATCATATATCAAATCATACATTATCTAAGTTGGTCAGATACTTTTATTTTATATTTCAAAGAGTATTTTTAGTAAATTGCGTGTTTATCTGAGAGAGAACAAGTATAGGCTTAGCATGTTGTTTGATCCTGTATATATATATATATACAATGTATATATTCAATGATGTAATACAGGGTGTCCCATAAATCATATTACATTTTTAAAGTTTACTTATTTGTTTGATACAGAACATCAAGCACCAAAAGATTTCATTTGCAAAATGCCTGCTATCAAAACTTTCGTTTTCTTCATAATTTTTTTAACAAAATAATAGTATGCACTAGTTACCTTAAATAGAAGACAATCTTCTACAAATTGCAGTCAAAACGACGTTATCTATGGCATTTGAGCAACTTAAAAATACTAGTATCGAACATGCACACGGTGATCCGTGGGAATCCCGCAATTCTACTGAGCCAAAACGGGACGACGAGATGTTGTGTGTTAATGGCGCCTACTTGAAGACTCAACAGGATCTTGTTCAACAGAGATCTGAAGATACCACTTATTGTGGACAGACAAGACAATGTATTCTTGAACACATGTGTGGACACTTAGATGTGGCTTACGATGGTAAAATAAAAGACAAGGTTTGAATAGTATCAAACTATAAATTCATGCATTCTGTATTCGCATATCTGTTCTTGTAGGTTGGTATTGTTTGTGAGGTCATATCTATACGAACGTCACGTCATACTTTTCAGAACAAATGACGTGAGATGACCTCACAAAATAATAACATCACAATTGATCCTAACTGGAAGGGAGACAACTATGCAAAGATGGGATTGGAACGTAGAATATCAACAACATTCCAAAGATAGAGAATCCATAACGATGCAGATCATGGTCACTTGAGAGATTTATTGTGTAATGTAAACAAATGGAAATGCTGATCGTCCAATACATCCATGCGAATAGCTGATTTAACGGAAACTGCCATCATATATGGTAATTACTTGTACATATATGTCTATAATGTTTATATTCTTGTTAATGTGTCAAATGCTTATTCACATAAGGTCTTTATTAACGTATTATAATCATACCAATGCCTGCCCAGTCTCATTATTATTGTACGCTTGCTGTATCACATGTCCTTGCCACGCTATACTTTATTCATCTTTTTTTCTATGTATCTAATTGATCCAGGTTAATATGTGGCAGGGCTTGGGGGCCACCAGGGGTCATACAAAAAATAACCAACACAATATTTACACGTACACACATATAAATAACAGAATGCTCTATATGAATTTAATCGATATCAGAAACCTATTGTTTATTATCTATGTTGCATATATTCTATTGATCAGGAATAAAGATATAAAACCTAACCCAGGCGCTATGCATAACCTTGAAATCTCGCACCTTAATATAAGATCTTTAAAAAATAAAACTTATATTGTTGAGACAGAATTAAGTGACAGTGCTATTACATATCTTACTGAGACACATCTTAGCCCTACAATTTCTTATTCTGAACTTAAAATCTCCGGTTATTCCGAAAATATCTATAGACTGGACAGCAAAACTGGCCCTAGTGGTGGTGTCTTAATATACTACAAAGAAAATATTGTTACTTATAGACGACATGATCTAGAGCATGATGAAGCTGAGATGCTATTGATAGAAGTTCACATAGAGTGACATAAATTTCTTTTAGCTTGTCTCTATACACCCGAATCTCCTGTTAGATATTGGGACATATTGGACACTGTCATTGAGAAAGCCATTGATTAATATGGATATAATAATCACTGGTGACATAAATATCAACATGACCAATCTTCAACCGCACTCCCATCTTGGTAGACTGATGTCTAAATTTGATCTGTCTAACTTAATAAGTGAACATACTCGCATCACTCCAACATCAGCAACTTCAATTGATATTGTTTTTACCAATAACAAAAACATTATAAAAAATGCATGCGTACTTCCTCCTATATGTTGTGATCATTCATTGATTAATTTCAATATTTCTTATATAGTTTTTAGAAAACACTCATATCGCAAAAAAAAAATCTTAATTATCCAGATGCTGATTTTGATAAAATGAACAGAACTATCTTGGGAAAAGATTGGGAAAGCCTTATAAATAGACATGATGCGAATGAGTTTAATAACATATTATGTGATACAATAAAAAGCCTTATAACTGAATGTATTCCTAGTAAATATGTTACAATTAGGCCAAACGATAAAAAATGGATGAATAATGATATCAGATTACATATTAGACAAAGACACTGAGCACATAGGAAACCAAATAATCTAAATCTGCACTCCACTGGGGAAATTATAGAATCAAAAGAAATGAAACCATAAGTAAGATACGGGAAGCAAAAATCATATGCTGAAAATCTACAAAAATCTATATCTGATAAATCTATTCCCCCTATTAAATGGTGGAAAATTGCACGTAATGTTTTAAATATCAATAATAAATCCACCTCTATACCCCCTCTTATTAATAATAACTCATTCATTCAACATCCATTTGATAAACCTGAGTGTTTAAATAAGTATTTTTTATCCATATCCTCTACCTCTGAAGATGTTGAACTGAACCACTACCTGAAATTAACCACCAATTTCCTCACTCTATCTATAATATTACTATAACTCAGCAGGATGTTAAAGATCAGTTATTTTTACTAAATGGTAATAAACCTGCTGGACCTGATGATATAATTCCTAAAATAATAAAATAACTACAACCATCTTTACTTTTCCCTCTTACTCTCCTTTATAACAAGACAATTGAAACAGGTATAATTCCCTCTATTTGGAAAATGGCAGATATTAATGCAATTTACAAAGGTAAAGGGCAAATTAATGATGTTTCTAACTATAGGCCTATATCTGTTACTTCATGCTTAAGTAAAATGTTAGAAAAGATTATTTTTAAATACCTATATAACTACCTCTCAACATATCAAATTATAACTAAACACCAATCAGGTTTTACTCCCAAAGACTCAACTGTAAATCAATTATTGTCCATTTACCATACTATAGTTAATTGCCTAGATCAAAAATAAGATACATATCCTGCGACATCAGCAAGGCATTTGACAGAGTTTGGCATGACGGTCTGCTTTACAAATTGCAATCATATGGAGTTATAGGTAATCTTTTAAATTGGTTCAAAAAAAATATCATCAAGAAAGCAAAGATTTACTACCGAAGGGTACTCCTCAACTTTTAATCCGGTCCAAGCAGGAGTTCCTCAAGGCTTAGTCCTTGGACCGCTACTGTTTTTAATTTATATTAATGATATTGTCGATTGTGTCTCAAACAAAATAAAGCTATTTGCTGATGATACTTCCTTATATGGCATATGTGATAATAATCCCCAAGAATTAGCCCAAAACCTGATAGATGATCTCAATAATATCAAAACATGGGCCACTAAATGGGACATTAAATTTAATCCTGCTAGTTTGTTATATTTTCCAGGAAAACTGTTAAAAATCATCCTGTTATACACTTTTATAATAATCCTATTACTGAAAACAAAACACATACACACCTTGGTCTTTCACCTAGTGATGATGCTAAATGGAATTTCAAACGTATATGATAAACCTTTTAAAAGACTAAATATATTAAGACTGCTAAAGAACAAAATTGATAGGAAATCCCTAAATACTTTATATATACAATTATGTATATCTTATATTAGACCAGTAATTTAATATGCAGATATTGTTTGGGATAATTGTACAAGAGCTCAAATGATGTATTAGAATCAATACAACTAGAGGCTGCAAGGTTAATAACAGACCTACGTAAAGGCACATCTCATATTAAATTATACAACGAATTAAGATAGGAAACATTAGAATACAGAAAATATAAACATCAAGTCATTTTAATGTACCGAATAATGAATAATAAAACACCAGATTATCTAAGAATATTATTGAACCTTTTATACATGATGAGACACTTTATTCCCTTCGCACAAACAGATTATTTGATCCTCCCTTATGTCGTACAGTAAGTTATTCTGAAAGTTTTTTTCCAACAATGTTAAATGAAATGAATAAGATAGCTGATGAAATCCATAATATTGAATCATCCACACAACTAAAGAAAATTCTAAATAAAAATAACCAAATTTCAACTGACATAACTGATGTGTTTAAATACTGCGGTAATCGGAATGTAAATATTATTCTATGCCAATTAAGAAATAGTGCAAGTAATTTAAATTGTGACCGATTCATGGATCACCTTATAGAATCCCCAATGTGTGAATGTAATCAATCCTTTGAAACTGCATATCACTATTTTCTTGAATGTAATCTATATCAAAACCACCGTTTGACCCTTAACAACATCTGAATCATCATCATAGCCATATGTGTATAAATGTCCTTGTACAGGGATGTACAGATTGTAATGATACTGAAATTAGAAATATATTAACTCACGTGTCTAATGATATAGCTCAAACAAAGAGATTTAAAGTTGATTTATTTGTGTAAATAAAATATTTATTATTCTGGTATATGTAGCCATGTAGATCATAGTAATGGTACCGGTAAGTCTTATAATATTATACATTATTGTTTATATGTACATGTACCTATAATCCTTCTTCCCTGGAGATATACCTTGATACAGCTAGCAACTAACAATATATTTGTACTGTGGGCAGCCTGATGAAACTTATCCACAATTAAATTTTTAAATTGTCTATCTGTTAATATGATGATATGATTATCATTCTTCTTTCTTTTCTTGTGTTATTTTAAAATCATCAAATATTTAAGTAAGGTAACTCCTAAGAAACTAATTATGGGTAAACACTAGTAATTACAATATATATAGGTAACTCCACAAACCAAATATATGTGTATTTTGTGAGATTGGTTCTGGATGCCCATCAGTGGATGGCTAATTGTGTTATACACATGTGGACTTTATAGCCTGTATCTGTCGTGGCGAATAGGACCAATATCACAAAATATACATACTATCAAGTATAGTTAGACTAATGTGATAACATTTGGTTATTATATATTAAAAAATGAAAATTAACTGTTAATTTATAGAGTTACAATTAATATGATCAAAAATTATGTCATTCCTCATCTAGGAGTTACTTCCCCTTATTTTCATAAACCTCACCATGTATATATGTTTTATGTAATTATTTGTTTGTACCACCAATATCGGGAGAAGACTAAGATAGGCTACGCCTGATGTCTAATCCAATTGACACTAACATCTTTTTGTCAATAAAATATTTGGAAATTAGAATTGAAATCCATAATGAAGTAAAGTTTTAAAACATTTTACTATCGGTCAGCTAGTGTTCCTGACATGATAAGAAAATATTTGGAAATTGAAATTGAAATCCATAATGAAGTAATGTTTTAAAACATTTTACTATCGGTCTACTAGTGTTCCTGACATTTTTACTCTTTTTTTTCTCACGGTACAAATATTTTATTCCCCCAGCTGCATATGATGTGTTTATACATTTGTGGCATTGCAACAAATACATGTTTATATATACATCAGTATTTTGGTAAGAGCTGCCAGGGTTGGGGTGCCCTGGGGTCAACTCCCCGAACAATATTGTCCTCGCATATGAGGGCTCTCGCACAGCATGCAACAATTTATATCATAGATATAATTTTTGAAAGCCATTATAGTTAAAGGGAGATAACTTTAAAAAATACATAAGAAAATTACATGTGTATTGAGTATTCTGGTAACATGATACTAGATAATGATTTTGAATTTATTGTTTTCGTTTAATGTTTGTGGTAGAGAGAATATACCAACAAACCACAAAGGATTCAAATCATGCATATTTAAGTACTGCAACTTAAAGCATCATACAGACATCGATTGGCATGTTTCAAAACCTATTCAAAAATATATTTCCAATTTGACCAAATTTCTCAATACATCCATTTCTAATTGACAGCTTTTTTCAACATCATATTTTGTAAACAAAAACTCACTCAAACCTTCCATATTTATGGATTTTTTTCTTGGTACAGAAAAATATAAAACTTAATATAAAAAATAAAGAAATTGAGAGGTATTGACAAATTTTCAGTCTCACCAAAGAGTACTGTTTCTAATTTAAATTCCACCACATAATTAGTTTTTTCATATATTTTTCATTTCATATCTTGCCATATTTCAACCAGATTTTTGATAATACCAAAACATGTTCTATGGTTTCAACTTCTGTGTTACAAATATTACATGTATTATTTTCAGAAATATTTATAATTTTTAAGTAATTATTCAAAGAGAGTGTACGGTGTTGCAGTCTAGACTGGAACCATTGTATTAAATTAATTTTGGTAAATTGAAAAGGTATTTTATATTTGTTATTTCCAGTATATGTTTCTTAAGCCAGCTTCTTGCTTCCATTTCTGCTCTGCTGTTATCAAACCTTATTATTTTTTTTCAATTAAACATAAATACATGTCTTACATCCCTTAACACTTTTAGATAAAATTTTAATATGGCTAGGTATGAATAGTCAAACTAGTTTATTTAACACGCTAAGGTTTAAATTCAGATTCTTACATATTTTTACTCAGTGCAATCATGATAAACTACAAAGATATGAATAATATTTCAAATTTGTCGAAAATGTTATTAGATATCAACCTTCACTCTAATACACATACATTTGACAAATGAAAAAAAAAATGATAAAAGTAAACTTTCTCGTGCTATATAATTTTGCTGTCCATGTGAACAATAAACAACTGAGAAATTGACATTCATTTTCAAGACATGTCATGATGATTTGTACCCGTAAATAACCCAATATGTATATGGCTAGCAGATATAAATTATTGATACCACAAGTTGATAATTTAAGACATAATTTGTTCAAGTTGTAATTATTACAGTAATATACCATTGATCACAGAGGGGAATCAATATGTCACAGACATGGTTGCAGTTGTTTTTCAGAAGATAGCTCTGTCTATTTCACTTGACGTGTGATTTTCGATAGAAGTAGGGATATAGAAATATGGACAAATTTTCTTTTTAAATTCCATTGGTTTTTTTAGTGCGTGCGATTTTCGGGTGACTTTTCTACCTAGTGTATGTAAGGGGGTAGGGAGATTCGGGCACCTTATTTTCTTGATTTATTTAATATCTATTTTAAACAATGCCGTAAGATATGTGAGGTGTCTAAAGCTCCCTCCCTGTCCTAACTTCCCTACCTTTACCCTAGGTGTGTACCTTTACTACATTGAATGTAGTATTATATTGTCAAGTTTTTGCCGATATTAAGTACTATGTGTCATGTGTCATAGATGATACTGTTAAGATTAAATTGTTTCTGTTGCAATTACTTTGAGGTTTGACCATTTTTCGTGTAGGGTGACTAGACTATAAAATAGTGTCAATATTTTTGAATTATTTAAAGTAAAAAGATATATATTTGCGGTTTATTTGAAAAGTATTTACTAAAAGTTCACTACCATTCATAAGCAAAAAATAGTTTTTTTCTTAAAAGCAATAACATAAAATCCATATCAACAGCCTTACAATACCCATGCGCAACACCGAACGAATGCAGTATTCTATATATAATCTAAGTTTCATTCTCTAAATATTACCGTTCGTACGCTGTTATACATGTAGTTTGACTTAACTTAATTATGTAATTCGGACGATGGCGGGCACAGAAGATGATCCGCGTTATGACAATTAACATCAAATTGATTTTAATAAAATCGTGTAAAAGGGTGATAATAAGTGCAGTATTATCGGTCAACTAATGACTTAACGACTCTACATTTTTTTCATCTCATTACGCTTGGTAAAAGTATCCAGTAAGTGATTGGGCGTATTTTCAAAATTACCATTTTACTTATATCTCACTTAAAATAAAACGGGTTGGATCATTAATACCTCCGGAATGATAGCATCGGCCTGTGACGCATTTAAAATTATAGTCATTATACTATAAACGTTGATACCGAAATACGATGTACATGCTATCTGATTGCATAAGTCGTTAACAAACCCGATACGGTCCCCAAGCATATCGTTATGACATAACTTGGAGTAATTACAATATTTGGGTCAAAACATTATGTGTAGTGTTTGATATATTGATATCAATAAAGTCGGTATATCGAACACAAACTGAAAAACTTTATCTTAATGAAAATAAAGTTCACAAGGCATTTTTCATAATGAACATTAAGGTTTTAATCGCCTACTTAAAGTTATATGTGCCGTAATAACTGTACGATAATTTTGATGTTAATGTTTTTTCTTCAATAATCCATCGAAAACTATAACGTTTGATCAATTAAGATGAACATGGCAATCATGTATGATGCGTAATAAACGTTAGTTGCAACACAGAATTTATCGGCTGTAAAACCCTTGTTTTTATGCCTCATGCATGTTTAGTTGGGTTCTGAACACAAACGCTTTACAAATACTAATCACACTGTAAAATGTGAGAGTATAGACTACTTCTTGGCTTTATGGTCTGAGCTCAATTCAATTCTTTTATTACCTTGAGCCTTTCGGCTCATCGGTTTGAAACAAAAAATATATACAAACACAATACACAGAATACACACTTGCATCCATGCAACACACACTCACTCTCATCATACATACATGTACACTGACACACAACAACCCTCTTAAGTATACATAAGACTAGTGTTGAGGGATTATGCTAATTTTAGCTTATAACATGTTATTTCTTATTTTATTACATAATTTAATGTATTTTGCTAAATTGATAACTCTTTTTTGTTCTCTGTTTCTAAAAGTTGAATAAATTTATACATACTCGGTCTAATGAAATAATATTTCTTAATAAAACGCTTTCTTAAAGTTAAATAGCATTCACATTTTAAAATAAAATGGAATTCATATTCAATGTTCTCACTATTACAATACCTGCATGTTCTTTCATTCCTTTCTAAATTGTTATACCTTCCCGTTTCAATATTTTATTTGTGAGATGATAATCGTATTTTTGTTATTTCTTTTAAATTCATGACACCAATTGGTTTTGTTAAATAAGGTTGTAAGCAGAAATTTTGACCAATAAACTTGTACAATGAACACTTCGAAGATGAATAATTTTTTTTTTACATTCCTGCTTAAAAATATCACATAATTTACATTTTATAATATTTATTATATAGTCAGTTGTATATAGATCCCCAAATTGCCACAAATACCCTACCCCTATCCTAAATAATTCATTTCTCACTCCATCCAACCATTCACTCCCATTTTCTAACATTTCCTGATAGCAGGCATTCAAAACACAATTGTCAGTCTGTTTTAATTTTATCCAATATTTGATTTTTTTTAATTTTCTCCCTATTTCTAAAGGCATTCTCCCTAATTATTGATATACCATAAAATTTGCTTTTTGTATGTACTCATTTCACTGCACTGTATACATAAGTATAATAATTAATGACTAAAGTACTACCAAATACCATGCCAAGCTTTCATTGGTACTAAGTCTTGTAAAATTAAAACCTATGCATTCTAAGCATTGTAATTCTCAAAAAAGTGGTATTTTTGGTGGCGAGTTATATATCAAAAGCTTTTCGTGAAGCAAAAAAATCTTGTTATCATAATATATACTTACATGTACATGTACTTACAAAATCAAGTTACTAATGGTCTTGAAATTGCATTTGTCATTATTTGATATAAGGTGTATCATTTCTATTGGCCGATACTTACTCTTACCATAATATATAAATACGACTGTTGAAATACACCGCAACACTGACTGTCGGTCCTTTCTGCTCTCAACTCGATATCTGAATAATCCGGTGTCGATGATGCTGCCGCTGGCGATATTATTTACACTTCTCAATTTAACAAGAGGTTTAGGTAAGTGAAATGGTCATCTTACTGATAGCGTGCTTATGGCAATTTCTTTTTAGCGTATTGTTCTGAGTTGTTCTTATTGTTTCCCTTTATTCTCTCTTAAAAACTGTGTTAGTACTTTAAAAGTATTTATTGGGTTTTTTTCTCATGGGACTTTATTTTATAATTTCGTGTGCTATTTTTTCATTTCGTGTATTCAACTTTATATTTGAATTTCGTGTATTCAACTATATTTTTAATTTCGTGTATTCAACATAAGAAAATACAGCTTATCATTATAACCATCCTAATCTGTCTTCTATCCTGTCTTTCGTTCAAACGCTGAAAATATTCGTGTAAGATTGATAATTGATGATGTGAAGCATTATATTTTAATCACATCGGAAAATATTATGACGTGGTAAGTTTCCCTTAATGTAGACAAGAAA
Source organism: Argopecten irradians (assembly GCF_041381155.1). Classification (NCBI taxonomy): domain Eukaryota; kingdom Metazoa; phylum Mollusca; class Bivalvia; order Pectinida; family Pectinidae; genus Argopecten; species Argopecten irradians. The sequence continues at coordinate 11,165,214 of NC_091140.1, read as the reverse complement.
TAAATTATCATCACTGTTTGAAGGTCATACACATGTGAATGAAATAAATATCTAAACCTGTAGGTGGGGCTGTCATTTTGTGTTGGATTCCACATACAAAATGACCATATTTTCAATAAAATTGTACTCTTGATAATCTCCCTCTTGCAAAACAGATTAGAAAGTGTTATCGACTTTCTTTTTGCATTTTACATTTAAATGTATTGCCCAACCAACACACATTAAACTTTTAAAAATGATGCTACCGAAATATATAAATACCCAACCAGCAGGCTCCGAACCACTTCCGTTCTTACACACCTTATCATAATAAATGTAATCAATTGAATCTATGTGTATCATTTCTTTTAATTTATTGAAGCTTGGTTGATGGTGTTTGGCAACTGGATTACGTTTTCCTGAATCTCCAATAGAAATAATCCAACATTAGTTTTATATCCAGGTTTGATAGCTACAGACTGTCCCATAACGTGCTTAAATGGTGCTGAGTGTATGGACCTAAACGGCACATCCTACTATTGTAGGTGTAGCACTGGATGGAGAGGAAGGACGTGTGGAAGAGGTACGTCACATAAACAAATAAAGATATCTAAGATAAAAGCAAATAGAGAACAATTATTCAAATAAAATCGAAAGATGACATCTTGCAAATGTCTTAATTTTGTTAACCATATTATGTAGTAATTTCTAAAAAATACCAATAGCATGAACAAGTTGATTACATATTTCCATTACATTTGTTATAAGATTTTTAATTGTAAAATGATGAATTGTGAGTTTATATCCAAATGACAATACAATATAGTACATTTTTGTACAAACAATAGTTAAACAAGCCTGTAAGGAGGGAACTCTTACCCCACTAATGACGGAAAAGTGCCCAATATACATATTAGCGTGTGAACAATTTCAATTCATATTCAAATATTTCATTGACAAACATACATTAATATGTCAATAGGATTCAATATCAGGTTAATCTGACAATGCAAATTCATCTATAGTTTATCAAAGATAATCAATATCGATCGAGATATACACCACACAGGTGAACACATGCATTTTTATAAAATCAGAAATATTTCTCTGCTGTTTACCAGTGTTTTGGGCTACATCCAGAGATGCACAATCATTGAAGGTTTTATTATGGGGCGTAAGGTTACGTTATACGTCTGCCCACCCTACTGATTCTGGATGTATGGACTGTAAGTTCTGACAGTGGCTGAAGCCATCAGTACACTTACCCGACGCTACTAAGGACTATGTTATACCTGTCCAAATCAGCATAATTTGTAAACTGTGCTCGACGGCTGATTGAAACAATTCAAAAAGAATAGAAAACACTCATCGTCGGTCGAATTACACGCACGAGAGGAACTTTTAATTAATACACAATCTTAGGTATTTGACAATTTTAAGCAATTCAGTTTTATGTTTAGAGAAACATTTCATTTCAATAAAGCTGTTGGATGTGCTAGAACATGTCAGAACGGTGGTTACTGTGTCTACATGCATGGACAAGGCTACAAGTGTCAATGTAGAACCGGATGGACGGGAAATGCATGTGAAATAGGTAAGTGGTATATTTACATTCAGTGGGACACCACGTCGCAATATAAACATCTATAACAGATTGATAAAAATCTATGTAAAAATTAGAAATTAAACATAAACGATTTTATAAAAACTAATAGGTTAAGAATTATATAATTCATTTGAACTGCTTCATAAAACTAACAGGCAAACAAAAACAATAAAGAAGTAATATCTAAACAAAAACCGGTCATAGTGGAACATGTGAACGGATCGATGTGAAAGTAAACGAATCATTGCGATATGGAGTGGGATGTTCTTTGCATTCTCGTTTTAGAAAGTTAAGTAACTGGACATTTAAAAACAGCGATACTTGATAAGCTAAATTAAAACACAGTTTCATAAATGTTGGTACATGTATTTCTTATACTAATTAAGTTGTCTCAAAATGATCAATCCCTATACTATTTGTCAGAATACAATTTATGATAGATGCATAATGAATGTCAGCTCAATTCATGTCTGCTTGTGTAGATGTGGACGAATGTCTGAGCAGTCCCTGTTTGTCCGGCGGTGCCTGTATTAACAACAAGGGTTCCTACTATTGCGTCTGTTCACCTGGTCACACTGGAAAGAATTGCGGAACAGGTGTGTCATTCCGGCCATGTTATGGATAGTTTTAACTTTCTTTATCGGCTACTAAATTTTGCGATTTCAGGTTCAAAACAACTTCGCGGATATTAATTTTCGCGAATTGAGAAACTGAACATCTGAACTGAACAGCTTTACACACAGAGAGGCAGGTACCTAAAGAGAAAACGTACGATGACGATTCTCCCGCTCGACGAGGAACATGAATTATCTACACTTGACGGACAGGGGGTGATATAATCCGTATATCACGATGGATGTTAATACACACGAAATATCTGTATTATTTTTTACAACCAAATTTAATTTAGTTTCATGAAATTTGCCAACAAATGGTCGTTCATTATTTAAAGTAGTGATTAAGTTTTTTTCTTAAGTTAATTTTCGCGAATAAGGATGAATCCATGAATTTATTAAGGATTAACCCAATGGAGCAAGATGTAAATTACGTAACGAACAATTTACCGACTGCTCCACTGGGCTTTATCTTATCATAAACTAAGCAAAGTAAGAGGTTTAATAATAATCCTTATATTTTTAATATTTTCTCTGAACCATAAACTCAACAAGAACGTCAGATATAACCATTTACCGTGTGTAATTCGCAGTCAAAATTATACTGCGGCAGTCGTCATATTTTTCCATGCACAACAGAAAAATCGCGCCGTTGACTTCAGCTTAATCCTGCCCTTCTCCTCATGACATCACAAAGATAGTTCCTATATTTCAGTTATTTTATGCAGGTCAAATAGCAAACATAAGCATCATAACAGTACATTATGTGGTAGAAGAAGGTAATACTTTTGCCTCATTATCATTCTAATGTTATTTTAACGAAGGGCTTTTTAGAATGCTTAGCAATGGTTTAATTTCAAACATATAAAGTAGAAAATGAGTTTTGCCGAACTTCAAATATCCAGCAACGGTAGGGATTTTACGCGTTACTTATACCGGGTTAAACAGCTATCCGAGGTCAAGTGATGGTAGGATTATGTATAGCAATAAGCAGGGTTCATACATACAATGCATGTGAATGTATGCGATAATAGTACTTAACAATGCATTTGAAGTTCAGTATTGGATTGATTTTAACTATTTCATTTTACAGCTGTCGAATGTCCCGGTATAGGCACCTGTCAAAATGGTGGCCAGTGTATCAATCTAAATAACACCTACATGTGTGACTGTAGTATTGAGTGGAGTGGTAAAACCTGTGAAATAGGTATGTTGTATCATTATATATAATGTCCAAGAATAATGATGGAGGAACGATTATACATAACCAATTGATAAAAATACAGATGCACCAGGTATACGGCATTTATATAAAAAAAATCTTTAGGATTGTCTCCCTTGTATATGCGTTAAATTTTCATTATTTCTAAATGTGGTTCATTTTGGTATGTCTCTTGATTTTTAAAGGTATGAGCTATGCGTCAGCACAAATAAGCCATTTGAAGTATACGTTGTTAAAATAAACATGAGCATTATTATACAAAACTACTCTAGTACTTGTTTTCTCATCATAATCAAATTGATATTTCCTTGCATTGTACATGTCTTCATTGAATAAAACTATGTTGAACCACAATAAATATATCATTCATAAAATCATCTATTATAATTACCGTATGATTAACAGTTTAGTATTAATGCCTCAAGCTACTTTTACAATACTATCCACATGAAACTCACACACATTATGCAACCAATTGGAAATATAACAAATAAGGTATATATGCGGACACAGCATCACTCTCACTAAAGCGTTTAAACGTTTCACAAGCCATTCATTCATTTTCAGTCGAAATTATTAGTCACAGTGAAATTATTTATACAATAAAAATATTTCAACGGAGGCATTTCAAATATGTTACACACATTTTGATACAGACATGCTTAATCCTTTTTAATCATTTCATTACACGCATATTAAGTGATGTTTAAGTTCTATTGACATTATTATATAAAAGGCAAAATTTAATAATTGAGCAAATTTATCTTAAAGATAATTCAAGTATCAATCATGAAAATTAACTGTAAAGGGTAACTTGAATTTAACTTCCAAACAATGATTGTAACAATTGTATGGTCCTATTATTGTATGAAATGTTCTCTTGGCTGACTTCTGATGTAGATGTTGATGAATGCCTGACCAGTCCCTGTTCGTCTTACAGTACCTGTGTCAACACTGATGGATCATACTCTTGCATATCTCCGCCTAAATCTACTCTACAGAACCTTACCATAGGTTTGTAAACCCAAGACAGATAAATTCACTTTTAATAAGGGTAATATATAGGTTTTTTTCTAATACTTCGCAGGGTTATCTCATGATTGCTGGAAAAAAAACAATTTTTCAATTGTGAATGACGTCACCAAATTAGGCGTCGCTGGGTCTTACTCGACAAACCTCGTGCTGATCAGCCAAAATATATCATACTTTATGTAGTTGAGATACAAATGTATCTATGTCCACTTGGCAGAACTGTGTAGATTATAAGACTCTTTCATATGTACACATGGAGGATAGGGGTATTCCACCCGAGGGGTCAGAAAATGTGGTAAAACCCGAGGCTTGCCGAGGGTTTTACCACATTTTCTGACCCCGAGGGTGGAATATCCCCTATCCTCCATGTGTACATATGAAAGAGTCTTTTTCTCTCATATCATTACCAAATTTCCGTTAAAATACCTGCCGGTCCATCATTTTACTTCATTTTTTCCGATTTTTTATTACATAATTTTATGCTAAAACAATAAGATATCCTTGAAAAGCATACCCGTTTTTGGCAAACTGAAAGTTTGCGGACAAAATAAGATCCTTTTGTTGTATCTTATCTGGGTGAATGTATAATTATCTTAAAAATATTTCGCGGCCTGACCGACTTTTTTCCTGTACCCGATCACATGGTACACGTTTGCGTACATCCGCGAGATATATATAGCGCCAATGTACAAAACATAAAACAATCAAAGAGAAAAGATTGATATTGTGTGACACATGTATTTCAGTTCTAACTACAACATTGTTGTCATTTTGAAGAAACGTAGCGGTAATTTTCACTGTTTTGTCACTTCAGTCAAAGCACTGCGTCATACGTGACGTCACGACTTTCGTCGGAATTCCATTCATATATTGGCGGTCAAGGCTACTCCGAGTCGCTCTCGATCACCATGATCAGACGATGTTTTGATTTTGGAGCTTGTTTTGTTGTATCAACATTTTTCACAGTTGTTCATATGGGATCCAGCGAACATGATTTCGATACGAGTGTCCGACCTTTGTTGTGATACAGGATTGTACGTATTTAAACGTGATTCTTGTTTAGAAGCGAAGCGGAGGACTGTTCTCGCTCAGATGGTAGGCTATCGTACGTTAACTATAATATGTGGTTTTCATGTTCGACAGCATGTTTGAAATCATCAATTTGTGTCTATCATTCAGAGTTCTATAATCATTTAGCGATTGTGTGTGTTGTCAGTAAGTTAACAGAAACATGCATGCTACAGTACGGGACATGATAGTCGGTCATTTTTGGACTTAGGCCTAACCGGATGACGTGACACAGGGGCACGCAACATATTCATTAATGATTACGCCTAGTAGATATACATAAACTTCATATTCTAATAGGATACGATGCACGCATGATCAAAATATTATATATATTAACAGCATTTACGTGCCCCTATGCAACAGGTAGGCCTAGATGGCATATTTCAACAGTTGTCTCCATGTAACACAAATTAATCCGCGCGCGTGAAATGCCATGTAAGATAGATTTATCTTACATAGCTATCTTACATGGGCAAACTCTATATAGCATAGCCTGATATGAGAGAAATTATTACTCTTACATGTATCTAGGGCGAGACAGTCTGTACGCATATAACAAATATATTACGTCGCGACAATAATAAAATGACGCCACGGCAATACTGGGTTAATATCAGGATTAATAGAATATTTCACCCAATTTCGGGTGTGACTGGAGACTCAAAACCCGAGGAGTAAGATTCTTTTGTTGTCAAACACAAGGTTTTGCTTCTTCTTTTCTAGAATTTTTAGGTCATCTGACACGAAGGGGTCAAATTTACTATAACTTATATAGGAAAAACACATTTATGAACATTATTTGCTTTGTTTTAATAAGAAATGAGTCAAACTGAGTTAGAATTATTAGCTTGAAATAGCATTTTAACACCATATCCATATTGGACCTGGCTGACCCCAAGGGACTAGAGGGGCGGGCCAAAATGGGTCAAAATGGCTAAAATTTCAGAAATCTTCTTCTGAATTCACAGGTTTGATGGAACCAAACAATTTTCATATATTAAAAAGTGAAATTTATGAAATCACTGACACTGCCTGACTTCTAGTTTGGTTTTGTTGTTTAACGTTGGCAAAGCAAATTGGAATTTTAAGCATAAGGTTTGGTAACATAATACACTAACTATCAAAATGAAAACAAAAAATATAAAATTCTAATACGAAGGTTCAACCTTAAAGTTTATTCTAATTCGTTAATACTTTTTGCAATGCTCTTTCTGTATCAGCACTCAGGTAACCGTCAAGGCCTCTTGGGCCTCTTGTTCTTCATTATCCTACCCCGAAGGTTGAGATTCACCTGTCTCACCTCAAAGGGGGTAAATTATTCTTTTTCTCTTAGACATACTCTTACTCTCTTCATGTTGGGATTCTCATGTTATACCCACAAGAATGGGGGGGAGGATGTGAAATAATCTATCTATACTCTTTCGAACTGGAAAACACATACGTTAATTCATATAATAGGTCGGTAGAAAACACCCTGCAGATTAAGTCGATTATTGTGTACCTTATTAGGAAGAAACTGACATCGCTTTTACGCTATTATTATTCATTTTTTTATTTAAGGAAAACCAGCAAGGAAATTTATTGTTCTAAAATTAAAGTAGTAATCAAATCAGTTTTCCGACCTTCTCAAATTTCCAGCATCCAGTAGTTATTTGATGTTTATGATTCATTAACAGGTAATGCAACAGCTACCGAATGTCCTGGGATAGGCATCTGTCAACATGACGGTGTGTGTATCAATCTAAACAGTACCTACGCGTGTGACTGTACCATTGGTTGGAGTGGCAACACATGTGGCATAGGTAAGTTCATATTTCACAATAAACCTGGATATACGACAACAGTTATTTCAGAAATGCGTTTTGGTATAGTAGTTTAACGTCCTATAAATGTATTAACAGCCAGGGTCATGTAAGGACGTGCCAGGTTTGTTGGTGGAGGAAAAAAGGAATACACGGAGAAAAGCCATCTACCAGCGGTCAGTACCTCGCAACTGCCCCATATGGGATTCGAACCCGCATCCCAGAGAATGCGATGAGAATAACTCTGTAAAGAAATGAAATTGATAAAAAAGTTATACTAGAAAGGAAGATAAAGTGTGTTTAACTTTATTTGAAAGCTAAAGTTTGGATTAATATAAAATATTGAAATATTGAGTGTACATTACTGTCAAAATGCGCTGATTTATCACCTGATTTAAACCTTAAAGATGCTCCATCGCCGACAGAGCATAAATTATATTCATCATTTGAACAATAATTGGTGTTTAATCGTATATGTTTATATGCCTAATTAACACAAAAAAAAATAACATAAACTAATTTATTTCGCCTTTGGTGCATGCGCAATCATTACTTCATTCCATATAAGATATAGTGCCACGGATTTTTTTAAAGGGGGTAATGATGTAAAGTAAGTAACTTTTAAAACTGAAGAAAAATACGAAATTGTCTGCTCCTGTTTTTGATAGTGAAAAAATACCATTTGTCAGCGATGGAGCATCTTTAAGAAACTTCTTTGTCAGTTCTAAATGTATCGTACGTCAAGAATTCAGGGGACGCTAGGTCGTGTATATTGTCGATGATGCCATCAATGCAAGCATTTGATGGAATCATGTTGCAAGAAGAAATTGTTTCTTCGGAGACCAATATCATTCTGTACCTTTTCAATGTGGAAAAAATGTAACATAGTTGTGTGATTACACAATCCATGTTGGAATTCACAAATGTCAAACCAAATACGATTATCGGGTTTTATAGCCATTGATTAGCACGTAAAAAAGTCACATTATCATATTGGTATTAATTTGAGTTTTATGATTTCAGACGTGAACGAATGTTTGACGGAGCCGTGCTTCAATGGTACGTGCCAGAATCTACTTGGGTCGTACAAATGTGTATGAATGACTGGTTTCAAGGAAGGCAGCTGTGACACAGGTATATACTAGCATAATATGTCACTGACATTATAACTTGTGTTTTATAAATGATTTCTGATATTAAAGCCAATGGCAATAGTAATAAATATAAGATTGAGTTATGAAATGATATAGCGTTGTATTAGTTATGTCCTTTTTAAAACAACATTCATTCTAAATCACAAAATCACATTTTTCCCAAACAACCTTGTTCATGGTAATGTAAACACTTTGATAATGCCATTACTGTGTATGTGTTAAGCTGACATGTTTAAAAAATTTTTACGCATATTGATTTATAGATAGTCTATGTGAAATGTATTTCTGGTTATTAGGTCAAATCAAGTTAAGAAATTTATATATTACGTCAAATGTTTCGTAGATCATTCGCATAAGGTAACCAAATGTATTTGATTAGTGATATTTCAAATATTTCTATACAACACTTTTAAAATTTCTATAAGAATCCATAGGATTCGTTTCAACTAATGCAAATGCCTCTATAGTTTGCATTATAGAGTAGGTTAACAACTCTATTTGCATATATAAAAGTTATCTATCCTTGTGAATAGGAATTCATTTTGATATGACATCACGTGTTTGCAAGCGTAACGTCATACTTAATAGAGAAAGCGACGTGAGATTCGGTTACAAAACAAAAATGTCACAAAGGATGCCTACCCGCATGGAAAGTAACTCTGTAATATGCAAAGACGGAAATGTTTATTGGTAATCTACAAACTTTTCCTACTTAATGAATTGCCATCATATACGTATGGCATAGGCTAATTCTGGATTCTTTCATGCTTTATTGGGAAACTGTTGTCAGTGCAGAGCGGCAGTTCATTGTCAAAACAATATATTGTAGTGTTTTATAACTGAAATATTGGTATAATGTCATTTTCAGATACGTCGACATTTAGCTAACAACTACGGACATCTACTAATGAATAATTCGCCAATCATTACGTGAGGAAAATACCATAGACTATGGTGATCATCTTCACATTTTTAAAGTTTTCTTATGTTGTAATAGCATTTGGCGATAAAACAACCGAACCCTGGCTTTATGGGAAAAAAGGAAATGTTTTAAGTTTGTAGTAAGTAAATTGTTTTCAGTATATTCAGTATTTGTTCAGTATTAATGTTTTAATTACTCGAGAATTATCATTATTATTTTCGATATTTCTTACGATGTTAATTTCATGGGACATATTAAATGCTAGCATAATATTTCAATATTAACTTATTATCAATAAACTCTGATTTTCGCTTGCTTTGGTTGACGTGTTATTATGTTGAACGGTAGAAATGTGTACTGTCTTTATGTTTCTGATGCAAATAGATATGAGGTCTACAGCACTATTTTGTGTTGGTCCTTGAGGAATACTCCGAATACACGAACGTTTATAGTCAAGTCAATATGACCAGAGGTTGTAACACCACGATAATTCTACGTTTGATTGTAGCTCTAGGGACGAACATGTCCAGATTTTGGTGAACCACAGGCATAAAATTCTCTGTATTTTGTTTACTCGATATTGAAAAAAAGTTCTTTCATATTAATGAATTTATCGCATTGAAACTATAAGTCTTACGTCGCTCGTTAATAATGATGTTTTCATTGCAATGTGGTGCACTGTTTTCATACTACTAAATCACGATAATATGCCGGAATAGAAATAGGACGGTATTGAAAGTAAGCTTTGCATTTCTTAAAGTCATATCTATCTTGAAAATAGACCAGTTTTTTGAAAATATGCCATACTTAAAAATGTGTCTGCGATTTCATGCAGTGACATAAAATATGTCGATCTAAATAAATGATATAAATAAAAGATAGATCTACAAAAAATATTGATTTCATAACGTATGTTACTACATATTGCATACGTTATGACACTTGTTATTTATCAAAAATATATTTTAACTATGAGAGAACATATTATTCAGATACCACTTGTAACAGGGTGAATTTCGTAATTAAATTTTCAATTAATTCTGAAATGTCATCTATTTATTTCTATGACCTATGACTGAAATCTAAAGCTCTCGACTTAATACATTTATATCAAATTATCTAATATCAAAGAAACACAATTTAACAAAGCATGACAATTTATTGACTCGTGCCCTATCCGGGCCTCGAACTCACGATCTACGGCACCCAAGTATACCTGCGCCTTCTACCACTGCGCCACATCCACATCCCAATTATCTATGAATAATTAGGAATCAGATTATAAAGATATCTATGTTTGAACTCTGTCATATAAAAGTCAAACTGTAGCCCACGAAATCCATCCGAGGCTTTATCTTTAAAGTGAATAGTTGGACAAAGGAATGCTAAAGTCGGTGAAAATGGTGTTAAAATATGCTGTATAATTTCTTATGAAATAAAAAAAATCCCATAATAATTGCTCTATATAAGCAGAATTTATAGGATAAGAATCTTAAAATGTCTTCCCGGCTTGCTATGTCCGTGATGACATAATCCACGCAGCCTCGTTTCCACAGAATTGAGTAAATTTACTTTTAGAACTGTGTTAATTTAAGATAGGCCTTTTCCATAATTCTTAATGGTCAAAACTAGATAACGTAAGCAGAACTTGACAGTCGTTTGGATATGTAAGGACGTTTGGAAGGCCAATGAATGTGTTTCGACTGATTTTCTCTGGCCGACTATTCTCTTAAACTCACAGGCAATATCTTAAAGATGCTCCACCGCTGACAAATGGTATTTTTTCACTATCAAAAATATGAGCAGACGATTTATTATTTTTCTTCAGTTAAAAAAGTTACTTACTTTACACCATTACCACCATTGAAAAGTTTAAGCTTCTAATTTTACTTTAAGTTAAAAATATAAAAAAAAATTAATTGCATCCCGAAAAAATTCCGTGGCACTATATCTTATATAGAATGAAGTAATGATTGCGTATGCAACAAAGGCGAAATAAATTATTTTATATTAATTTTTGTGTTTATTAGGCATATATATACACGATTAAACACCAATTATTGTTCAAATGATGGATATCTTTTATGCTCCGTCGGCGGTGGAGCATCTTTAAAAGGTCTTGCTCTAATGTTACTAACGCACGCCTACGTGGTTAGGAACTCAAAGTCAATATTTCAAACATTGGTGTCATGGTTAGACCATATTACCCTTAAGGGATTAGTATTCGCCTACAATCTCCTCATTGAAATGTAAACATTGGTGTTTGGCCTTAATGTAACGACGGTAAACTCTGCCACATCAGTTATACACATATTTATGTACAGAAGTATGTACAATATAGATGGATTGATTAATGATAGAGAGCGATAATAAACATATGTTTATTTTTTTCATTTCAGGGTACGTTTACTTGTAAATCAAACATTTTCTTAAAACAAAACAACAGTTGGTATGGTATTTTTTATAATGTACATGTATAATTTTCTTTTCATCATTACAATGTAATACACAGAAGAGAGCTATCATAAATTAGCATGCTAGATACATTTACTCTTTCTTAATTGTGTAGTTTTTATATACATTATCTACCCCTACACTCCCACATAACATTTTCCCATATTCCTGATTTATTGTAGGTTTATTCGTCCGTACACCTTAATTCAAACATTCTCTTACTTGCTAAATATTTTTTTCATCAATTTTATATGACAACAAAACAGTTTTATCAAATAATTCCCTTATTTCGAAGTCGGCTTGACATCCAAGCATTTAGTGTTGACATATTCAGGACTTTAGTAAAACTTGAACGAAAGTTTGTTTTCTTGTTAAATGACGATGTTCCAAGATATTCAAGTTCCTGTAATATCTCCATTTACTATTATTACTGCAAATTGGTTTGGTAAAACATTATGACGAAGTATAAGACCATTCAGTTATTTTCTTTACCCATATAAAGACTCGTTGTTTTGAAACCACTTGATAACGATGCTTAAAACGTCGATAAACATGCCCCTGTCACAAAATATCTACGTATAATTAAGTAATTGACATGTACAGATAATTCGTACCTTAATCAGTTGTGATTACCGTCTATCCTAAACAGCGTCAGTATGTTTGGCTGATACGTCACCAGTCCGGTATGTGTCCTGATGATACGACCCCGAGTGGCCGGTAGGTAGACCACCGAATTCCCAGGTAACTTAGGTGTAATACACGATATTTAAACATTACGTGGTGTAAAGGGGACAACTAGTTGTTATGAAGGGAGACGTTTCTCTATGTTTGGCGACCACTGGGATACCACTGTGACTGACATCATGGTGACTTCTCATTACATACCGCATATAAATATAGTATACGGATTATTAACTGTGTTGTGGTGCAGTAACTGCATCGCCGTGTCCAGACTATCACATAACCAAACCTTCCTACAGGCCGTTAACAACCGGAAATGCCGACTGGTGGGACTGGGCCAGACTGGTGAAATCACAGACATCAACAAACGTGATTTGCTCATAGACTGGGAACAACATCCTAGAGCATGGATCGCAGCCAACATAGAAAGGGTTTGGATACAGTTCGAAGGATGTTATAGAAGTAATGTAGGAAACAATCTAGGATTGGATTTGTCGACTAACAACATGAAAGCATGCTTCGCTTATTGTAACAATAGAAATATATTTCTTTCTAATGACAGATGTTTCTGCGAACAAAATGTTGTGACGCATGACAGTTGTAATGCAGAGTCGTGTAGATATTCTAATGGATTAGATAAATTATTATGTGGATCCAAAACGTCATTTCCAGGAATATTCCATCTCCAGAGTTCTAAACAGTGCCTTTGTCAGTATGGTATCGATGTCCATAGACAACTTGTGCAAGGAGATGGAGACTGTATGACAGCAACCTACCAGCAATATCTTCCAACAAAATACCGTGCTGTGTCATGTAGCGAAAAACATATGTCCATTTGTCAGCACAGCAATTTATTTCCAGTTTTTATAAGATCAGAATCCCCTTGGTCACAATCCATAGAAAACTGTTACCGTCGTGACCACAGTATATTAAGAACTAATGGTTTACCGTATCAATTGAACAACGGAACGTATTGGACAGGTTCGTTTGCCGTGACAACACTTCGTTGGGGAGTTGTTCGTTCTAACAACACTTTACGTACTTGCATAGCAGTAACCGGAAATAAGGACGGAGATGTGACCTTCATAAGGTTGCCATGTGATGCATGTATCCCCGCACTGTGTTATTCTTCTACTCACGCTGACGCCATAGTCCCAAATACTGACGTCACAGTTGGTACAGCTATCGATATAACGTCACAGATATATCCATATTCTACTACCTCAACTGACGTGAACATCTCCGAAATACAAAGTAGTTCAGGTCACAATAACAGCGACGTTACCTTGGTAACCGCCGTCGCCTTAGGATCTTTGTTGTTGCTGCTGATCGCCTGTATTGTGGTTATGTTTCTATTTGTAAAACGACGGAAACTAATCCGTGAGAACAGTATTATTGGTTCTACGTCTGACGGAAATATCAACCCAACAGTGACAGACACTAAATATTCTACGCCAGACATTTCTCAGTATGTTGACACTATGGATAATATTTATGATGAATTGAATGATTTCCGCCGTGACCGCGTTGTACCCGAGCACGATTTGTATGACCACGCATTTACTGGTGACACAGACTGTACATATGGTCACCTTAACGCCGTTAACTATCAATACGCCGACAATGAGTATGACCATACATTCACAGGCGAAACTGATGACCACTACCAGCGCCTAGGGTCTATTCCCCAACAGAATATTGACAGTGACTATGATCACACAACGGGAGGTTCATCTGGAGAATGTTCTTCGTCTGATGATATAAATACTGATCACCATGTCGATCGGCATCCTTTTGATGTGATGTATGACGATGTTAATAAGAGAGAATCAGACACTGTGATACCTGTATACGCCAAAGTCATCAAAAGGAGCCAAAGACAACCACATGTTAATGGTGAATGATGCTTAGAATGACGTTTGTTTTGCATAAATAGCTAATTTATCTTATACTTTTGTTATAAAAAAAACATTGCACATTTTTATTGAATTGAATAATAATTCACATCACCGATAAATTACTTGGCGATGTCGCCATATTTACAATGATGATTACGTTTTCCATGTGGTTTGTTATTGGCGATAATATATCAGTACTTTTAAGCTCTTTATAAAGGAAGACTTATAAAGAACAAAGAATATCTAGGTTAAACAAAAATAGCGTTACTATCTAATGAAATATCATCCTAATCTCAAAACCATTCAAGGAATGATTAAATGCAAACTGAATATAGAATTATTCAGATGATACAACCAGATGTTTACATGCAACAGATATGCCTTATACACTATACACATTTTTTTTTTTTTTTTTTTTTTTTATTAAATATTTTGCTTATGTACAATTTTATCTATTTTTATCTATATTTTTATTTTCTTTTGTAAAATGTCTCAGGAAAACTGCTGATTATATGGTTAATAATTTTATCGTAACCGGCTGAAAATGAGTAAATTCCCTAAACATCCACGAAAAAGCTGTTTTAGCATTTATTTTTGAACCTACATAGCGGATACGTAACTATATTGATACCACTTATTTTATGTCTACATTTGAAAATAAAAAATCAGCATCGTAGCTGATTAAATATGTTTTTATAGGACATATAATAATTAACTTACATAATATATAATGATGATAATAAAAATACTGTTAGAGGTATCTTCATAATTCCAACTATTCTGAAATCAGAATGACTTTTTAGTGGTCCAGCAAAATTAATGTATTATAATTAACTTACTTTTAGAGAAAATCATTTTTTTCTGTCCCTGTTTCCTCGAGGCAAATATTCACTTGGAAGGTCTTTATCACTACGGTGTTTATTCCCGATGAAAACAAACGTTCTGACGCCCTTCGAAGGTTAAGTTCATTTTACGAATTTAAAGTCAACAAAAGAAGCGGAACAATATCAAGAAACAATGCATTTTCAGCACGTATATCGACATTAGTCAGGCATAGAACTCGATACCAGTTATAAGAATTTCCTGTAACAGTTGTGATAGGAAAATATTACAATGTCAGTAAATAAATGTTTAATTTCTTTCTTTTGATTCAATATTTCTAAATTTGATTATTTGATCCCGAACATTCCAGTGACGTCACTTGTAGTAGGGGTGAATGAAACGGCAGTCAGTCCCGCCAAACATTGACGTCACAATCACCGGAATGACGTCGCTTACATATTTTCCACGGTAGTAAAAAGGAGTACACACTCATTCGGTTTAGTGAATGCATCTGTTTTTGATCATCAAAGAAGCGTTTTGCTTTTAGCGAAATCGTGTAAATAACAGGCAATTTACTTTCGTTTTGAATACCATCTTCTGTATGTATAGTGAAAAAGTTGCAGAATGAACAGAATACACTGTCACTATCTTTCAATACAAGTTTTATTTTGGTTTCGACAGGGAAAAACCGAGATGACCCGGCAAAACCTCCTCATCTCATCTCATCGCACAAACGATATCAGCATCGATATTAATTATAGCAAAAATTAAAATGTCCTACGTAAGAAATATTGCAAGTACATTCATTATTTACATAAACCAGTAATTAGAATAAAATCATTTAATTCATCTAGACTTTATAATTTGCAAATCCTATACACCGCCTGCAAGGAGACGTCCTTGGCCTATCGCTACCCACGATGCTCTCGGTCGTGGTCTTATATTATGTAACTTTTCATGGGATATTAAATCTAGATATATCTGTTTTCGACAGTTAAATTTCTATGAACATGTGTAAAACAAGCAGTCTCAACTGCTATTTCGATACCGCAAAATGCAATCTTGGTCACCTCAGCTAAAACACAGGGGCACGCAAATTATGACAAAAACGTTTACTAGTAATTTGAAACGTATATCATTTAAAAGTATTGGAGACCTTTTGATACGCACGTGTATATCATGACGTTTCAAGTGGCTGTCCGTATTATTTTTTTGTGAAAAATGAATTATACATATATGTTATAAAATTCGGTTAGCTTTTTATTGACATTATTGTTTTATTCACCGTATGTGATATTTAAACGAAAACACATATTTTACTTAAGAAGCCAATGATATATATAATGTAAGTATCGGTTAGATTGTTAACTTACATTATATATAATCATTATTATAAAAATACTGTTAGAGATATCTTCATAATTCTAACTGTTCCTAAACCAGAATGATTTTTTTAAGTGTTCCAGCAAAATTAATGTATTTTAATTTACCTACTTTTGGAGAAAATCAACTTTTTATGTCCCTGTTCCACCTATGCAAATATTCACTTGGAAGGTCTTTATCACTACGGCTTTGATTCCGGTTGAAAACAAGCGTCCTTCGAATTTGCAAATTTAAACTCAACAAAAGGAGCGGAACAATATTAATAAACAAGATATTTTCAGCACTAATATCGAGATTAGTCAGGCGTAGAACTTGATACACGATAATACGACTTTCCTGTTACATTACGATATGAGTGAATATATATTTAATTTCTTTGTTTTGATCACCATTTCTAACTTTGATGATTTGATCCGTGACGTCATTTTTTTGCCTATATGAGCCCCGGGTGATTCGACCTTGCACGCTTGTGTTTTGAAGGAATATGCATTCATGTGGCAATTTGCACTCATATACAGCAGAGCATAGTTTAAAATAATTGTGTAAGTTTATCTTGAAACATTTTATCATTTAAACGTCACTTTGACAAAAAGTAATAGAAACAGTAGGCCTAGCTAGGCTACAAATTGTACCCTTGAAGGACCAATATTCGTCAGGGTAATCAAATCTTCCGTATATCAACAAACCAGCATGAAATGAAATGTACCAATTTTAACAACACAAATATATAATATTTTGTCTTACTTGTACGGCAAGTTGTCTATCAATTTGTTATTTATCTATCGCGATACGGAAGATTTCTACCCGCCGGTCGCTCGGTGATGGTCGACACAATAGGGACTTAATTTCGTCAGGGTGGCTTTTTGGCTTATTATGAAAATTGACGTAATTCAAAATAAATGTTGAGCAGCAGGCGCTTGTGAGATAGTGTTTAAGCTGAAAATTTCTTTTTCTTACATCGCTTTTAAGTCTTTAAACCTCTTGGTCATGGAAAGTGACGAACACCTCTGTTTATATAGATTAACGTTATGTTTTCAACAGTACCGCACCAAAAAAATTGGGTAAGTTGAATCGCCAAAAGAATTTGTAAAAACCCAAAATCTGGGCTATGAATCACATGATCAGACACGTGACGTCCGGTACATTGTTGACATTCTGCTGATCAGTGCACATGGACAGTCAAACGCTGACGGTAGGGTTTTAAAGTTTAAAATGGACTTAAGAAAATACCTTCATTTTGGGTATATTGCTACATCGTTTTTATAAAATCACTTGGTTATAGCACACAATCTTTTTAAGCAAGAAAAATCTTCCTTAATCAAATCTGCTTTGGCAGACGACGCTCTTTATGAAATCACGCGATAGTTCATGATATATAAGCAAAATTGAAAACATGATGAAAACAGGTCCCTGACGAATTTAGGGCACTTGACCATACATGTACACTGTATTTCACTGCGTTTGTCGATACATGTACAATGCTTCGTTTAGTAGATGAAATTCATTAAATATTGCACAAAAAACAACTTTAACATGCTTCTGAAACATTTGATCAATGATTTGAATTGAATATGTTTGACATTGTGTGTAAAATCTATTTTGGTCTTCCGCCGTCGAAGACCGATGAAATCGGGGTAGACTGGGTCGCGACCATTTATCGTGATTTTTTTCGTGTGTTTTTCTCAAGGATTTATAAGTGAGAAGGATTCGTGACTGCCTCTTTACATTACTAAACACCACGCGAGACGCCCATGAACCGGGAATAAGAACCATTTTTCTCAACAAATACTTGTCTTATCGAGTCAAACGAAACACCAATGTAAAATTTATTATATTTCACAACGTTTATAACTTGATTTAAGGACAGAAGATTTAGGATATATCTTAAATTTTCGTTAAAAAAATACGACATCTCATGAAATGACGGCTCGCTTCAGAAAGTAAGACGGTAACCCTCGCACCCGCAAGCTACATCAAAGGCTGCGCCAGCGGATATCAAAGGAAAATCAGCCGTCGCCCAACGTCACGATCACTGCACAAACACAAAAACTCCTGCCTTGTACTCCCCCAAAACCCAGTGTGACTTATCCTTCTCATTTACGTCCTTGGTTTTTTTATATTCATTAAAAAAGTATCGATCTTTAGTCCAAAATGTTTCGGAAATAGCATTTTTTTTATATTTGAGTTAAATATTTCAAATCGGACCTGTTCCCGACACCGACTGTAAGCCTATCTGCAGTTATCGTGTTTTTTCAACTTAGAATTTTCGACTGAAAGGTCATAAAAAAACAGTGTTTCAGGGGTGTCTTCACCGACGTTCGAGCATTTCGGCAAACAATCAATAAACAAGAAACAAACAAAGATTACGGTATACCAGGTATATTAATGAACAAAAAAACTTGGTGATTTGTGAACATTCATTCATTCATTCTTTATTTCCTCTAAAAGATATACAATAAATGTTCAATATATTCAAAAAAAGAGTGAAAAAAAAAGTTCAACACATTACGTTATCGCGAAAAAAAAATAATAACAAGTATTAGCTTCCCAAAAAGCTAAGAAGGCTATCATACACCATTATTTATTAGGAAGCAATAATAGGGAAGCTTGATGCATTGTTCTGTCCACAGTTATAAATTAGCTGCCATAGTTCTTATGACAATTTATTTTTGAAGAATGATAATTTAAATGTTTTCGCATTCAATGTAAAACAAGAGGCCCAGAGGGCCTGTGTCGCTCACCTGGTTTGTAATGCCTAGAAATGTTCTGAATTCAAGTTCATTGTTTCTTTTCTGAATTCCCCTATTAGGCCCCACTCTTTCTGCTCCAGGGGGTCAAAGCCAAAATTTATACAAATTCTGTTAACCCCAAGGTGTTTCTGGGCCAAATTTGGTTAAAATCCAAACAGAACTATATGACTATTAGCGATTTACAGGATTTACCTCTATTTCCCCTAATGGGCCCCGCCCCTCCTGCCCCCAGGGGGTCAGAGCCAAAATTTATACAATTTTCTGTTCTCTTTCCCCCAAGGATGTTTCTGGTCAAATTTGGTTACAATCCATGCAGAACTCTAGGACAAGTAGCAATTGATAAGATTACCTCTTCCCCTATTAGGCCCCGCCCCTCCTGCCCCCGGGGGGGTCAGAGCATAAATTTATACAAGTTCTGTTCCCCTTCTGCCAAGGATGTTTGTGGCCAAATTTGGTTACAATCCATGCAGAACTATAGGACAAGTAACGATTTAAAGGATTTACCTCTATTTCCCCTATTGGGCCCCACCCCTCTTGCCCCCATGGGGTCAGAGCCAAAATTTATACAAGATCTGTTCCCCTTCCCCCAAGGATGTTTGTGGCAAAATTTGGTTACAATCCATTCAGAACTCTAGGACAAGTAGCGTTTTATAGAATTTACCTCTATTTCCCTTATTGGGTCCCGCCCCTCCTGCCCCCAGGGGGTCAGAGCCAAAATTTATACAAGTTCTGTTCCCCTTCCACTAAGGATGTTTGTGGCCAAATTTGGTTACAATCCATGCAGAACTCTAGGACAAGTAGCGTTTTATAGGATTTACCTTTATTTTCCCTATTGGGCCCCGCCCCTCCTGCCCCCGGGGGGTCAGAGCCAAAATTTATACAGGTTCTGTTCCCCTTCCCCCAAGGATGTTTGTGGCCAAATTTGGTTACAATCCATGCAGAACTCTATGACTAGTAGCGATTTAAAGGAAATTTTGACGGACGGACGGACGGACGGACGACGGACGCCGCGCCATGACATAAGCTCATAAGCTCACCGGCCCTTGGGGCCAGGTGAGCTAAAAAGTTATCAATTTCATGATTTTCATGAAAGGGCCACTATAGGCTACCTTTCCGAAACAAAACAAAAATGATATAAAATTTCTTTAAAACAATTATAACAAAATATAGCCAAAGATGAGGTTACAGCACCAAACAAGTTGAAGTTTTGCCGTCTGGTGCAGAAAAAGTCAACTAACGCGTTGTAATTATGACGACGTCGGGAAATATAATACGACCTGCGTTATGAAAATGAACGTTTTGTTTATTTTAATAAAGTTGTTCAGAAGGTGCAGTGGGCCTTTTCCTAATGCTAACAAGTTTTCCGTCTGTACTGATATACATGTACATGTACTTGGACATATTGGTGTAATACATATGCGCATAGAAACAAGCATAACATTTCGGTTAAAACTGTACTTTACTTTAAGCGCATACAGTTGAATGAATATCCCCTAAGTAAAGCCTAACTTTGTTTCAGCATCGCGTTTTTACAAGTAGGTCATGGTCATCTAGCCAACAGTACTAGCAAGGCTATATATAGATGCTCCCGGCAATGTAAACAAAACTCGGCAAATCACCGAACTTATTTCTCCGAGGGGATCCGATTGAGTTTTCTATTCAGTATGTGTAGCGCCGCCTTGTGTGATTTCTGAGAATAATGTCCGACAACCAGAAATAACATTCGGATTTCTCTGGGTTTATCAAATGATAATTTGTTTGCAATAATTTCCCCACTGGTACCCCTTACACACATGAAATCTTGAACAACAAGTAACCAATCAACAATCGTTTTGGCCAGCCAATCAAAGTGAACAGACTATTTCTAACCATGTGAAATCCAAACAACATGGCAGATTATAAAAGCTACCATCCTGGGATGGTTGCAATAATAACAATTTACACAGTCATTTTAGTTAGAACCTGTCCTCAGCCGACATGAATGCGTGAGACGCTGCTCTGATGTGGTCATCAATTCAAAGTCTTTGTTAGGATCTGTGTTTGGGCTGTGTCTTCCGAAGATAATTTGGACATATTCTTCATCTGAGCAATTATCTTCAGTTAAAAAATGTATCAATACCACAAATAGCATATGCATGTACTTGTGTGGTGAATATGTCTCTGCTAATACGGTGACGTCACAATGTGTGACGTCATGGCGGATGAGATCTGTGAATATTTTACGACATTTTTTACATGTTTTTTCTTGAGATTGTGGTGGATATGTCAATAATTTAGATACAAATCTCGCACAAGCGAGATCCGCTCTGGATGTTGCGTTGATCCATAATCCGTGGGGATATATCAGCTTGTGTATAATATATATAGTTTAATATATAGTTTCCAATTCGATTTTTTGAAAGAAACTCCGTCTTGGTAGTAATATAACGAGCGAATAAATCCATTAAGTTGTACTTAGTTAAGATATCACAAATGTCTGGTATGAATCCTTTATGTTCCGGAACATCGTCGTTTAGATAGGTATATCTAAGAATATCTTAGAATATCACTAAGATACTTTATTTGCAAGGTAATCATTTGGTAGTTTTATAAGTCGCTGGAGAAATTGTAGTTTTTGTTTATCAGTTTCTGCTCCAATACGAAAGAGAACGAGCATGCTCTCCGCGATGTTAGGGCGAGTAAGGTGATGTCACCAGCAAGTGTAGGGTTACCACTATGTAAAGCATTAAGTGGGGCACCAGAGTTAGATTTAGATAAGTCGTTCAGGAGATCGTCGATGAAGATCAAATAGTATAACGTGGACATCGTCCCACCTTGTCGCAATCCTCGCTTCATCTCGATCCATCGCGATTTGGTTCTATTGCAAAGAATAGCACTTTTAAGCCCTGCATATGTGTTTTCCACAATGCTTAATATTCTACCATGGATTCCTTTCCGCTTCAATTTTTTATAAGTCCCCTATGCCAACCGGTATCGAACTCTTTCTTTATGTCCAGGAAAGCTGCAAATATCTTTTATATTCATTAAAAAAGTATCGATCTTTAGTCCAAAAAGTTTCGGAAATAGCATTTATTTTTTTTTATATTTGAGTTGAGTACATCAAATCGGACCTGTTCCCGACATCGACTGTAAGCCTACATGTACCTGCAGTTATCGTGATTACGATGCGTACGCAGTAGGCTCGACTAAAAGATTTATCATAAAAACACAGTGTTGTACAATTTCTCACAGCATATAACTTTGATAGTCCATGGTAACGTTATGAAATAAAAACTGTTGTCACAGGCGAAATCCAATCTATCCCCCTCAGGAGTGTCTTCACCGACGTTCGAGCATTTCGGCAAAAATCAATACACAACAAACAAAGATTACGGTATACCAAGTATATGAATGAACAAAATAAACTTGGTGATTTGTGAGCAATGTGTTGATGTCTTTTTTTCCACTTTTCGTCATGTTCAAACCACAGCTACATGTACATGACTGTCATTTACAAAACAAAATTCTATTAGGAAATACTAAATCATACTATTTGCTAAGATAGGTGATTAGAATAACAGTGTTATCTACTTATTATAAAAAAAATCACTGTATATGTATATGAATAAGCATGAATCTGGCTTAGTGTTGACGTGAATATCTTCTGATCTTTCGATTCTCACCACGGCATTATTTTTTAATATATCATGCAAACATGCCTATTCAAACTATTAACAAAATCTGGTTAGGAGGGCTACATGTATATGCAGCTATTACAACAAAATATGTAATTATATACATTTATATGAGGATTTACATCGGATACACGTTTAGTATCTTAAAGTAGGCCTACTGCTTTTATTTTGGTGTCGACACTGAAAGACGAGATGACTCCTGAAACCTCGTCATCTCCTCTCACCGCACAAACGATACCAGCATCGATATTAATTACAGCAAAATACAAATGTTTAACGTTGAAAATATGGGTTTGTACATTCTTTATTTACATAATATAAACCATTCTGGACGTTAAAACAAATAATTTATTTCATCTAGGCAAATTACATACACCGCCTGCAAGGAGACGTCCTAGGCCTATCGCTACCCACAATGCGCATGATCGTGTACATGGTCTTATATTATGTAAGTATCGCTTAGCTTGTAATAATAATAAGAATAAACTTTATTTATTGAGGATAGATTTACATGTTAAGCCAAAGGCTAATCTACCACATGGTCCTCCTGCTAGTAAAACACAATATCATTTGTTAGTTAAAATAGCAGACAGTTTTTGCAATATTCATTTGTTTTGCTTTTATTGTAGATAGATCATATATGCATGAGTCAACCTTTGATAATTAATCATTATCAATTCGAAAAAAAATCAGGTTCCGAAAAACTTCATCATTCAAAAAACCAAACAAGACATACACAACTGTTCGGACCCC